>NW_024070202.1:100278244-100817775 GCF_014754425.2 Oryx dammah
ATCCTAAAGGAAATCAGTCCTGAATGTTCATTGGAAGGACTGATGCTGAAGCTGAAACTTCGATACTTTGGCTAACTGATGTGAAGAACTGACTCCTTGGAAAAAGAAGCCAGGAAGAGAAAGGGATGACATAGGATGAAATGGTTGGATGGCATCACCAGCTCGATGGGCATGAGTTTGAGCAAGCCCGGGAGTTGGTGATGGACAGGGAAGCCTGGCTTCCTGCAGTCCGTGGGGTCGCAAAGAGTCAGACATGACTGAACTGAACTGAACCTGAAGATGAGCTTTTTGCATAGTCATTGTCTTCAGATTCCTTACACTAAAAGAGATATGATCATTGATTCTCGAATCTCATTTCTAGATGTATCCATCTTCTCTCCTCTGGCCTTGATTTTCACAGTATTAGGGCCTGTGTTTCTCAGAATACCCAGAGATTGTGGTCTACTAGATACAGAATAACAAATGGTGTGTGGAGGGAGAGTAGGCAATAGGAAGTGATAGAAGGCAGGACATCAGAATCATCTGAAAGGCTTTTTCTAAATACTATCTTTATCTGCCAAACCAGTGGCCAGAGCTGTCGCTCAGTACCGATAGTTGAATAGAGTAATTGGACCAAAGGCAAAGAGAAAAAACCTTTAGGAGTGCAATTTATATTTGAGTTGTACAAACTGAAGCTCTGAGGAGGGAAAATTAAGCTCTAAAATATGTTAAGTACTTCCTTTAGCTAAGTGTCCTTATGTGTGGGCATTATTATTGGGAGAGAAAATAGTTGTCTGCTAACTATGGCTCCTTGGGAGAACAGCATGAATGTGGCTCTGATGATAGCCTTGGCTTGTGCTCTGCTGGGGAAAGGAGATAAGCACAGTATTCTCCCTTCGAGAGCATGACCAAGAACTCCCGTAGGAATTATTTTTTAGACAAGACACCTGGACACAAGTTTCTTAATTTTATAAAGAGAATGTGTGAAAGACATTTATTTCTGCTGAATAAAAGAAACTACTTTTAGATGAGAACGCTCTTTGTGTTAACTAATTTTCATTGACCATTTCTCGGTTTGACACCTGAATGATTTTGCAAAGTAGAGCAATAAGCTTATTTTAATGTGAAAGCATTACTTTTTAAGACAAGGCTGTAATTCACCTTTAGAAACAGTCTACATATATTGTAGTAGGTAGCAATGCAGAAGCAGCTTAGTGCACAGAAATATCGATTAGGGACTGGATTCTGTGGCCAGAAATGAGAACCAAAATAGAAATCAAAACCTGGGACCAAACAAGCCAGTTCAACATTCTGATTCTGGCTTCAATATTAATATTTTAAAATACCAGAAACTTTAGGGGTGGCTCTAAAGTGTTAGCAGGCAGTAGAAAAAACATTTGGAGTGCTGTTAAATCTCAGATTGCTGAGCCACTTTGCCAGACTTTCAGATTTAGGAGGGCTGAGCTAAGGCCTGATAATCTGCATTTCTGAGGAGTTCCCAGATGACAGTTATGTTGCTGGTCTGGGGACCACACTTGGAAACTGTGGTTTAGAGAGCTACAACTCTTGAGAGGCCTGGTCTTAGTAAGAACATAGGTCACATCTGATGAAGAAAGTGTTGATTAACACTCTGATCACAATTATTGCTGTGTGGGAATTTCTGCAGCATTACATACCTCTCTTCTCGTCTTTTAATGAGATGCTTTACTCTTTTCCCTTTCATTGCAACTCAGTATTCTCTTAGCTACTGATAAGAGAGTGGGGTATGGAAGTTACTTTCCATCTCTATTTCCAGTTCTTATTTTCTTATGAAATCTTGAGACTTGGCACTTCCTCTTCCATCCTAATGTCTTCTAGGTCTAATAATACTTAGGGTATTTGGCAGCCTCTCTTTTGAAGTAAGCTAGCATGCCTTCATAGGTTTCATTTATCTTTTTAGCCTCTTGATGATATTATCAATAAAATAATTTCTCTTCCCTTTGGAACTCTGACATCCTATATTCTCAAAGGTTTGTGTCTTGTGACTTAATGGAAGTTTCATTAGTGACTTCTTCTAAACTCATTTTTTGGCATCTTAATATTTGCATTACTAACAAAGCAGGACCCTAAAAACTGTTGCTGGAAATTCTACCTTAATATCCCATTGGTGAACCCCTCACTTACTTCAGATTCCATAAAAACGAGGCTGACACTTAACACCTGTTGGTGAAAACTAAACGGTGTGCACATCATCCCTTATCCCTTCTACCCTCTGTGAAATGAAGGACACTGCCTTCCTCATTGTACGGATCTCATTTTCCCTACAGACAGTCCATTGTCCAACTAGTTGTTGTTCTAGCAGCAAGATTATAAACCACAGGTTATGGAGTGTAATTGACTTAAGCCAATCATGTTAATCAGATTCTTATTTGCCATTAATTAGTCTAGGGGAAAACATGTGTCTCTCACTAGTGACGTAAGGAAATCTTAGGTCTTTTGGAGATACGTTTTCTTCCCTTAGGGTATGAAAACAGCTCTCCTCTCTGCAGCCCCTTTATTTCTACTTGAATACTGCTCTATGAAGTTATGTTGCTTGGAATCAGTGAAGCCACCCTGTGACCATGAGGGAAAGGAGAGGCAGTGACAGAGATGTTCACTCAGAGTCCTGACATTGCTGAGCCTCTGAATCATCTCTGGAATTGCTCAACTTTGGGCTTGTTTTCATTGGAGAAAATTGTTTACTTAAGTCACCTTTTAAAAAAATGATTGAATTTGAATCAATTTTAACTGGTCACTAATGAAAAGTTATTAGGTCTTTGTTAAATAGCAAATCCCTGGCCACTTATTTTCTGGGTTTGTTTTGGAGTGTGGCCTCTGCTTCCCCAGAGGAGTAAACCTTGGTCTTCTGCTTTGATAGGGGAGCAGATGAATTACTCCTGGCCTGGGCTCCGGAGGAACAGTGAGAACAGTCTGGCTTTCTGAAGCCCTAATTAGTCTCACCTGGTTCACAGCCTCTAAAAGTTGCCCAACTGATCTTTTTAATCACCAAGTGCTATGGCAATTGCCATAATATTATGACAGTGCTAATATAATATAGGGGCTTCCCAGGTGGCTCAGTGGTAAAGAATCCACCTGCTAATGCAAGAGAGATGGGTTCAATCCCTGGGTCAGGAAGATACACTGGAGGAGGAAATGGCAACCCACTCCAGTATTCTTGCCTGGGAAATCCCATGGACAGAAGAGCCTGGTGGGCTACAGTCTGTGGAATCACAAAAGAGTCAGACAGAACTTAACAACTAAACAACAACAATACAATATACCTCAGCTCAAATAGAACTCTCCAGAAAGAAATGTAGTAAGGATTTTGTTTGAGATGGTTCCAAATTTTCTGTCCGTCCTACCATAAGTTAGGGATGGGAATGGAGAAGTGAAAGGGAGGCTCCATATTTTATTCTGTTCAAATTATCACTGTAGCTATAGCACTAAGATACCTGTTAGCTCTGGAGATACTCCTTCCCAGATTCTGTCAAACAGCCCAGGACTCCGTGACTTAGTGTCTTGGCCTACTCAACTGGGTGAACAGTGAACATTCTTTATACAAGGACCATTCCCCAGCTGGATGAAATGTCTGAACCACTTTTCCTACTTTGATATGGAGCCTGAACTTTTTCTCACTGGTAACTCTTTTAGACTTAGAAGTTGTGTCCAGAAGAGTAGGGGAATGGGTGGACTGGGGCATGTATACTTTTTCTCTTCAGAAAGGGAATCACAAATTACTCATATTAAGACATTGCAGCCATGCTAATGGATTAAATTCCTTTAGATTATGTACTTGTGCATCATACAGAATGGAACTGAGGACCAGTGATCTACTTTTTAAAGAAAGCCTGGAACATGAGCTAGTACCATTGCTATCTGGTTCTTGGGAGATGTAATTTATGAACAGGGGTTCAAAATAGTATGATTCCCCCTTCATTGTGTCAAAAATCAGGGATGATCCCAGTTGTGGTGTGTGTTCTGTATTGAGTTCTCTCATCACTCCTGATTAGGATTAGGCTCCCAGGCCAGTCACCTTTGGGCAGAAGACCAAGATTCTCATACCTATCTGACCAACAGAATCAATTAGTCATCTTATTAAAATACAGATGTATAGGTTCCATCCTAGAGCTACTAAATCAGAATCACAGAATGCTTGGGAATTACTGTTCTGAGGAGTTATTTTTAGAATTTAGCTTCTTTTTTTTCCGTGATTCTAGAGTTTAGATGAATCCTAAGGAATGAAGTGTCTAATATGACCCATTTTTATGAAGATGTCAGTCTGGATGATGACTGGACTACTATGGAATATTGTCTCTTAGTTTCATGCCCAGATTTCCTTTTCCTCAGAAGGCTCTTCAGAGGCAGAGAGAAGTACAATAAAAAAGTTAGCATGTGGGAAGGAAAAGTACCTTTATGGAAAGGTGAATAGGTAACAGTGAGAGGTGATCAGGTAGGAAATATACCAGTTATTGGCTATAGAGATCTGTCAAGGTGAGGCTGACTTTAGCAGCAGGAAATACAGTGTAGGTGAAGGTTTGGGTAGAAAGTGAAACTGTTAGTTGCTCAGTTGTGTTAGACTCTTTGCACCCCCATGGACTGTAGCCTGCCAGGCTCCTCTCTGTCCAAGGGATTCTCCGGGCAAGAATACTGGAGTGAGACATTCCCTTCTCCAGGGTATCTTCCTGACCCAGGGATCAAACCCAGATCTCGAATTGCAGGCAGATTCTTTACCATCCGAGCCACCAGGGAAGCTCTTGGGTAGTAGTCGGCAATTTAGTACTGAGTGCATTGTCTCTTCAAATGGACATTGACTGATGAGGGAAAACGGTGCAATTTGTTATGGTAGTCCAGCTAGTTGGGTTAGGATGGCAGCTGTGATGGTTGAAAGCAAAGAACACATGAAAGAGTGTTAGCTGAGAGACAGTAACTGATTATAGGAAGCAAGAGAGAAAAGCACAAAGGCAAAATTGCTAAATCTTGGGCTTTAGGGGCAATAGAACACCATTAAATAAACTGGAAAAGATATTTGATTTGGAAGAGAGAAAATTTAGTTTTTGAACATTATTAAAGAGATACTAGCAGTAGCCAGGTGAACAAGCCGTGTGCCTGACTGAGGAACATGAAGGAGGTTATACCTAGAGGGCAAGTTTCAATCTATGTTTTGTAGGAAAAGCTTGTTGACTGAGACACAAGAAACCCTTTATTTTTGAATGACTAGTAAGCCTGGGAAAGAAAAAGCCAGTGATTTTAATGAGTTTATTTACTGGATTGAATTTTGGTAGAAGAGAAAATGGTTTTTATTTCAGTTTTATTTTTTCCAGTATTTAAACATTCTCTGGATCTCATTTCCATGTCCCTTGATGACATCTTATTATGGATTCTATGATTTCACTTTGATTATTAAAACAATCTCATTCTGGTCATTAAAACTCTGCTAGGTACTAAAATCCAGTCCTATATGACTTGAAAATGGAATCTCATATTTAGATCACATTTATACTCCTCACTCCTTCTGACCCTCAGGAATGCATGGAAAAGGAGCATAATCTGTTTTCTTACATGTTTTGATTTTTCACTCTTCCTCTCACTGCCTAGCCCCTAAATGTGAGATAATCGATGTTGAGGTAGGAGGACAGATGGGTAACAAACAAAGGAACTGATGTTTTATAGTTTTCTGTTCAGCAGAAACTCAAAGAGTAGCTGTCATCTGAGCACATTTGGAGAGATTCTGTGGCTATCTCTTTTAAAAGATTTTACCTCTAAACATTTTTAGGACATGGAAAATACCCTCTCTGACTTCAGGGTCTACCCTATGCAGGAGCTGCCCAGACAAAGCAAGTTCAGCTGAGTTTAGTTCAGTCACTCAGTCATGTCTGACTCTTTGCAACCCCATGGACTGCAGCATGCCAGGTTTCCCTGTCCATCACCAGTTCCTGGAACTTGCTCAAACTCACGTCCATCAGGTCAGTGATGTGATCCAACCATCTCATCTTCTGTTGTCCCCTACGCCTCCTGCCTTCACTCTTTCCCAGCATCAGGGTCTTTTCAAAGGAGTCAGTGCTTCACATGAGGTGGCAAAATTATTGGAGTTTCAGCTTGAACATCAGTCCTTCCAATGAATATTCAGGACTGATATCCTCTAGGATGGACTGCTTTGATCTCCTTGCAGTCCAAGGGACTCTCAAGAGACTTCTCCAACAAAATAGTTCAAAAGCATCAATTCTTCGGTGCTAAGCTTTTCCCTGGTGGCTTAAACGGTAAAGCATCTGTTTATCAATGTGGGAGACTTGGGTTCAATTCCTGGGTCGGTAAGATTCCCTGGAAAAGGAAATGACAACCCACTCCAGTACTCTTGACTAGAAAATCCTATGGACAGAGGAGCGTGGTGCAGGCTACTGTCCATGGGGTTGCAAAGAGTCAGACACGACTGAGCGATTTCACTTCACTTTTCAAGCTTTCTTTATAGTCCAACTCTTACATCAATATATGACTACTGGGAAAACCATAACCTTGACTAGACGGACCTTTGTTGGCAAAGTAATGTCTCTGCTTTTTAATATGCTGTCTAGGTTGGTCATAGCTTTTCCTCCAAGGAGCAAGCGTCTTTTAATTTCATGGCTGCAGTCACCATCTACAGAGATTTTTGAGCCTAAGAAAATAAAGTCTGTTACTGTTTCCATTGTTTCCCCATCTATTCCCCATGAAGTGATGGGACCAGATGCCATGATCTTAGTTTTTTGAATGTTGAGTTTTAAGCCAGCTTTTTCACTCTCCTCTTTCACATTCATCAAGAGGCTGTTTAATTTCTCTTTGCTTTCTGCCATAAGGGTGGTGTCATCTACATATCTGAGGTTATTGATATTTCTCCCAGAAATCTTGATTCTATCTTGTGCTTCATCCATCCCAGCATTTCACATGATATACTCTGCATATAAGTTAAATAAGCAGTGTGACAATATACAGCCTTGGTGTGCTCTTTTCCCAATTTGGAACCAGTTTGTTGTTCCATGTCCAGTTCTAACTGTTGCTTCTTGATCTGCATGCAGATTTCTGAAGAGGCAGGTCAGGTGGTCTGGCATTCCCATCTCCTTCAGAATTTTTCACAGTTTGTTGTGATCTACCCAGTCAAAGGCATAGTCAATAAAGCAGAAGTAGATGTTTTTCTGGAACTCTCTTGCTTTCTCGACGATCCAATGGATTTTGGCAATTTGATCTCTGGTTCCTCTGCCTTTTCTAAATCCAGCTTGAACACCTGGAAGTTCTTGGTTCACATACTGTTGAAGCCTGGCTTGGAGAATTTTGAGCATTGATTTGCTAGCATGTGAGATGAGTGCCACTGTGTGATAGTTTGAGCATTCTTTGGCATTGCCTTCTTTTTGGGATTGTAATGAAAACAGACCTTTTCCAGTCCTGTGGCCACTGCTGAGTTTTCCAGGTTTGCTGGCATATTGAGTGCAGCACTTTCACAACATCATCTTCCAGGATTTGAAATAGCTCAACTGAAATTGCATCACCTCCCCTAGCTCTGTTTGTAGTGATGCTTCCTAAGGACCACTTGACTTTGCATTCCAGGATGTCTGGCTCTAGGTGGGTGATCACACCATCCTGGTTATCTGGGTCATGAAGATTTTTTTGTGTAGTTCTTCTGTGTGTTCTTGCCACCTGTTCTTCATATCTTCTGCTTCTATTAGGTCCATACGATTTCTGTCCTTTATTGCAAAGCAAAGTTGAACCAAAAGCAAGTGAAAGTCCAGCTTGTGTCCCTTTATTGCTCATCACTGCCAACCAGCATCACCACAAGGTGAGTTGATGATGTCTGAGCTTGACCTCATCATGTATTTTGCTGTTCCAAAGGGCAGAAGTACACATCAAATGCCCTCTCTTTTTGCCTTGCTCTAGAAACCTCCTATCAGAATACTCCAGGCCAGAAATAGGCATTAGTCATAGTGATATTCCATCTCTAAGTTTCAATATCAGATAACAGCTGTCCTAGCGTGTGGACTTATACCTGTGATTTTCTGAAGCTTAGCATGCAACCAGTTGGAGAATGAGGTGTCAGTTCTCTTTTCTTCCAGACCCCTCATTATCTTGAAGGATGGGAATCTGGGGGTCGCTGTCAGGTAGGACAGAAGTGCAGTAAAAATATTGTCCCTACCAAGGTCCATGGTTCCTTGAATCTCTGTCTTCCTTTTGAATATCTAGTCTTCTGTATGGTCTGAAGGTAGTAGGAGGATGAGATCCTCATTCATGCATTGTAATAAATCCTGTAAGGATAAGCCTACTGATTTTTCTGAGGAAGGTGGGCATGTCAACTGCCTATTGTCCAAAGCTTTAGCTGAAGGTCTGAGATAACAGGGAAAGCCTCCCTTAACCACCTATATAGGTTTATTCTACAAACAACATTTACTGGCTCTACTAAGTATCAGATACTGTTCTAGGTACTGTGAATCCCAGATGGGGTCTTTGCTTTCATTGAGGTTGCATCATTCCTGGAGAGTTGGGGGGTCTAGAGGAAAAGATGATAAAAAAACAGAAAATAGCAAATTCTTATCTGTGTTAACTATGCAGAGTTAAAATGGGCTCTATCAGGTGACTGGATGATTAATTGGGAAGAGACAGGGCTAGCTACAAAAGCTACATTTTTTAAATTGAAGTAGAGTTGATTTACAATATTGTGTTAGTCCAGGTGGCTTAGCAGGCTAAGAGACCTGGGTTTTAGCCCTGGGTCTCAAAGATCCCTTGGAGACGGAAATGGCAACCCACTCCAGTAATTCTTGCCTGGGAAATCCCATGGACAGAGGAGCCTGGTGAGTTACAGTCCATGGGGTCGCAAAGAGTTGGACATGACTTAGCGACTAAACAACAATAATGTATTTCATTGTTTTTAATGGCTGAGTAATATTCCACTGCATACACGCAACTTATCTTCTTGATCTGATCCTCTGTTGATGGTCATCTGGGTTGCTATTAACTGTTGGTATTCATTTGATCAGCAGCGGCCTTGGGAATAGTTAGGGTTACACAATAGGACTGTGGTCAGCAAACACAGTGAGTTATGTTGAACATGCCATTTGTATGTATAAGTTTTATTGGGGAATCTGTCACACCTGTTTCTTAACATACTGTTTGTGGCTGTTTGTACACAACACCTGCAGAGCTGAATAAGCAGCCTTACAGAGGACTGTATTGTTTATAAGCCTAAAATATTTATCCTTTGGCTCATTACAGAAAAATTTGCTATCTTCTGCTATAAGAACATCTGAATAACCTACCCACATGAAAGTAATTTTTATTATTCAATGAATTAGTCATATTTTCCCTGCTTTAAAAATCAGTCCATCACATAATCACTGAATCCCTAGGAGCAATTTCTTCTTACTAATTAGAATTACTCATCAAATTTGTTTATTGACTAAGTCTCTGGCAACCATGGGTTTTGCCTGGTCTGGCTATTGGATACAGTTTGCTCCTCGTTAAGGTCAAATATTTATTGATATACTTGATCCAGAATCTATCATAACTATCAGGGCACTCTCACAGAAAAGTTTAGGTTCTTGCTTATAGGGTGTATGTCAGCATTTGTGCCAAGGAATGCCTGCAGCGATGCTTAAGACCATTTCTTTGCATATTTACTTCCTGTAGTTTGATTCCTATGAAATATTTTTAAATGTTTTGCCTTTCTAATTTGTGTCCTTTACAAAGTGTTTGTCAAATATTGATTCCCTTCCACAATGGGGCTTGAATGCAGCTGACGGTTGTTTTGTTTCATGACGTTGATTCATGCAGCTCTTGCTGTTGCCAAAGTCCTTTTTTGTGTACCAGCTTCATCCATTGACCTCTCAGCACTGTGCTGGGAACAGGGTTTGTCTAATGGTTGCAGCTGGGGATCACACATCCTCTTCCTGATTTTATAAGTTGTGCTGTTACGGAGCTTTTCATCTGTGGTCTCAATGCCTTTTCCCAGTGTTCTAATTGAAGTAGCACAGCAGCTCTGCTGTAGAGGATATAATTACATTCATTCTTCTGTGCAGAAGCAAACAACAAGGTAAAGGAATTAGTCCAAGTTCCTGGAGGGAGTTCTCAGTTATCCCAAAGTCAAAGCATATGGTGCTTTTTTCCCTATCAAATATGTAAATGTGATCCACCCTCTTTTGTGATCACAGTTGTCTTTCTTGTTCCCTGATTCCCACCATGTTACCACTTGTTAATGGCTTTCCTGTTTGTATCCATCAGTTCCTTCTGTATATTTCTGGATCTTTCTTCCTGATGTGACCCCAGACTTGATTGTTTATACCAGTCCATACACTTTCCATGGGTGCTTCTCAGGTGGTGCTAGTGGTAAAGAATCTGCCTGCCAATGCAGGAGACACAAGAGGGTTCAATCCCTGGGTTGGGAAGATCCCCTGGAGAAGAAATTTGCAACCCACTCCAGTATTCTTGCCTGGGAAGACCCATGGGCAGAGAAGCCTGGCGGGATACAGGCCATTTGTTGTTGCTGTTTAGTTGCTCAGTCACGTCCAACTCTTTGGGACCCCATGGACTGCAGCACGCCAAGCTTCCCTGTCCTTCACCATCTCCTGGAGCTGGCTCAAACTCATGTCCATTCAGTCAGTGATGCTATCCAACTCTCTCATCCTCTGGTGTCCCCTTCTCCTCCTTCCTTCCTTCAATCTTTCTAATTGAAAAGGTCTTTTCTAATGACTTGGCTCTTTTCCTCGGGTGGCCAAAATATTGGAACTTCAGCATCAGTCCTTCCAATGAATATTCAGGATTGATTTCCTTTAGAATTGACTGGCTCAATCTTGCAGTCCAAGGGACTCTCAAGAGTCTCCTCCAACACCACAATTCAAAAGCATCGGTTCTTCAGCACTCAGCCTTACTTATGGTCCTCCTCTCACATGCATGTATGACTACTGGAAAAGCAAAAAAGACTACTTTGACTGGAAAGTAATGTCTCTGCTTTTTAATATGCTGTCTTGGTTTGTCATAGCTTTTCTACCAAGAAGCAAGCGTCTTTTACTGTCATGGCTACAGTTACCATCTGCAGTGATTTTGGAGCCCAAGAAAATAGTCTGTCACGGTTTCCATTGTTTCCCTGTCTATTTGCCATGAGGTGATGAGATCAGATGCCATGATCTTAGTCTTTTGGATCTTAGTCTTTTAAGCCAGCTTTTTCACTCTCCTCTTTCAGTTTCATCAAGAGGCTCTTAAGGGGCCTCAGAGAGTCAGACTCAATTGAGCAACTAAGCAACAGCTGTGCCCTCCACAGGGCATCCTAGATGCATTCGAATAGGCATAGGTGTCCATTTTTCATCACGCTACAACTCTTAAGCCTTTAGAAACCTCTCTTTGCTGCTAGTCTTCAGCCTGACCAGACTCACTCGGTGTAGCATTCTGTTGTTCTGTCATTGTTCTTTTTGTCTTGTTCTGTTACTCTTCTTGGCCTTCACTTGTGTTCCCTGAAAGCATGTGTATTTCATGAATTTTTCCCTTTCGTGCTTCCACTTGGATACGATAATTACCCCTCTCATGACCTACATTCCCTCAAGCAGTCCAGGACATTCCCTGTCTCCAAGACTTTTCTACATTGGATGTTCTATCTCAATCACAAAGAGCAAAAGAAAGCTTGATTAAACTTCAGAACTATCTTCACTACTAGAGTCTATTCTACTTTTCTCTTTGTTATAGTCATTTCTGAGTTTTATGTTAACAGAAGAATAGGAAATCATTTCTCAATGAGTTGTGTTAATATAATATACTTTGGAAATTCATGCTTAAAGAAAACCAATCCTAGCTTAGAATGGCAGCATCAATCAGATATATCCTGGAAGTTGGAGAGAATATAAAAAATATGTATTTTATATTTTCTAATTAATATGCTCTTTCAATTTAGAAATGCATACCACTAGAAGAGTGTTAAATTGAGCCTCATGTATATTTCTAATATTTCATTTTTTCCCCTGTATGCCTTTTTTCCTTCCCCAACCCCTTAGTCCCCTTTCTGCATTGCTTGTCACAGTAGTCTTTGCAAAATCTGAATCTGTTACTGCCTTGAAATAGTCCTTCTCTGACTCAATGCCTAAATGTTGAGATACACACTCTGTAGTGATCGATACAAGCTCTTCATAATTTATTGTTATTTTATCTTTCTCTATTTGGAATGCTCTCCCAATCTCTCACTTGCCCATCTTCCCTACTTTCTAATTTAAGAAGGACTAGCCAACCATCTGACAGGATTCAGCATAAGCATCACATCCTCTATTTTTTTGATTTATGAACCCCCTTTCTCTGCCAGAAGAACTGATTATCTTTTCCTTTTTGCTAAAACAATGTGAATATATGACATAATCGACTCTTCACCCATCTATAGCAAATTGTGGATCATTTAATGGCAAATTTGGAACCAGGTCCTGGACCTTCAGATATGAGTATCAAAATCTTCAAGTTCCAGCTAAGCATTTGAAATAAATGAAACCATGTTTAGCCGACCCCCATGATGAACTTCAGTGATGTGTGGAATATGAACTTCAGTGATGTGTGGAATATGAATTGATATGTTATAAGCCAAACCTGTTGGTTTGTTTTTAATCTAGCAAAACCTCTTAAACTAGAACTTGAGTATTTTATGCTTAAACTATCATGTAAAATATTGTGACACCTAAACCATTTGCTTCATTTTAGTCCCTGATTCTTATTGTTTATTCATAACTAGCCCAGTGACATTTCCAATATCACTGGCTTTATTCAACTAGAACTACTTTGCGGCTATGCTCTTTTTGGACTTTATCCTAAACAAGGAACACATACTAAGTAAATCTCATTTTTCTGTGTTGACAACATTTGCTGTCTCATGTCCTTATACAAAGTTGTGGCCTGACATAAATATCGCTTTTAAATACTGAAAAAGTGTCTGTTTTCCCCAATTATACGTGTATCACTTGGTGATTTATGAAATCTTTAGAAAGCATGAAAAAATAAATTAAAGAAAAATAAATTACTCATGCACTATTTTGTCTTCCCCTCTGCCAAACCGGGAGTTATCTTTTGGGTATGTTTTCTTCTAATATTTTCCCATATGTATTTCTATGAATTTTTTAAACATAAAATATACATACACTTCAGCTCTAGTTTCTCAATTCAAAAACTATTGAAACTAGAAGGAATCAACAAGATGACCTCATTCCTAATGTCTTGTTTCACTAATAGGGAAAGTGAGACTTCACAAATATCACATAGCTAATAAAGCATGGAACCAGAGTTTGGATTCCAGTAGCTGTATATAAAGCTAAATTCTGCTGTGCAGTTGAAACTTATTTGTAACATCCAATCATTGTTTGTATTACTCATTTCCAGTTATTTAGCTTTAGTGGTGGCATGATGTGATTAAAGAAATAACTTTTCACTGGCATGCATAAGTAGAAGTCTAATATTTTGTCTTCAGTGTACATTAGATTTATCAGGTTTTATTAGGTTTGGTCATGTCATGCATTCACAAAATCTGGCCAAATATCTTGGGTAATATAAAAGCAGAATGTATTCTGCTTGGGAGGAAAGTTCTCTATTTTTATCAATTCAACAAATTGTTCTGGTTAGTATATTGGGGGAAGAAAGGGAAAAAGAATACTCAGTTGTGTTGCTACATATTTCAAAACAAAGGGCTTGTGAGGGCAAGAAATCAATCATCTCAGAATAATGCCCAAATCAGTCAATGTTATTAATTGTATATCTTTGTTTTTAGAGTGCTGACAATAGTCTTACCTTCTTTAGGTCAGGGAGTGACAACAGAATAATGCAGGGCACTGGAACTGACATAGACCAAATATACCCACTGGCTTAAAGTTCCCAGTGTTCTTCCATAAATTAGAAACCTAAATCTACAGGGCAGATTTCCTACTTACACATACTGCAATCTAAGCCTTTTATTTCCACTCAAAAACTTTACAAGTAATGGCTACAATTTACTTGTCATGTTCTTTATCTTGATTCTTCCCTTCCCCATCATTTGCGCTTAGGTGTATATATATAGAAGCTTTTTTCCTTCTTGTCACCCATCTGCTTCTTGCTGAGCTCAAACTAGGTAACAACCACCTATCTGTGATCAAATGCTCTCCTCCAAGCCTCACATCATGACAACAGGGAACGTGTCAGGCAGGAGGAGGGAAAGGTGGCTAATTTTAAAGAATGGAAGCTGTGATTTGGACACAAATAGGTTGGTAATAATCCCTGAAAATACCTGCCACTTAGAACAAGAGGAGAAAAAAGCCAAACAAGCAGAATGGTTATGATAAAGTATAGTCCTGATTTCAGATTCTCAGGGTTATAAGAAACTGAAAATCATTCCTTTTATGACACAACACAAGAAGGTTATCCAGGGTGTGCATGCACGCGTCCAGGGAGGGGGGACCTCTGTTTTTGGCAAGCTAGTCTACAGTTGAAACCTTCCTATGATCCCTGGCTCTGGGCTGCCTGTAATCCTTCCCCATTGGGTGCAGTAGGGAGGAACTATTCATTTTATTTGGCAGTTTTTCCATTCTCAACATAGACCTATCTGCCACCCCCACCTCCCACACCTACTCTTTTCTAAAATAAGCATGTTTTTACTTCAAAATTTTCTGATACGGCAGGTCTTTAGATTTTCTAACCATGTAACTAATCCTAGAATCTTTCCAATCTTTCCAAGGTGGTAATTAAAAGACGCTTACTCTTTGGAAGAAAAGTTATGACCAACCTAGATAGCATATTCAAAAGCAGAGACATTACCTTGCCGACTAAGGTCCGTCTAGTCAAGGCTATGGTTTTTCCTGTGGTCATGTATGGATGTGAGAGTTGGACTGTGAAGAAGGCTGAGCGCCAAAGAATTGATGCTTTTGAACTGTGGTGTTGGAGAAGACTCTTGAGAGTCCCTTGGACTGCAAGGAGATCCAACCAATCCATTCTGAAGGAGATCAACCCTGGGTGTTCTTTGGAAGGAATGATGCTAAAGCTGAAACTCCAGTACTTTGGCCACCTCATGTGAAGAGTTGACTCATTGGAGAAGACTCTGAAGCTGGGAGGGATTGGGGGCAGGAGGAGAAGGGGACGACCGAGGATGAGATGGCTGGATGGCATCACTGACTCGATGGACGCGTCTCTGAGTGAACTCTGGGAGTTGGTGATGGACAGGGAGGCCTGGAGTGCTGCGATTTATGGGGTCGCAAAGAGTCGGACACGACTGAGCGACTGAACTGAACTGAACTGAAGCTACCTTTAGCGGGGACAGTATTGTCTCTATCAGAGAGGAAAGATACTGTCTCTGTCTCTAACAGAGAGAGAGCAAATTGGGACTGACACCTTGTCCCTTTACATGGCTATGAATTCACTGAAATATCCACTCTCTTTATGGAGGCCACACTGTATAGCTGACTTCCATTGAGCTTACTGTCTACTAAACTATCTCATATGTCTGCATTGTATCCAAAATCCATTAGTTTGACTTATAATTGTACAGAAGTAAATTATCTTACATAGATTTTTATTAATTTTCATTTTGAGAGACCATATCAATCATTCTGTTTTATTAAAGATATCTTTGGATCAAAAAATCAACACTGAATGCTCTCAGATGACAGGAAGGGATACTCAGCAGTAAACATCTTAACTTTCTGGTTTCTTGTGACCATTTGGGGAGAGGATGTTTATTTTTTTTCTGGTTTTCATCAGCGTGCCAAAAATAAGATATTTAACTGAGAACCATAATCTATGAGGCTCTTAGGATCATCAGTCTATTTCTCTCACTTTTGATTGCAGGGTTGTACCAGGAGATTTTTAAAAACATACTTTACTGTGGACGTTTAAAAATATATACAGAACCAAAGAGAACAGTACAGTAAATTCAATATGCCTCTCCTTTCAATTCATTTGAGTTCAACCATTTTAAATTCCTGGCCAATCTTGTCCCATCTATACCCTTACTCATTCTGCCTGAATTATTTTGAGGCAACCACAATTTATCTCTAAATATTTTGCTATATGTATATTTAAAAAATAAGTCCTCTTTGTTCTAATAAAAGAATATTTTAACAAAAAAGGAATATCAATAAAATATAAACTTTATTCTTAGAATCATCAGGTATTTAGGTTGTATTCACATTTCCAAAATTATTTTTTAATTTATTTCTTGACTTCACTCTATTTTTCCTTTGTTCTTTCCTTTTATTTTAATTTTTCATTTTGTTTGCATCATTATATATGTTTTTTAACTGGTTTGCATATCCCTTTCTCTTAAGGCTCTTTTCATCTCTACAATTTGTGAAATTTTATATTGTTTTGAATAAATTTTACATATGTATTTATATATATGGATCCTGTAGAACTTCTCACAGTTTAAATTTTCTGACTGCATCCACATGGTGTCGCTTAATATATTTTGTATGTTTCTCTGACTTTTGAATTACTTAAAGTTCATTAGTTAGATCTGGAGACTTGATCAGATTCAGGTTCCTGTTTATTTTGCAATACTACTTCATAGGTGGTGCTTTGCTGTGCTCTTCCGTTAGGGGCTATGTGATGTTTGGTTGCCTCTATTTCTGCAACATTAGCAGCTGTTGGCATCCATTGCATAGATTCATTAATCCACTGGATGTTATATGATGTTCATAATTAAATTCTGTCATTCATTATTAGCTGGAAGAAAGACATATAAAAAGAAATATCCCTTTTTCAACTCTCCTGTAACCATAATGTGCAGACTATGTAAGAAAAGCAGGGTAAACACTTACTTCCCTTTATATATCAGTTTAAATAAAAGTATCATTTAAAATATATTTAATCAGTTTAAAAATAATGAGCTAATTATCTAGCGTCTCCCACAGCTGACCAGTAGTGTGTGTTGTATTTAGTATCGTGATGCTCTCATGGACTTAAATGTATTGAATATGTTTACTCTATTGCATTTATCACCTTTTGTTTTGGTGCTTAAATTGTCCCTTCTTTATGCAATTGTATCGTTTAGTTTGGCTTCTCACTCCTTTTGATAGGACCTACTAGTCTGATAAACCCATGGCTTTCTGATATGTCAGGGTCAACTTACATCAAGAGTGTTGACATTGTAAACAAAGGGACCAAGAGCTCTAATAAGTCAAGCATTTAGAGCATCTTTCTTGAGGGAACAAGAGGAGGCACTTTCATGGCCAATGCATTTTAGATTTTGCTTTCCAAAACAAAGAGAGTTTAATAAAAACCTAGAAAGAGAGTTATAGTTTAATACTTGGTTTCATATTCAAAGATGGAGCATGGAATTGTCCTGGTAGACTTTTCTTGGATAACAGAATAGATTGTACCACTGAGAAATAATAACAGCATAGAATCACAGCCAACTAAAGTAATGCTTTTAGATTCAACATTTGTTTCTGTTTTCGGTGATCCTATATTCAAAGTCCATAATAGTGCCAAAATCATGTAATCAGAGAGACAAGTGTACATGTAAATTATGATAAAAATACCATCTCACATTTGTATAATGTTTTGAACTTTGCATAGCACTTTAACATACATTATCTTCATTTGATTTCAATCTTTATGACAGATGTTTAAAGAGAAGAATAAACTCAAGGATTATGCTAGTAGGTTTTACCATCTGGGGAAATCTCAGTGGATTTTCCTTCTCTATAGTTTAAAGAATGAGGAAATAATGTGAAATAGTAGACAGATACCATCGACTTCATTCTGGTAGTCTTGGTCCCAGACTTTTTTCAGTTGTAGTACTGAAAAAATAAAGTTAGGATTATAACATTGAAATGAAGTCAGTTAAGGTTATAACAGGAGTAGCAACTTTTCTCCACAGTATACAGATGTATCATTTTTATAGTATTTATATTTATGAGCACAGTTGGATACACCAAAGATTTTTGTGCTGGGTAGATGGCAGCATGGTTACTTGACCAAATGCATTATCTATTGCTTTTTCCAGGTTGAAAATTTTCCACCTTGTGTTTTATCTATCTCATTTTTTGTAATTTCTATTATTTTTTCAAGTTCACCAAGAAGTTGGTGTGCTGAGTATCCCCAACTATTTTAGTGACATGTATGGAAAATAAAGGAGTCTTTTTTTTTTTTTGCAGAGAGTTACACTTCTGGGCTTGAAGAAACTCTGAAGAATGATTTCTAGTTAGCTCCACCTTTTAGTATTAATCACACCTAACTTTCTACTATGGTTGTGATAGGTGCATTAGTTGCCTATCTCTACCACAAGATTGTGGTTTCATGTCCTAGTTGAACAGATAAAGATGGGATGGGATGCAGGCCATGTGTGAGGCACAGCAGTAGACAGAGTATTAAGGATGTGAAGATGAATGAGACAAGCCCTGCTCATGAGGATGTTCATGGTGGTGACTGTAGAGGGAGAGGGGCAGATTGTGAAGATAGTTCCACCATACCACAATCAGTGCAAAGGTAGAGAGATGTGGCGTATAACATGAGGGTGGAGGAGGACACCTGACCCATCCTTTTATCCCAGGTGCTTAGCACAGTATTGTGAGCAGAAGACAGGGCTCATTGGTTATTGCAAGTAAAATTATGTTGAGATTTGTCAATATTCCATGAGAGGAAAGGATTATACTGTTATCATCATTACATTTTCATCAAAGTGATTTATTTTCTGAGAAAAAAGTATTTTTAAATAATCTGCATCAGACACCCTTTTCAAGAAAAGGCACAGAACAATGTAGAGTAGCTAAAACTGTTCTCTTTGGTGGGATTTAGGGATCTTGGAGCATCTTTCACTGTCTTAGTACACAGGATTGATGCAGCTAATTCCATCATCTGTGTTCTGCTTCTCTTCTTCCCTTACTGCACTACCAGATACCATAGGTGTGATTATTAATAATTTTTACAGTATTATTTATTTCTGAAAAGTTGCCAGAAATGATTATTAATTCCAGACTGAGCCAGGTGCTAGAATCTCCATGGCTTATCACCACCTAAGCTGGACAAGGTAAGGTCACATGCCCATCTTGCTATTCTGTTACTCTCCATTAAACAGATGATGGAGAAAATTCTGCTTAAAAGCACATCTTTTCAAAAGGAATTGTTGATCAAAGAACTTACCATTAAATAGAAGAGATTATTGACTTTAACCCAAAGATCTATTGTTGATAGACTACCTCTAAGCACCTAAGTTACTGGTCTCTGTCTACAAAGGCCTTTGATACACCTTTCATCTTCATATGCACGTTATGCTAGTTTAGAATTTGCTAAGGTGTCTTAACTACCATCAGTTTTTTTTATGTCTACCTATAACAATATTTTAAGTATCAGCTTATCTTATTTGACTACTGATAATTTCAGAAACCCTCAAGTCTCCAAAGGCTTACAGTGTATCTTCTTTTTGGCTAACAGCTGGCTCTTACTTATTTATTAATGAGGTCAATAAATTATCTGGCATTTTTTACATTTCCAACAACTGACACTCTCAAATGATGGGGCATATCAGGTCTAGAGCATCTTCAAGGTCCATCAAGAAACACTGAGAGGAAAGTAAACCTCCATTCCTCGGTGACAGTTTCTAGGAACTTGCCATTTCTCTGATTAACTTCCATATGCTTTTCAAAGTCTCTGCTCTGCTATTTTCTTTCCAGGTTTACTTTTAGGTGAATCAATTTCTCTTTCCTCCAGGTCTCTGTTTATGCTACCATGGATTTCTAGTTTCTCACTCCATGTCCTGTATGATTAAAAATTATATGCAAATCAAGCTTTACTTAGATAAAAGTCTCAGCTCATCTGGGATATGATGGAGTGAGTTTAACAGTCTTCACTATGTCCTTTTCTAACTTCTCATTAAAATAATAATGACAAATAAAACAGAAAGCTATTCACTTGGAAGCTATGGATAGCAGTCAGAGGTTTATTATAAGAAAAAAAATTTTCTATTGTTTGTTACATGGACAAACTTATAGAAAAATCACAGTTAGTTGATTAGGTCAATCTAATTAATAGCTTCAGCCAACAAATATTGTATAAATCTGGCTTGAAAACTAAAATCTAATACCAAAGTGCCTATCAGTAGAAATTTAGGAGTTGTCTCCTAATCAGTTTTCTCTTTCCACCCCATATACCATTTATATCTCACTGGAAATTCTATTTCTGTGATTACTTAGAATATACAATTCCTGGTACAAAATAAGGCATGGATAGTGTGGTAAGTTACTGGTGGAGAATCTCACACAATGATGTAGACTCTCCATAGAAAGCTTGTGTTGATGAAGGAACTATCAGGGTAGCAGAAACCTTAATGAAGGGATTGTTGGAGGGATTCAGTATATGTGGTCAATAAGAACCACAATTTCTTAAATTTCTTTAAAATAAAAATTCATAGTAACGTTAGTTAATTATGAGATTTAAAGATAGTTGAATGGTATGAGTGTAATTGTAAGAATTTTTGCAGTTAATATAAAGAACAGTCACTTGAACATTTGGAAAAACTCTTTACCTCTTTTTAAGATATTTCCATAAAATAAACAGCAAAAAATTAGATGTCTTCCACTAAATTATGGGAAGCCCAAATGCACATTTGAAAATCTTTAGGTTGGTAATTTAGTTTTTAAAGTTTAAAAATGATATCAAAATCTGTAATCACTGAATAATAAAGTAAACAAAACCTTGACTATAAGGCAAGATAGCTGACCAATGAGAAATCAAAGGAGTAAAAAATTTTAAGTATAAAATATGAGCAACTAGAGCTGCTATGACAACATGTTTAAATAGTAGGTGCCTTATTATAAAAGCAGTGTTGGAACTGTATTAAAATAACATTACTATCTATTTATTATTTGTATGACTATATACTTTTTATTTGTTTAAATAAATGCGGTGTTGCATAGCTCAATTTGTTTCTTACCTAACTTTGTAAATGCTCATAGACAAGAAAAATATCGAAAGGGATGCTTTGTTGAATTGACAGGAAAGAAAATACATGTATTTAACATATACATTTTGATAAATTTTATATATATGCATGTGAAACAAATACAATAAAAATAGTAAACATAGCCATCACCACAGCCCCCCGCTCCAAGTTTTTTCATGCTCATGTAATCCTTCACTCTACCCTGCACTGACCACTTTTTAGCATCTGCCAACAACTTCTATTTGGCTTTCTGTCATATAGGTTAGTTTGCATTTCTTAGAAGTTTATATAAATGGAATCATATACAACTATTTTATCTGACTTCTTTCACTCAGCATAATTACTTTGAGGTTCATCCATGTTGTTTCATATACCAAAGTTCATCATTTTTATTACTCAATAATATTGTGTAGATACACTATAATTTGTTTACTCATTCACATGTTGAGGGACATTTTGATTATTTCAAGGTTTTGGCTGTTAACGATAAAGCTTCTAGAGAATTTGTATATAAGTCTTTGTACAGACATATACTTTTATTTCTTTTGAGTGGATTCCTAATAGTGGAGTGGCTGGATCACATGGTAGGTGTGAGATTACCTCAGCTTGATGTGTCCCTCTGTAGTCATGTTGAAAGGCCCAGGCTTCCAAAGCTTGGAAATAGGAGCTGATACAATCAAATTCCTTAATACCAACAAAAAGATTTAAGAAAGATCTTTTTTAAGACATATCACTTAAATTACCATTTCCAATAGAAACAAACATTAAAGTACTGCTATGGCCTGAATTTTTTTCTACCAAAATTCATATGCAAAAGTCTCAACCCCAGTGTGAGTATATTTGAAGATAGGGCCTTAATGGAAGTCCTGTGTGCTTGCTAAAAGCTTTAGTTGTGTCAGACTCTTTGCTACCCCATGGATTATAGCCTGCCAGGCTCCACTGTCCATTGGATTCTCCAGGCAAGAATGCTGGAGTGGGTTGCCATGCCCTCCTCCAGGAGATCTTTCTGACCAGGGATTGAACCTGCATCTCTTATCTAGCGCCACCTGGAAGCCCTGTTGGAGGTCAGTAAGGGTGGATCTCTGATCCAACAGCATTGGTGATCTTATAAGAGAGAGCATAGAGGCCTCTCTCTCTCTGTTTCTCTCCACTATGTAAGGACATAGTGAGAATGCAGCCATCTGTAAGTTGGGAAGAGAGCACTGAAGCCAAATCAGCCAGCACCTTGATCTAGACTTAACATCCTCCAGAACTCTGAGAAAATAAATGTGTTGTTTAACTCACCCAGTGTATGGTATTTTGTTATGGCAACTAGAGCAGAGTAATACAAGTAACTAGAAATAAGTCTCACAAAAGAAATTCATTGTCTTTGGTTAGAAAATTGTTTAGAAACTTCATTGAAAGACACTGAAAAGCTTTAAAATTTATTTGAAAGACAATATTATAAGGAAATCAGTTGTCCTTGGATTTGTTGTTCAGTTGCTCAGTTGTGTCCAACTTTTTGTGACCCTATGGACTGCAGCATATCAAAATAAAAAATTAATATTAAAGATACTTTAAACAAAATCCCATGTAGAAATGTCCACTTTCAAATGGTGGATGTATCTGAGAGGCCATAATAAGGAAATTAGAAAATATTTGTAATAGTCTAATGAGTGGTCCTGTTCACCAGGCTTCCCTATTATTCACTATCTCCTGGTTTGCTCAAACCCATGTCCATTGAGTCAATGATGCCATCCAACCATCTCATTGTTTGTCACCCACTTCTCCTGCCCTCAGTCCTTCCCAGCATCAAGGTCTTTCTCAGTGAGTCAGCAGTTCACATCAGGTGGCCAAAGGATTGGAGCTTCAATTTCAGCATCAGTCCTTCCAATGAATATTCAGGGTTGAGTTCCTTTAAGATAGACTGGTTTGATCTCCTTGCTGTCCAAGGGACTCTCAAGAGTTTTCGCCAGCACCACAATTCGAAAGCATCGATTCTTCAGTGCTCAGCCTTCTTTGTGGTCCAACTCTCACAATTGTACGTGGCTACAGGAAAAGCCATAGCTTTGAATATACAGATATTTGTCAGCAAAGTGATGACTCTGCTTTTTAATATGCTGTCTAGGTTTGTGATAGCTTTTCTTCCAAGCAGCCAAGCATATTAATAAATGTGTGAATTAAGTTTAATTCTAATCAAACTCAAGACAGTCACAAAATTTTAATCAAAAGCCCACCTGATGCAAAGAGCCAACTCATTAGGAAAGACCCTGATACTGGAAAATTTTGATGACAGGAAGAGAAGGGAGTGATAGAGGATGAGATGGTTAGATGGTATCACAACTCAATGGACATGAGTTTGAGCAAATTCTGGGAGATAGTGAAGGACAGGGAAGGCTGGTGTGCTGCAGTCCATGGGGTCACAAAGAACTGGACACGACTTAGTGACTTAACAGCAACTTAGATTTTGATACAGTGCTTGAATCACAGGAATTTGAATTAATAAATGATTCTTTTCATTCTTCTTTGTGGCTTGTTTTTCGTTTTCTAATGTTTGTTTCCTGATTTTTTTTTTCACTTGGAAACTATAATCCTAGTAATACCTATACAACCTAAGAAAGTGATGGGTTTGAAGCTTATATAAATATGTATATATATATATGTTGGTGTTACTGTTCTGTCGCTCAGTCATGTCCGACTCTTTGCAACCCCATGGACTGCAGCACATCAGGCTTCTTTCCCTGTCCTTTACAGTCTCCTGGAGCTTGCTCAGACGCATGTCCATTTAGTCAGTGATACCATCCAACCATCTCATCCTCTGTTGTCCCTTTCTCCTGACTTAAATCTTTCCCAGCATTAAGGTCTTTTCTTATGAGTCAGCTCTTCCCATCAAGTGACCAAAGTATTGGAGCTTCAGCTTTAGCATCAGTCCTTCCAATGAATATTCAGGACTGATTTCCTTTAGGATTGACTGGTTTGATCTCCTTGCAGTCCAAGGGACTCTCAAGAGTCTTCTCCAACACCACAGTTCCAAAGCATCAATTCTTTGGTGCTCAGCTTTCTTTATAGTCCAACTCTCATATCCATACATGCTGCTGCTGCTGCTAAGTCACTTCAGTCGTGTCCGACTCTGTGCGACCCCACAGATGGCAGCCCACCAGGCTCCCCCATCCCTGGGATTCTCCAGGCAAGAACACTGGAGTGGGTTGCCATTGCCTTCTCCAATGCATAATATAAAACACTGATGAAAGAAATCAAAGAAGACACTAATAGATGGAAAAATATACCATGTTCATGGACTGGAAGAATCAATATAGTCAAAATGAGTATACTACCTAAAGCAATCTACAGATTCAATGCAATCCCTATCAAGCTACCAGTGGTATTTTTCACAGAACTAGAACAAATAATTTCAAGATTTGTATGGAAATACAAAAAACCTCGAATAGCCAAAGCAATCTTGAGAAAGAAGAATGGAACTGGAGGAATCAACTTGCCTGACTTCAGGCTCTACTACAAAGCCACAGTGATCAAGACAGTATGGTACTGGCACAAAGACAGAAATATAGAACAATGGAACAAAATAGAAAGCCCAGAGATAAATCCACACATGTATGGACACCTTATCTTCGACAAAGGAGGCAAGAATTTACAATGGAGTAAAGACAATCTCTTTAACAAGTGGTGCTGGGAAAACTGGTCAACCACTTGTAAAAGAATGAAACTAGATCACTTTCTAACACCGCACACAAAAATAAGCTCAAAATAGATTAAATATCTAAATGTAAGACCAGAAACTATAAAACTCCTAGAGGAGAACATAGGCAAAACCCTCTCCGACATAAATCACAGCAGGATTCTCTATGACCCACCTCCCAGAATACTGGAAATAAAAGTAAAAATAAACAAATGGGATCTAATTAAAATTAAAAGCTTCTGCACAACAAAGGAAACTATAAGTAAGGTGAAAAGACAGCCTTCTGAATGGGGGAAAACAATAGCAAATAAAGCAACTGACAAACAACTAATCTCAAAAATATACAAGCAACTTATGCAGCTCAACTCCAGAAAAATAAACGACCCAATCAAAAAATGGGCCAAAGAACTAAATAGACATTTCTCCAAAGAAGACATTCAGATGGCTAATAAACACATGAAAAGATGCTCAACATCACTCATTATCAGAGAAATGCAGATCAAGACCACAATGAGGTACCATTTCACACCAGTCAGAATGGCTACGATCCAAAAGTCTACAAGCAATAAATGCTGGAGAGGATGTGGAGAAAAGGGAACCCTCTTACACTGTTGGTGGGAATGCAAACTAGTACAGCCACTATGGAAAACAGTGTGGAGATTCCTTAAAAAATTGCAAATAGAGCTGCCTTATGACCCAGCAATCCCACTGCTGGGCATACACACCAAGGAAACCAGAATTGAAAGAAACACATGTACCCCAATGTTCATCACAGCACTGTTTATAATAGCCAGGACATAGAAACAACCTAGATGTCCATCAGCAGATGAATGGATAAGAAAGCTGTGGTACATATACACAATAGAGTATTACTCAGCCATTAAAAAGAATACATTTGAATCAGTTCTGATGAGATGGATGAAACTGGAGCCTATTATACAGAGTGAAGTAAGCCAAAAAGAAAAACACCAATACAGTATACTGACACATATATATGGAATTTAGAAAGATGGTAATGATGACCCTTTATGCAAGACAGCAAAAGAGACACAAATGCATAAAATGGACTTTTGGACTCAGTGGGAGAGGGAGAGGGTGGGATGATTTGGGAGAATGGCTTTGAAACATGTATACTATCATGTAAGAAACGAAGTGCCAGTTTATGTTCGATACAGGATACAGGAGGCTTGGGGCTGGTGCATGGGGATGACCCAGAGAGATGATATGGGGTGGGAGGTGGGAGGTGGGAGGGGGATTCAGGATTTGGAGCTTGTATACACCCGTGGTGGATTCATGTCAATGTATGGCAAAACCAATACAGTATTGTAAAGTAAAATAAAGTAAAAATAAAATTAAAAAAAAAAAGAAAGTGAAAAGTGACAGTGAAGTTGCTCAGTCGTGTGCGACCCTCAGCGACCCCATGGACCACAGCTTTCCAGGCTCCTCTGTCCATGGGATTTTCCAGGCAAGAGTACTGGAGTGGGGTGCCATTGCCTTCTCCAATCCATACATGACTACTGGAAAAACCATAGCTTTGACCAGATGAACCTTTGTTGGCTAAGTAATGTCTCTAGTTTTCAATATGCTGTCTAGATTGGTCATAGCTATTCTTACAAGGAGCAGGTGTCTTTTAATTTCATGGCCGCAGGCACCATCTGTAGTGATTTTGGAGCCCCCGAAAATAAAATCTGTCACTGTTTCCACTGTTTTCCCATCTATTTGCTCTGAATTGATGTGACTGGATGTCCTGATGTTTGTTGTTTGAATGTTGAAATTTAAGCCAGCTTTTTCACTCTACTCTTTCACTTTCATCAAAAGTCTCTTTAGTTCCTCTTCACTTTCTGCCATAAGGGTGGTGTCATCTGCATACATGAGGTTATTGATGTTTCTCCCGGCAGTCTTGATTTCAGCTTGTGATTCTTCCGGCCCAGCATTTCACATGATGTACTCTGCATAGAAGTTAAATAAGCAGGGTGACAATATACAACCTTGATGTACTCCTTTCCCAATTTGGAATCAGTCCGTTGTTCCATGTCCCATTCTAACTGTAGCTTATTGACCTGCATACAGGTTTCTCAGGAGGCAGGTAAGGTGGTCTTGTATTCCCATATCTTTATGAATTTTCCATAATTTGTTGTGATCCACAGAGACAAAGGCTTTAATGTAGTCAATGAAGCAGAAGTAGATGTTTTTTCTGAAATTCTCTTGCTTTTTCTATGATGCAACAGATGCTGGCAATTTGATGTCTGGTTCCTCTGCCTTTTCTAAATCCAGCTTGAACACCTGGAATTTCTTGGTTCATGTACTGTTGAAGCCTGGCTTGGAGAATTTTGAGCATTACTTTGGTAGCATGTGAGATGACTGCAATTGTGCAGTAGTTTGAACATTCTTTGGCATTGCTTTTCTTTGGGATTGGAATGAAAACTGACTTTTCCTAGTTGTATGGCCACTGTGAGATTTCCAAATTTGCTGGCATATTGAGTGCAACACTTTAACAAAAACATCTTTTAGGATTTGAAATAGCTCAGCTGGAATCCCATCACCTCCACTAGCTTTGTTTGTAGTGATGCTTCCTAAGGCCCACTTGACTATCGCACTCCAGGATGTCTGGCTCTAGGTAAGTGATCACACCATTGTGGTTATCTGGGTCATTAAGATCTTTTTTGTATAGTTCTTCTGTGCATTCTTGCCACCTCTTCTAAATATCTTATTCTTCCTTTAGGTCCATATCGTTTCTGTCCTTTATTGTGCCCATCTTTGCATGAAATATTCCTTTGGTATCTTTAATTTTCTCAAAGAAATCTCTAGTCTTTCCCATTCTATTGTTTTCCTCTATTTCTTAGCATTATTAATTAAGGAAAGCTTTCTAAGGTATATATGTACATAAGCCTAATGTCAAATGTAAAAGAGAAAGTATTGATTTCACAGCACATAATAAATAATAAAGTTTGTTCATTTATATTACCTCATTTCTCTTCTTTTTCCACTTCCTCTAGGCATATCTGTGACCTTTGTCCTTGTCCATTTTCAGCAACTCATTATTAAGTAGGTAGATTTCTTTCCAAATTTATAAAATATCCATGTATTGCTCCTCATTAGATGTATCGTTACTGACCTTTTTATCCCTTTGTATGTATTTAGTGCCCTGTCAGGCTTTTCTTTCCCTAATTTAGGAAAATGCCTTCTAGTTTATGAAAATATCCTCCAACTGGAATAAAAACTAGAAGCATGTAGAAGTTTTGACTTACATCTCTTTGTTCCTAATATATTGTAGATCAATACCATGGCATCTAACATTATTTGGGAGAGGAGTCAGAGGTCAGTTTACTGATTGCTTTCTTTCCAAATGACATGCAGGCTGTGCCTGAATAATTAGGGAATTTCTTCATTATATTTGGATTTCTGTAAATTCACTGGGATAGGTACATATATGGAGAAGGTGATGGCACCCCACTCCAGTACTCTTGCCTGGAAAATCCCATGGATGGAGGAGCCTGGTAGGCTGAAGTCCATGGGGTCACGAAGAGTCAGACACGACTGAGCGACTTCCCTTTCACTTTGCACTTTCATGCATTGGAGAAGGAAATGGCAGCCCACTCCAGTGTTCTTGCCTGGAGAATCCCAGGGACGGGGGAGCCTGGTGGGCTGCTGTCTGTGGGATTGCGCAGAGTCGGACACGACTGAAGCGACTTAGCAGCAGCAGCAGGTACATATTGCTTTCAGTCATCTTTCTTTGGAAGCTGACTCTTCAGGTCTTCTTTATTTTGGGAAATTTCTATTATACTATATATTTAAAATTAATTCCTTGTGTTCTAGTTTGCTTTTACAAGAGCAATTATTCAAAAATTGAATTCATTGTCTTTTCTTATTGTTGTTTTCTGTCTAGTCATTGTGATCTCTTCATCTTTTTACTCTGAATTTTACGTGATTGCCTCTCCCCCACGGTTTACTTTCCTACCACTGAAAAGACTTACTCTACTGTAATTCAATTCCTTTCTGCTTCTAATGGGATTATAAATACTCTAAAGGCTTTAATTTCCTCTTCAATTTCTTTGGTAGGCTTGTCAGTTACCTTTCCTTTGTATTCTATTTTTGAACCTTCATTGATATCCTGCATTATTTTTGGTCTCTCTCACCACTTAATTCATGAACTCCATGTTATCTCTAAATTCCTTAAGCATATAGAAAAAATTGCCTTACATTTCTTTCTGTTTTGTTTGGATACATTTTCCAAAGAATTTTTCATCTATATTACACTTGTGTCTGTTATTTTATTCTTTTTTGCTTTCATTCCATATCAGTGAATGCAATTTATTCCCAGCTTTCTATTAATATTTATTCCCCTCTCCCATTGTAAAAGATATATTTCCCAACTTTCCTTTTTGTAGATGTTACCATGGTTGAATTGTCCCTTTAATCCTTGACCAAAAGAACTATATATTAGTGTCTTTGATTTTGTCATTTAACTATTGATGGAAGTGGGAAGGAATGGGCTTGGATAGTGTATCATCAGCAGCCATAGTTTAAGTGTTATTCAAATGGAGTAGGACCCTACGGTTCTTGCCCCTCAATGTCCTCAGCCTGACTTTTGTCTGTGGAAGAACTTTAGCTGAAGAATAAGTTTAATCATAGAAGTGAGAACATGCAGAAACAAAGAAAAGCAATCAAAGAAGACCAAATACCAATAGTTTAGTCATTTAAGGCATAGTCAAAGACCTTTAGTTCCTTCTCAAAGGCTATGGATAATATTGAAGCCATATCCTTTGGGGTGTCTGATAGATACTAAAATCCCCACCAAGTAGAACAAATTAAGTACATGATGACCAGACTGTAGCCATGACTTATGCCGCCACAGTTCTGTCAGCTGGTCTCAAAGAAATGGGAATAAATCAATATGCAACTGAAGAGTAACTGTACTCAGTCGAGATGACATTGTCAGAACTGACTGCTATTTCTGCATGTAGCCCCTCCCTCAGCCTATAAAAACTCTTGTCCACTGAGTGCCGGGAGGTGGAATTGACCTTTTGACAGGTGTCTGCCCTCCCCTTCTGGTTGCTGGCATCCAAAATAAAGCAAACTTTCCTTTCCACCAACCTGACTTCTTTATTGGCTTTTGAGTGGCGAACTGCTGGTTGCCTCTTTCAGTTGCATTATGTCTGAATATATTGTCTCTGTCTAGAAGAGGTATGAATTACCCTGGCTAGGAGAATTAAGGAATTAACAATATTGGTATTTTGACCGAATAAGAATGATTCATGAATTATTATATATAAATATTTCTATTGAGATTTTCCAAGTTCTGATCAAGTGTACCCTCTTTCATGAAACTTTTCCCACTGCCCTCCTTCCTGATGGTATCTCTCACTCTGATAGTCTTATGAAGCTCCCTAGTAGCACGTGCTGCCGTGTTAAGTAGTTGCTGCCATGGAGTGCACTCTGTGATTTCTCCTGGATCAGTCATGACTCTCTAACTTAATGTAGGTTCTCTGATGACAAGAGTGTACCTTTTACTTTTGTTTCTTTTATGACTCTCAAGAGATTTTGCGGTACATTGGAAGTACACACACAACAGTTCTTGATTGGTTATTGACTAAACTGTTATCTTTTGGAAAGATAAGATTGGATTGCCTCTTTGATTCAAGTAATTATGTTTGAAAGAAACAACATGTTTAAAGTATCTCCAATATCCCAAATAGTTGCTGGGTACTATCAAACACATTGTGTAATTTTTATCCTTTGATAACACAGTCAGCTTTATTAACACTGTTTTATAGATGAAAAATAGTATGACCCACTGATGAATTAACTCTCCAAGTTCTTGCAGATAATGAAATATAGAATTAATAATTAAATGCTTCCTTCTAATATGACAACTCATGTTTTCTTCCTCAAGGTATTCAGTGGCACTTCTTGTGGAATTCAGTTATTCCTTATAGAAATAAAATGTTCTTTCCTTGATTTACAGGTTACTTCCTCAGAGTTTAGACAAGATATACCCATATATTGCAGTAGGAAATGGCAGCCGACTCTAGTATTCTTGCTTAAAGAAACCTATGGACAGAGGAACCTAGTGGGCCACGGTCTTTGGGGTTGCAAAGAATTGGACATTACTGAGCACACAAGTACACATGCATGCACCCATATTTTGAAATTTTTGTTTTGCTATAATTGAACTGAGAAAAGTTTCACAATCTTCCTCCCACTGAATCTTGACATTCTGAAGGTATGACGAACTCATTCTCATTATCCAAAGTGGCTGTCAGAGTTACAGCCATCACTTATGTTACAAGTGGCACAGTAGAGGAGGAGGAAAAGGGGCATTTCATTGAAGTCATTTGGTAACTCCTACTTGTTGTTTAAATGTAGTTTTCTTCAGTGGCCCATCAGTTCAGTTCATTTCAGTTCAGTTGCTCAGTCGTGTCCGACTCTTTGCGACCCCATGAATCGCAGCACGCCAGGTCTCCCTGTCCATCACCAGGTCCCAGAGTTTACCCAAACTCATGTCCATCAAGTCAGTGATGCCATCCAGCCAACTCATCCTCTGTCATCCCCTTCTCCTCCTGCCCCCAACCCCTCCCAGCATCAGGGTCTTTTCCAATGAGTCAACTCTTTGTATGAGGTGGCCAAAGTATTGGAGTTTCAGCTTCAGCATCAGTCCTTCCAATGAACACCCAAGACTGATCTCCTTTAGTTTGGACTGGTTGGATCTCCTTGCAGTCCAAGGGACTCTCAAGAAATAGATGGGAAAACAGTGGAAACTGTATCAGACTTAATTTTTGGGGGCTCCAAAATCATTGCAGATGGTGATTGCAGCCATGAAATTAAAAGACGCTTACTCCTTGGAAGGAAAGTTATGATCAACTAGACAGCATATTCAAAAGCAGAGCCATTACTTTGTCAACAAAGATCCATCTAGTCAAGGCTATGGTTTTTCCAGTAGTCATGTATGGATGTGAGATTTGGACTGTGAAGAAAGCTGAGCGCTGAAGAATTGTTGATTTTGAGCTATGATGTTGGAGATAGTGACTTCAAATAATGGACAGAGGAAACCCATGACAGTTAGGGTTTGGCAGAAATTCTTATAAAACTCATTGCTGCCTCAGAGGACCAGAGATCAGTTAATTATATGACAGAAAGCTGAAAGGAACTATAGCAAGCATCACTGCATGGATTCAGAGAATATGAAAATAAAGGAAACATGAGTGACAGTGTTTTATGTCAGTGCCAGAAATGCATCTTTGAAGAGATTAAGATCAAAGGACAAAGGATGGCAGAGTTTCCGTTTCCAGAAATAAGTTCCTTTTGCTAAATGATGGACCCCTGAACTTCATGTTCATCTATTAATTCAAGTATTTATTTATTCAATAATTATTTCAGTAGCTTTATTGAAATACAATTCACCTATCATGACATTCATCTATTTAAAGTGCACAAGTCAATAGGTTTTAGTATATTTACAGAGTTAGGACATTACCACTGCAATCTAAGTTTTAAATATTCCCATTAGCACAAAAAGAAACCCTGTTCCCATTAATAGTCACTACCATTTCTCACTCTTCTTTCCTCTTTCTCCCCTGCTACAGTCATAGGCAGCTACTAATCTTCATGTCTTAATAGACTTGTCTAGTATGGATATTTTATAAAAATGAGATTATGTGATATGTGGTCTTTTGTGGCTAGCTTCTTTCATTGAAAACATAATGATTTCAAAGTTCATCCCTACTGTAGCAAGTATCAGTAATTGAGTCAATAACTATTTTTGAGTGTAAATTATGTAACAGTAAGTCAAGAGGGGTATAACTTCAAACAGGGGAGACATAGTGCCTGTCCTCATAGAGCTTTTAGCTTAATGGGGAAAGGCTTCAAATAGTTATCACACTAATAACTATATAATTACAATTGTAATGAATATAGTATGGGTATCACAAGGGTACCAAAGTAAACTGAAATGTCAAAGAAGGCATATTTAAATTGAGGACTCAGCCATGAGAAAGAATTGGCCAAAGAAAGAGGCATCAACACATGATTATAGCTCCTGCTATATATCAGGCCAACTACAAGGTCAGGAATCCGAGAGATAAAGACATGCTTATTGTCTTGACGCAGCTTTTGACATAATGAGGCATGACAATAAATAATACACAATGGCAACATTGTGACAAATGCTGTAAGAGTGTAAACCCACTGCGATTAGGAGCTTAGAGGAGAGGCATCTGGCATGGTCAGGGGACTGAGGCTTGAATAAATCTTCATGTGGAAATTGATGTATCAGCCGAGTTCTAATGAAGAAAAGGAGCCATCCACTTGAAGAATGACCAGAAGGTTGTTCCAGGCAAAAAGAGCAAAGTCAGCAAGCCTTGAGATGACAGGAGAGCAGGCTGCTTTCAGAAAGTGCATTCTGTAGCAGAGCTTCTTGAAAGTGTCCTCATTAATTCAGGAATCTGTAATGGGCTCTAATCTTTTATCTGTTTTCTAACACCATAGATTTGGATTGTCTCCAGTCATGAGCGATGTAGCTCCTTACTTTGCCTGTGTTCCTTTTAGAGAAAGCATTTTAATGAAAGCTGCAGTATTCTAAGAATGTAACTACCTCATCACATGAGATTGTTCTGCACTGTTGCATGTTAAAATGAATCATTGTGTGTAGCACTTACTGCATATCCGGGAGATTACTCTGTAGATCCATATTTAGTTAGGCTTATTGAGTTTGGCTTATATTATTAACATTATTATGGAACTAATAATGGATGTATGTTTCATTTTCCATTGGCAGGGCATTCTAGTTATAATACTCACGTAATAGCTCTAGATATTTTCAATAAATTGTCCCATTTATAGTCACTAGTGGAAAAATAAAACACTCACTCCTCTGGCATAAAAATTTAAGTTTACTAAAGTGAGTATAACTCAGTGACTGAAAGAATACTGTATTGAGTCATGTCAAGGTGAGTCATGTCAGCTAGATCTTTGAAGAAAAGGTTAGAGGAGAAAAGAACTCAAGTTTGGGACCAGGACCTATTGGTGAAGAATTCAACTTCCAGGTAATGCTCAGTTCAGTTCAGTTCATTCGCTCAGATGTGTCCAGTTCTTTGCAACCCCATGGACTGCAGCATGCAAGGCTTCCCTGCCCATCACCAACTCTTGTAGCTTGCTCAAACTCATATCCATAGAGTTGATGATGCCATCCAACCATCTCATCCTCTGTCTCCCCTTTCTCCTCCTGTCATCAATCTTTCCCAGCATCAGGGTCTGTTCTGATGAGTCAGTTCTTCATATCAGGTGGCCAAAGTTTTGGAGTTTCAGCTTCAGCATCAATCCTTCCAATGAATATTCAGGACTAATTTCCTTTAGGATTGACTAGTTTGTTCTCCTCGCTGTCCGAGGGACTCTCAAGAGTATTCTCCAACACTACAGCTCAAAAGCATCAATTCTTTGGTGCTCAGTTTTCTTTATGGTCCAACTCTCACATCCATACATGAGTACTGGAAAAACCATAGCTTTGACTGTATGGACCTTTTTCAGTAAAGTAATGTCTCTGTTTTTTAATATGCTGTCTAGGTTTGTCAGGTAATGTTAGTATCACAGAAAAGGATCTAATACATGGGATGGGTAAGAAAACTCAAGAGTCTCAGATTCATATCAGGAATTTGTCAAGATAGTATTTGGATTGTAACTCTATTTCTGTGCTCTAATTCTAGAGTATAATATGGAGAGGGACTAATGGGGCAGATTTGAAAGACAATTATGAATGGTCAGTAGGTTGAATCCTCCTCATGGGAAATCTGTTTTTGCCTTTATGGTTCAGAATATATTGGCAGGAGTTGAGGAGCTATAGCTGCTGCTGCTTATTTGGATGAGTTAAGATCTCTGAGAAAAGCTTTTCCTTCTATCATACTTGCCATGTGATTAGAGCATCCTCATAGTTCATCTGAAATTTGGGGGAAATCTATAGATCTCTGGGCTGTAGTGGAAGGAGCAGTCTTCCACGCCACTAGGAGAACTGTGTCTGCATTCATTCCAGTAGTTCCTTTCAAATAGTTTTCTACTATTTGTGTTGTTGGTGGTGGTCTATTTGTTTTTTTACTGGGTGCTTCAGAGAACCTCATAATAATGAGTAGTATTTAGCAGCAGGAATTACTGAAATATATCTTCATGGATATAAATACATGATCTTACAAGATGTGTTTATCCAAAAAAAAATATTGAATGAGCAGCTACTATGGAGCAGGCTCAGTTTTCAGTGCAGGCCATGAGTAATGAAAGGCCTGAAGGAAATCAGTCCTGAATATTCATTGGAAGGACTGATGCTATAGCTGAAATTCCAATACTTTGGACAACTGATGGGAAGAATTGACTCTTTGGAAAATACCCTGATGCTGGGAAAGATCGATGAGGTTGTAAAGTGTCGGATACGACTGGGCCACTGAACTGAATTGAATGAGCAATGAACAAGAAACACATGATTCCTACCTTCATGGAACTTAGGTTCTAACATTTCATTACTATCTAGATAAATCACAAGGTCAAGAAGGGGAACCTTGTCAAGGTGAGGCTCCTTTTTATGCCTTAATCCCTTGCTGTCTTCTACTTAGTGTTCAGATCAGGCAGAGGTTAGAGCATTTGCATTTAGGTGGCAAGAGCTGCAGAATGAGTCTAAGAAGCTATGAAAGGAACTTGACCAGGAGATGTACGAAAGAGTAAAATTATCCCTTGCAGGAAAGATAATCTAACTTCAGTTTACTTTATATACCTTATCTTAATTTTGTTATTCTTTAGCTTTTAAAACGTATCATTTTAAAATATTTCCTTCTAGATTTTTAAATTTAACTTATTGACCAAGCAGCTTCACTTTCACTTTTCACTTTCATGCATTGGAGGAGGAAATGGCAGCCCACTCCAGTGTTCTTGCCTGGAGAATCCCAGGGACGAGGGAGCCTGGTGGCCTGCTGTCTATGGGGTTGCACAGAGTCGGACATGACTGAAGCGACTTAGCAGCAGCAGCATTGAGCTGCCTTCATTAAGTAGCTCAGTTGCTCTCTATTCCTTGTCTCTGAATGAATGTGATGAATGTGAAGTCGCTCAGTCGTGTCCAACTCTTTGCGACCCCATGGACTGTAGCCTATCAGGCTCCTCAGTCCATAGAATTTTCCAGGCAAGAGTATTGGAGTGGGTTGCCATTAATCTAACTTCAGTTTATTTTATATGCCTTATCTTAATTTTGTCATTTTTTAGCTTTTTAAAAAAGTATCATTTTAAATTATTTATTTCCTTCTAGATTTTTAAAATTAACTTATTGACCTGCCTTCATTAAGTAGCTCAGTTGCTCTCTATTCCTTATCTCTAGGGATAGATAAAACAACTCAAAATTAAAAAAAGAATTTCTCTCTAAGCTGCATTTCAAAAGCTTAGGTCCTGAGGAAAAATAAAAGCCACACAATAAAATTAGGAGAATTTGGAGAGTGGAATGGAAGCAATTGAAGCTGAATCATCAATTTCTCCAGACTGGTGGTTCCCCTGGAGAAATCCTGGGATGAGGAAAAAACTTCCTGATGTTTCTGTAGGATCAGAGAGTGAGACCTAAGCCAATTTCTTGGGGTGTAGAACTCCTTGGGAAGATGTCAAGACCCTAGAGAAGAAATGCATCTGGGCAGAGGTAGTTTTAGATAACGTCACAGTTTCTTGAACCCTAGCATGTTGTCAAAGCAGCAGAATAAAATGGTTGCGTTAAACTCAATATGATGGAAGCATGGTGGGAAGAGCTGCCAGATCCTGAGGCGCCATGTGAATAGCATCAATTGTCATTTCCGTAGCAGTTTCTGTGTTGAGTTCTCCAAGGACCAGGAGTGATGACAGGTGCCTTAGTGGATTCATGTTTGGTCAAATTGTTCTGACTCTCTGATGGTGCTCTCCCAACTCCCTAACACACACACACACATACACCACACACACACCACACACACACACACACACACACACACACACCCCACACACACACTCTTATATCTGATCTCTAGGTGGATAAAGGTCCTTAAACAGAAGAAAAGAATATAGTTTGTGGCCTGAGACTCCTTCTTGCTGTACTTGCTTTAATGTCTCACCATGTCTCCCTGAAACTGGAGACCAAGGAGGTTCTTGTGGACCAGCTTTGAAGTATGTTCTGGATTCTCGGGCAATAGTAGAAAGAGATACTCAGGAGAGAGTGATCTGAGGGGAAATTACGATGATCTTGGTTTAGGTCACTTTCCCTAAGTTTGGTGAATCTGACATTTAATCAAAAGTTAGTGGTTTCCTATAAGGTGTCCCATTCTCATTACTGTGATTCTATGGTTTTCGGATATTTGTTGTCACGCCCTGCTGTGCTCTATTTTCTAGAGAGTCATCTTTGGTATCCTCCTTTTAAAAGAAAGTAACAATATACATAAGCATAAAAAAAGTCACAAAGTAAATTTAAACTACTACCTATCTATATTCCATTTTTGTCTATTTTACCACATAATATAAACATATCCTTGCTATAAGATATATAATTTGGGCTTTAGGGGGTGGAGCTCAAGTAACCTTCAAACTATTACTTCTTACTTTTTTCTAACTTCCCAAGTCAGTGTCTCAGCATCTTGTTACTTATTTATTTGTAAGTGAATAAGACATTTTTTAAGCCAAGGATTTGATGTGGGCAAGTGGATGGTAGGAAGCAGGAAAATAGAGAAATCAGTTCTTTTAGCATGAATTGATACTATTAAGAATTACCTTTTAGGTTTCTTCCTGGAAAGATATGTTTCATAAAAATGTGGAGATAAAACTTCTCCAATCTTACTATAATAATAATAATATCTATAAGCACTATTTCTTTCTTTGAATTTTTATTGTTCTCTCTTTTTGACTTATTAGGATCTGATAATGTTTAGTGAAGAACCAATCTGAAAAGGCACTACTGGTTCTCATTTAAAAGATATAAGAAAAGAAAATGGAACACTGTTATCGAAAGCATTAATAGATTGTTGAATGAAATGGAAGGTTAAATAAGAAATCTGTTGGATATAAGCTCTTTGAAAGTATGCATTTGTAGTGGCATTGAATAATTTTACTTTTACTTTTGAATTTTATATTTAAAAATGTCTTTGTGAATAACAAGATGTTTATGGTGATAAAGTACTCTGAGGCCAAAGAAAGAAGAAATAACTCTTTTTACATGCGATGTGGAGAGAGAGCTGATGTTAGCTATCTGGATCCATTGGTGATATAAATCCATGTGGATTCATGGAGTTCTGCTTGAGAAGCAGGCGGGAACGCCAGCTGAGGAATGTTTCTCTCTCAGGCTGCTCGAGTGCCTCTATTTCATTTCAGTAGATGGGGATATGAGTAGGCTGTATATGAGAAGTGTGACTATCAAGTAATCAGAACAGATTTGATAAGGAAAGAACGCTTGTGGAATCAGTTTGTCAAATTTATATTTTATTAAAGGGATGTCTATGTGCCCTGGTTGGAGAAGGCGATGGCACCCCACTCCAGTACTCTTGCCTGGAAAATCCCATGGATGGAGGAGCCTGGTGGGCTGCAGTCCATGGGGTCGCGAAGACTCGGACATGACTGAGCGACTTCACTTTCACTTTTCACGTTCATGCATTGGAGAAGGAAATGGCAGCCCACTCCAGTGTTCTTGCCTGGAGAATCCCAGGGACGGTGGAGCCTGGTGGGCTGCCGTCTATGGGATCACACAGAGTCGGACATGACTGAAGCGACTTAGCAGCAGCAGCAGCACCATGTGCCCTGTCAATGGGTTTATGTTTTCTTTCAGTTTAAAGCATAGAAATGTCACCCTAATGCATGCTCCACGCTGCATGGTGCTTCTGGGGAAGTTGTTGACACTGTTATAGAGAGGTTTTTCTGCCTCTGAACAGTTACTTGTCTTATTCTTCATTTTACAGCCTATGCCCCACACAGAGTTTCAGTAATAACATGGGTTTGGGGCCAGGCTGGTAAATGCCGGCATTAGGATATTCCTAACAGGTATTAGATGAACTCAAAATTTTCTCGCTCAAATTGGAAAGCAGTGTATAATGAATAGACAAATGGTTCCTTTAAGAAATGTAGTGGTAATAAAGCCTGTCATTGAAGGGAAATTGTCCAATTCTGAAGTAAGGTAATAAAAAAAACTGATGTGGCTAAATTTTTCTTAATTTACTATGATAGAGTTAACCTTTGATGTCAACATTCAAAAGGTAAAAAAATTCTGTTTTACATAGACTGTTGATATTGGCTTAAATTTCAATTCTAGCTTACCGAGGCAGTGTAAATTAAAAACAAGCAATGGAAACACCATTTCATCTTGATTAAACCATCTAAATAAAGTGATAGTGCTAATAAGCACCTGCTTTAAGAACGGAGTGTGTCTATATCTTTTGATTTCTACTCTTGCTCAAAACTGACATTCACATTCTATGCTGCCATTTGAATTTCTTGCTATTTAAAGTAATTTTTTTTTTTAATCAGGATGGATGTTACTGTTGAGTATGTGTAGCCCTATTTTGGCAAGGAAATCAGAGCCTGGCAGCCTTTTTCAACAATTTGCTATAATGCAGGAGGGCTTAATGCCCCTATTATAGAACTGATTCTATTATACTCTTCTCTCCAGAACTAATGGAGCACTCGACTTATTCATGTTAAAGAAAATGATTAAATATGAAAAGCTTCCAGACTCTGCTTCTTGCCAGGATTAAAACTGCTCTGTCCTTTATACTGACCAGAAAAGTCACCCCTTAATTAAGTTTATTGTTATTTGTCACCTGCCAGGAAGTTGCACGCAAAGCACATAAAAGCACATCTGTTGGAAACTATTTTAGATCTGTCTTTAAAGTCCATATTTTTGTTTTGTTGTATATATATATATGTTAATTAATAATGATGGCTAACATTTATTGAGGGCTTAAAACCCGAGGATACTCTTTTAGTTCTTCATATGAATTGAGTCAAGTAATTCTTATTGGAAAACCCTAAGAAATACGTGCTGTTATTGTCACCATTTTATGAATTGCGAAAATAAGGCTCAGAGTTTAAGCCAGTAGTGGCATAGAGATTGAACTGCTCACCATCTAAGCTCTTAATAACCACTATTCTTATCTATTTTTCCATTTAGCTAAAACATATGAAAGTGAATTAAGCTAGTGAGTTGGTAATCAACTCATTCATTTAAAATGTATTGAGTGGTCATTTTTTGCAACAAAATAATCATAGCAAAGTATTACTGTAAGCTGGGTAAAATATAGTTTCTTAGCTAAGTGAACTTTTTATTTAGTGACGGATAGGAAAGCACAAGACTAAATAAAATGTAAGGCTGTGTGTATTGTATTACAATGCAAATACAAATTCAATAGGAGGTTCAGAGGGATAAGTTTATCTTAATTATGATGTCAGACAAACGTTTATGAATGAGCATGCCTTTAAAGATTTATGAAAGATTTGGACAAGTAGAGTTATAGAATTACAATTTCTGTGTAGAGGGTAAAGTATAAGCCAAAGAAAAGAAAGTCTCTGTGGTTTACTGTTTCTTTCTTTTTTTTTTTTTTTTCAGTAAAGCTGGGGCATTATTTTGAGATGTTTATACTGTGAAAAGCAGTATAGAATCATATAGGGTTAGAGTGAATGTGTTCACAGAGATGATCTACTATATGAAACTTTCACTGATGTAAAAACTGAAGCTGGAAGAAATATTATGCACTTTTATTTATCTAATCTCTTATTGTAGAAAGACTTGAAAGCTGCAAACAGAAATATTAACTTGAAAGGATAAATTTTATTCATGTTATGGATGAAACTGAATGTCCAATTTAGGAATTTAGGTTTTAGTAGAGAGCCAATGCAATGGCACCGCACGCCAGTACTTTTGCCTGGAAAATCCCATGGACAGAGGAGCCTGGTAGGCTGCAGTCCATGGGGTTGCTAGAGGCAGACATGACTGAGCGACTTCACTTTCACTTTTCACTTTCATACATTGGAGAAGGAAATGGCAACCCACTCCAATGTTCTTGCCTGGAGAATCCCAGGGACGGGGAAGCCTGGTGGGCTGCCGTCTATGGGGTTGCACAGAGTTGGACATGACTGAAGCGACTTAGCAGCAACAGAGAGCCAATGAGCGCTTCCCTGGTGGCTCAGCGGTAAAGAATCTGCCTGCAGTGCAGGAGCCACAGGAGACGGGGGTTCAGTCTGGAGATGACAAACCCACTCCAGTATTCTCGCCTGGAGAATCCAATGGACAGAGGAACCTGACAGGCTACAGTCCACGGGGTTGCAAAGAGTCAGACATGACTGAAGCAACTTAGCAGGCACGCAGAGACTTAATGGAGTTTTTTGCTTTTTGTTTTGTTTGTTTGCTTGGCAGTATGTATTGATCTCTGGATGCAGACCAGAATTTAAACTGCACCTCTCACCTTTATTACTCACTAACCCTGTGATTTGTAGCAAATTCACTAATCTCTCTCTCGATGATAATATTATTTCCCTCAAAGATTAACTCAAGGGTAGCTTAGATGTTGCATGTTTAGCTGGTATTGGCATAGAGTATATATGAATATATAAGCACATAATTGTCACATTTGAGTTTTATGTAAATGGCTTGATAAAATCTGTGTTATAGAAAAATGACCAATGACAATGTGGATCATATTTTTCAAGGGTGGGAAAATTGGAAGCAAGATGATAAATATTATAATGTCCCAGAAAAGAAGTATTAAACTGCATAATTAAGATAAGTCAAAATCTTATTGATTCTATAGCATTTCGTCACTAATTATACATGAGAGAGTCTAGAGAGAAAATATCGCTGATAACCCTGATCTTCAAAACCTGAATGAGTAAGAGAAAGGTGATAATATTGATTGATGTAGGAAGTAAGGATCAAGACAAAGTTTGAGAATGTTCATGATGAGTTTAGTGTTGAACAGTTTTGGGGAGGTCTCCTGAATGTAGCTGAACAACTGTAAATATCAGGGAGGTAAGAGACAAATTTTCAGGAGTCATCCATGGAATTAAAAATTGAAACTATACAAGGACATTGTATTAAGGACTGAAGTATTGAAAAATAGAGGGAAAAGAGAGTGAGTAAGCTGAGCACTGAAGAATTGGTGCTTTTGAACTGTGGTGTTGGAGAAGACACTTGAGAGTCCCTTGTACTGCAAGGAGATCCAACCAGTCCATTCTAAAGGAGATCAGTCCTGAGTGTTCATTGGAAGGACTGATGCTGAAGCTGAAACAAATATGTTGGCCACCTGATGTGAAGAACTGACTTATTTGAAAAGACCCTGATGCCGGGAAAGATTGAGGGCAGGAGGAGAAGGGGACGACAGAGGATGAGATGGCTGAATGGCATCACCGACTCAATGGACATGAGTTTGAGTAAACTCTGGGAGTTGGCAATGGACAGGGAGGCCTGGCATGCTGCAGTCCATGGGGTTACAAAGAGTCAAACATGACTGAGCAACTGAACTGAACTGAACTGAAAAGTGAGTAGTTGTCAAAAAAGTGGAAAGTCCATCAACTGAGTTTATGGCAAGGGAGTGATGTCAACATTTCCATAAACAGTAACTGTTCAACAAGGTGCTGCTTCAGAAAACTAAAGGCACTGTAAAGTGGTCACTGAACTATTATCAGTAACAATTAGGGATTTTTAAATACTGTTATTGAAGATAGTTTATCGTAAGTTGAGGAATGATTAGAATTGGAAGCAGAGTGTAATCAATATTTTAGTTTAGTAGAAAAGAAATTGGATTGAGGTCAAATAGCATTTTATTTTTATAAGGACATTTTATTTTTATAGGGAATGACTGAACATTTATGAAGACGTCTAATGAATAGACAAATTGAAGGTGTGTATGTAAAGACCATGGAGGCAGTTCCTATAGAACATGACATAGGTAGGATCAAGTTAAGTTTGAAGGACTTTGAAAATTAACAAGAAAATTTCTTGTCTTCTGAGATAAAATGGTTACATAATGAACAGTTATAGAAACACATTGAAGTTGATGGCAGATAAGCTGATGGAGTTCTTTTGGGATGGTTAATATTTCATCAAAGGAGAAGGCGAGATCAAGCAGTGATATGAAGAGCCATATGTTCCATTCACAAGAGAGCAACTCTGTGTAAGAAAACACAGATTCAACTAAGAAAATCTAGGTAAGTTATTTACAGTTACATTTGAGATAGCAGATAACATTAATTTGTAATGCAGCCAGTTGGTTGCTTTATATCTATCTATATCTTCATTGCTTTGGAGATTTGGATTAAAAGCTGGATAATATAAAATGTTTATTTTGGCTGAAGATTGTCATCGAAAATTAAACATACCAGGTACCAAGCCAAAGAGAAAAAGGTCTTGACCTCTAGGGAGAAGATTTGATATAATCCACCTGAAGCTCAGTCTTGATATAGATATGAACAGAAGATTTTAAGAATTGTAAATCATTGAGGAGTAGGAATAGTTCTGAAGCTAAGTTGAAAGTTTAAAACAACATATGAAGTGGTGAATGTAGAACAGAGAATTCTCAGTACTTGTGATTTAGGCAAAGAAGCATTCTGAGTTGAGCTGAAACAAATTGGTGATGAAAATGACAATGTGTGTGCACATTTTCCATGAAGAAAAGGATATAAGAAGGACTAGCAGGAAAATTGCTTTTAGTTTAATAGAATTGTCAAATTCAAGGACACAAAGATTTAATTTTAGATTTTATTCTATTAATTTTATGGATTTAGCTCTTATATTCAAGTCTGTTATCTATTTTTTGAATCTGTTTTATTTATTTATTTATTTTATTTTACAATATTGTATTGGTTTTGCCATACATTGACTGTTATCTATTTTTAGTTAGCTTTTGAGTTTGGTGTGAGGTAGGGGTCCAAATTTTCTTTTATATGTAGACATACAGCTGTCCTAGCACAATTTGTTGAAAAGTCAATTGTTTCTCCAACATACTTTTCTTGATTGATATGCTTGTCAAATTCAATTGGGTGTAAATGCAATCTATCTCTGAATTTATGCAAATTCATTGATGTATATGTATATCCTTATGTCAGTACCACACTGTCTTGATTACTATAGCTGTCTCAATAGTTTTGAAATTTGGAAATGTGAATCTATCAACAATCCTTTGTTATTTTCTTTTTAAGATTGTTTGGACTATTTTGGGTCTCTTGCATTTTCATGTGAATTTTAGAATCATCCTGTCATTTCCTGCAAAAAAAGTCTTGTTATTTATTTTTAAATTGGTTTTCTATTCTCCAGTTCATTTATCTCTTCTCTAATCTTTATCATTTTGTTCTGCTTGCTTGAGTTTGGTTTGTTCTTCCTTTTCCAGTCTTTTAAGGAGGAAATTTAAGTTAACTGATTTGAGATTTAAAAAAAAATTTAGTATAGGCATTTATAAATATAAATTTGCATGCTTTTGAACTGTGGTGTTGGAGAAGACTCTTGAGAGTCCCTTGGACTGCAAGGAGATCCAACCAATCCATTCTGAAGGAGATCAGCCTTGGGATTTCTTTGGAAGGAATGATGCTAAAGCTGAAGCTCCAGTACTTTGGCCACCTCATGCGAAGAGTTGATTCATTGGAAAAGACTTTGATGCTGGGAGGGATTGGGGGCAGGAGGAGAAGGGGACAACAGAGGATGAGATGGCTGGATGGCATCACTGACTTGATGGACGTGAGTCTGAGTGAACTCTGGGAGTTGGTGATGGACAGGGAGGCCTGGTGTGCTGCGATTCATGGGGTCGCAAAGAGTCAGACACGACTGAGCGACTGAACTGAACTGAATACATTCCCAAGGCTTTTATAGTTGTGTTAATCTCAAAGTATTTTATAATTTCCTATGTGATTTCCTCTTTGGTCCATTGAGCTTTTAGGAATGTGTTGTTTAATTTCAACTTAGTTTTCAATTTCTAATTAATTCTGTTACTTATTTCTAAAATCATTTCATGTGGTCAGAGAACATACTTTGTATTAATCTAGCTTTTCAAATTCATCAAGGCTTATTTTAAAGACTAGTATCTGTTCCATATATATTCTGATCTTGTTCCAAGATTGGTTCAAAATATAAAAATAAGTCAATATGATTCATTATATTAAGAGAAAAAAGCACATGATCATTTCAGCTGGAAAGCATTTGAAAGAATCCAACACATTTCAATATAAAAACCCTAGAAAAAACTAGAAATAGAAGGGCACTTGTTTAATTTGATAAAGTTTACTAAAAAGCCCATAACTGGCATACTTATTGTTGACCAGATTCTTTACTACAGAGACCACAAATAAGACAGGAATGTCTGCTCTCTTGACTTAATTGTACTGGAGTTCTATACAGAGTAATTAAGAGAGAAAGGAAATTAAAAGTATACAAAATGAAAAGCAAGAAGTAAAGCTCTTTATTTGAAGAAGATATATCTTTAACAGGGAAAATCTATGATACCTAGTCAGATAATTGATCAAGGTTTCAAAAGCAAGAATCAATTGTATTCTATACACTTTAATGAACAATCTGAAAATGAAATTCCTAAAACTATTCCATTTACACTAGCAGCAAAAAGAATAAAATACTTAGGAATAAATTTAATAAAATAAGTACAAAACATTATGAAAACTAGAGAACATTGTTGAGAGCCATTTAAATATAATCTAAAAATAAAGGGAAAATTCACATATTCATGGATTTAAAGACTAATATTAAGATGGAACTACTCCCCACACTGACCTGCAGAGTCAACACAATCCAAATGAGAATCCTTCAAAATAAATGTCGAATGATTTGCTATCTCCTCTCCATGTTCTGTCATTCTTTCTCTCTCTCTTTTGTGAACATACCTTTAATCATTTCTTCCCCCGTTTTCTAACTTTTAAGCCCAGCGTCTAAGATATGATTTGAAGGAATATAGTCAGTCTGCCAGATGAACTAAGTGTGGAAAGTGTGCACTTTTAAAAAATACTCTCTGGTTCTGTTTTGTTTTAAACAGCTCATACATTTCATATACTAGATAATTCACCCATTGAAAGCATACAAATCAACAGTTTTGAATATATTCACATAGTTGTGCAGTCATCACTACAATCTAATTTTACATTTTTATCTCTCAAAAGAAACCCTGTACACATTTTCATTCACTCTGTGTTCTCCCTTCTAAACCCACTCAAAGCAAGCACTAATTTATTTCTGTCTGTACACAGTTGCCTTTTCTGGATATTTTATATAAATGTAATTATACAATTTGTGGTCTCTGTGACTGTATTTTTTTCGCTAGGCATAATGTTTCCTGATTTCATCCATGTTCTGGCATTTATTTGTATTCCATTCCATTGTAGTAGTCAATAATTTTTAACTGCATGGGTATACCACATTTTGTTGATTCATTGATTAGAAGACAGACATTTTGTTGATTCCACTTTTTGGTGATTGGGAAATTACTTTCTGTTTTTATACTATCTGTGAAATTAAAAAAATGTGATTAACTATGAGGAAGTTCACTATAAGGGGTTAAAGGCTTGAGAACAAAAGGGAAAATATAAATTATTTAGGGGAGTTATAGCCTGAGGAACTGTTGCAGAATTGGGTGACTTGCTGGGCTCACTTGGTTTTAGTGATCAGGAATTTAAAGTGAGACTGATTTTGTCTTTTCTATCTGACTTCAGCCACTCAAGGGCTTGAGAAAAAAGTGGATGAAGAATTGATTAGAACCAAGATTGGGGATTTTACAGACATGTTCAGTGAGAGAGAGGAAAATGAGAGTTGAGTGTGAATGCAGGGTGTTAGTGTGGTGGCAGAACTGAAAGTTATCCTGGGAAAGAAAGAACAGTAACAGCAGGATGGAAAGAACCAGGAAGTATGAACTGAAAAGGTGAGAGGTGGTGGGTGAAGAGGGTGAGGCTTGCTATTTGGATAATAGAGAGTGTGCTGCAAGTGGTAATGCCAACTTCAAGGCAGTTCAACCATGGGAATCAGTGCTGGACGTTGGGTGAAAGCAAAGGTCATTGTAGGAGAGGAGTTCAATGAATCAACAGGCTGAGGTATTGAATGAGCATCTATCTTGATATTAAAAGTATCAATATTTACGAAGCTTTTAGAGAGGGGTGGGGATAGGTACAGTAATCCATGGACTATATCTTCAAAGATTTAGGTGATTAATTTCTTTAGAGACCTAGAAAAAGGAATGGGTTTTTAAGGAGATATGAAGAGCAGTGATAAATATGCACACCTGAAAGAACTGCATGGAGAGAAATATCCTCAGGAGCAGCCTTGCTTGGGTTCACAGAAGAACTTGAAGATATTTAAGATTTTTAAGTTGACTGGTCCAGAGGGCACAGTGACTCAGTGTGGGAGTTGGAGGGTGAAGTATGAGATTGGGTCAATTCAGACTTCATAAACAATGTCAGTCAGTTTAGTTCAGTTCAGTTGCTCAGTTGTGTCCAGCTCTTTGTGACCCCATGGACTGCAGCACGCCAGGCCTCCCTGTCCATCACCAACTCCCAGAGCTTACTCAAACTCATAGCTATCGAGTCGGTGATGCTATCCAACCATCTCATCCTCTGTCATCCCCTTATGCTCCTGCCTTCAATCTTTCTGAGCATCAGGGTCTTTTTCAATGAACAATAAACAATGTAGGCAAGATAATCACGTGATGAGAGAGAACCTGCTGCTGCTGCTCAGACACTTAGTTGTGTCTGACTCTTTGTGGCCTCATGGACTCTAGCTCACCAGGCTCCTCTGTCTGTGGGGTTCTCCAGCAAGAATTCTGGAGTGGATTGCCATGCCCTCCTCCAGGGGATCTTCCCAACCCAGGGATCTAACCTGAGCCTCCTGTGTTGGCCAGCAGGTTCTTTACCACTAGTGCTACCTGGGAAGCCCCAGGTAACCTGGGGATCCTGTATTTTCTATGGTGACTGACAAAAAGGGACAAGGGTCTTGGTGGGATTATTTCTGATGATCTCTGAGACAGATTTGAATGCTGATACTATAACTGTTGAGGAAGGGAGGAGGGCTGCAGGAGCACATAAAGTTCTGTTTTCATCCCTTGGCATCTTCTTTCAAAGGCACTTTAAGAACCCAAAAAGGGTCATAACATACAGAACTCTGTGAGAGCTCCATTACCTTTGATGCTATTGAGGCTGAAATTTTATTTTAAGAAAGGAAGGAAGTCATGAGGAAAACTATTCTGTACATCATTCTGAACATCAATGAAAAGATGCTTGGTGAAATGCAAGTGGCTGAAATGTTAGCAAATGTGCTCAAACAATATTTGAGGTTAAAATATCAAAGAAAATTAAATATAAGGCTTAATCAAATATGGATCATAGACCTTAGAAAGAAGAATTAGAAATGCTCAGTGGTCTCACAAATCAATAAGAATAATAGCAACACTGAAGTATAAATACAAATAATCAGTAAATATCGGAAACAAAAAAGTCAATAAAAATTAAGACAAACAAAAATATTCAACACAACTGCTACTCACAGAATTACATAATAAAATGCAATGACATGCTTCCTTTAATATATTGCAAGTTCAGTTCAGTTCTGTCACTCGATTGTGTCTGGCTCTTTGTGACCCCATGGACTGCAGCATGCCAGGCTTCCCTGTCCATCACCCACTCCCTATCCAACACCAACATATTGCAAACTTGCAAATAAATTATATTTGATAGATTATTCTATAAGTATATTAATGTTTTATGAATATATTCATTCATATATATGTATATATATTAAAACTTTTGTATATTGTATGTATATGTTCAATAGCAGGCAGAAAAGTGATATCTCTCCTGTGTTTCTGAGAGTGGGGAGTTAATATGTAAAATGTTTGCAGCAATAGACTTTATGTACTAAGAGTATTTAAAATGCTTATGTACTTTGACCCCTTAAGTCCACCTTTGAAATATATCTTAAGGAAATATCAGATGTATACTCAAAGATTTATTTTATGCATATTAATATTGCAACATCATAAAACTAAAATATTGGAATGACACTAAATATCCAAATAATGAGTGAAAAACTGTGCAGTATTTAAACCTCAGTGTCTATTAATGGCTATTGGACAATGCTGGCAGTGTTTTAAGTAAATTTTATGATATAATATTGGATGCACATGAAAGGAAAAAATGTTTATTTCAAAAGAATCTGACATGAGTGAGTGACTGAACAACAACAATATATCTATAAACATATTATGTCTTAGGCCTTTGAAAATCATAGCAAATTCAGTCCAAGGAACTAACATATCTCTGAGGTTATATGGAATGCTTCAACATGAGGAAGCCATGTTTTGAAGCCATCCATCCCATGGCTTCAATCCTGTGGTTGGATGGCATCACGACTCAGTGGACATAAGTCTGAGCAAACTCGTGAAGATAATGAAGGACAGTGAAGCCTGATGTGCTGCAGTTCATGGGGGATCACAAAGAGTCAGACAGGACTTAGCCACTGAACAAGAACAACATAATTTGATGCATAATTAAAAGAACATGCATGAACAACCTAACAACTTCAGCACTGGAACATTTTCAAATATCTCTGAAGTTATCTACAGGACTCTTGCCTATCCCACCAATACCTAAAACCTTATCCCTAATTTCATGATCATAAATACACCCTTTATATTGAAGAGTAAAAAACGTACAAAAAATACCTAAATCATAATATATAGATAATGAATATTGTAATTGAACATACCTGAGTAACCAGCACCCAGATTACTAAACACAGAAATACAAGATAAGCCCTCCTTGTGCTGCCTTCCTCAGAGGAAAATTATTCTGACTTCTCCTACTATAATTAGTTATGCCTGACTTTGAACAATACATAAATGAACTCACATAGTATGCATTTTTGTGTGTGTCTGGGTTCTTTCTAAGCATTGTGTGTGTGGACATCTCATTTCCAAATTGGAAGAGCAAAGTATTCTGAAGATCTTGCTGCTTTATATAAAAACAAAAACACTGACAAAATCTCTCAATATCAGTATTTTCATAAATCTGGAAATTAACTAAAGACTTGCAACAATTTCAGGAATGCTTTTACTGAAAGATAAACAGTAGAATCTCAGTAAGAAACCAGAGTCTTGTTGCTTTTTCAGTTCAGTCGTTCAGCCGTGTCCAACTCTTTGTGACCCCATGGACTGCAGCACGCCAGGCTTCCCTGTATATCCTCCAACTCCTGGAGCTTACTTAGACTCATGTCCATTGAGTCGGTGATGCCATCCAACCATCTCATCCTCTGCCGTCCCCTTCTCCTCCCGCCTTCAATCTTTCCCAGCATCAGGGTCTTTTCCAATGAGTCAGTTCTTCACATCAGGTGGCCAAAGTATTGGAGCTTCAGCTTCAGCATCAGTCCTTCCAATGAATATTCAGGACTGATTTCCTTTAGGATAGACCAGTTGGATCTCCTTGCAGTCCAAGGGACTCTCAAGAGTCTTCTCCAACACCACAGTTCAAAAGCATCACTTCTTCAGGGCTCATCTTTCTTTATGGTCCAACTCTCACATCCACACATGACTACTGGAAAAACCATAGCTTTGACTAGAAGGACTTTTGTTGGCAATCTCTCTGCTTTTTAATATGCTGTCTAGGTTGGTCATAGCTTTTCTTCACTATCTGTCGTGATTTTGGAGCCCCCCAAAATAAAGTCTGACACTATTTCCATTGTTTCCCATATATTTTCCATGAAGTGATGGGACCAGATGCCATGATCTTAGTTTTCTGAATATTGAATATTAAGCCAACTTTTTCACTCTCCTCTTTCACTTTCATGAAGAGGCTCTTTAGTTCTTCTTTACTTTCTGCCATAAGGGTGGTGTCATCTGTCTATCCGAGATTATTGATATTTCTCCTAGCAATCTTGATTCCAGTTTGTGCTTCATCCAGTCCAGCATTTCACGTGATGTACTCTGTATGTACGTTAAATAGGCAGGGTGACAATATACAGTCTTGACTTACTCCTTTCCCTATTTGGAACCAGTCTGTTGTTCCCTGTACAGTTCTAACTGTTGCTTCTTGACATGCATATAGATTTCTCAGGAGACAGATCAGGTGGTCTGGCTCATCTCTTTAAGAAAGTTTTCAGTTTGTTGTGATCCACACAGTCAAAGGCTTTTTAACTTATCCTAATACTATCCCCTTCTCCCAGCTCAATAATAGTCTTGAAAAGCAATTATATTAGATGTGAAAATTGGCAACTTAGCACAAGGTGGAATAATGAGTTTGGTGCATCTCAAAGCCCTTTTCTTACAGATCTGCCACTATTTGACTGTTTTGGAAAAGCTCCATTCTTGTATCATTTGACCTGACTTGGAGTTCTTTTCATGTTAGCTGCCCAGAGGGCATTTTATTAAAAAAAAAAATCAGCAACTGTGTATCATTGCAGCTGCTCATCAAAACACTTAAAAGAGAAAACTTAAATAAGATATCCTTAAGAGCTTTAAGGAGCTTTAATATATTCCTGGGAATCTACAAGGCCACACACATATTCACAACTAACAGCATGTGCAGGGCTATGCACATGTTGAGAAAAAAACCTGAGAAGATCCCAGGCTCTCACCTTTGGTTGACTTGAGGCTTTGTACAAGCAGGAAGTAAAGACTAAGGCAAAGTTATAAACTGACTACTCAAACACTGAAAACAGGTACCATCATATACTAAATAAATCCAGCAAGAGTATGGGACACAAAATAAGTAATCAAATATCAATTATATTTCTCTACACTAGCAATGAACAATCAAATTAGAGAATACTTCCATTTAAAGAGCACCAAACCCCAAAATTCTTTCAGAACAAAATTTAATGCAAAGCATGCACTTAAAACTGCAGAGTATCATTGAAAGAAATTACGCTGCTATAGATCTGCATAAATTTTTGAACATCCTGTAGTCATGGATCTGAAGAATTAAAGCTGTTTATATGGACATATTCCCAAAATTGATCAATGGGTCAATGCAATTCATTGTTAAATGCCTTATTCTTGGCTAACGTCATGTTTGCATGCTAAGTTGCTTCAGTCCTGTCTGACTCTTTGCGACCCTATGGACTGTAGCCTGCCAGGCTTCTCTGTCCATGAGGATTCTCCAGGCAAGAATACTGAATTGGGTTGCCATGCCCTTCCCCAGTTAATCTTCTTGACCCAAGGACTGAACCTGCATCTCTTATGCCTCCTGCACTGGCAGGTGGGTTCTTTACCAGTACCACCTGGGAAGCCTGGCTAACTTCATATCTATCACTAAAAGAAAAAAATAGTAATAATACTGTTCACAATACCATGGTTTTAGAATTCTGTTTGCACAGAAACAGTATGTATCTTCTTGCTTCTGCAGTTCCTGAAGACCATTTATTTAATGCTGGTTGCATCATTACCCATGGTACTGCATCTTCCCTTGTGCAGCCCATGAATATTGGTTCCTAATGACTCAAAAGTTGCTACTATGCTTCACTGATAATGAACACAAAGACGAATATTATCCAGAGTGTAAAGGAAAATATAAACAATAATCCATTTTCTGGTCATGTTAAATTTGTGATTTCAAATATAAAATAACACATCTCCAACTACATCTTCTCTTGACTACTTTAGGCAGTAATCACTACATTCCTAAGATGTGATCTTATTCAGTGTTGCCCATATCCCTGCCTTCTAAACACTGCCACCAGTGGAGAAGAGAGGCAAGAACTCAGTGTTCAAAGCAAGGAGAATGATTCCATTCTGCAAGGAATAGTCATCCTTCATCCAGCATGAAGTCTGACTCAGAAGAGCACAACCTTACCACATTGATTGGCGACCAGAAGACATTAATCAAGAAGCCCTCATGGCATTGCGGAGTAAATGTCTCATCACCTTTAGAAGAATAATGTGCAGTCACTCCCAGAGATTACCTGGAACATGGTTCAAAATTTGTGAAGAGGGTTGGTGACTTCCTTGGATGCTGATGAGGGGAGTCCCAAGAGTAAATATTGGATGCTTGCATCCATGCTGTCCTTGGTGCTATATAAAGTGGAGGTCCAACAAAGAGGGGTGAGGATCCATGCAGGGATCTCCCCACAGACCCATGTCCAAGGGCCAACAGCAGACCATTATAGCCCAGAGCTCTGAGCTTGTCTGGCACGCTGACTTGGACAAAAACTGTCCTAAACCAATGTGTCAGAACCATGTTGGTGGAACATCTGGTCAACCCCACAGTCTGGTATAGGATCTAAGAATACCCTGAAGTGGAGAAGCAGAGACTACAGCCCACATAGCTCCTGGTATTCACACAGGGCACTAGACCTGAAAAGCGCTATTAGCTTTGGCAGGTCCAGCTTCTGGAATGGGACTTAAAGTTTTTTGAGGTTGATGCTTCCGGTGAAAGTGACACACGTGGCACCAGGTCTAGGCTCTAGATTAGCTGCCCAGAGCACACTGCTGCCCCTGGCCAGTCCTAGGCACAGGAGGGTGACTTGGAATATTTTCTGGAAGGCATTCCAAAGTGCAGGGCCACCTGAAACGTGGGGGCTCAGAGAAGAAAACTCTCTAGAGCAGTTCTAAGAATAGATTGGCAGAGATATCTACTAGTTCGCCAAAATCCATTTCCTTCTAGGCAAACAGCAAGATTGTATTTCCCAGGCTTCCTTAAACTTAGATGTGACCAGGTGGGTTCTAGCTAGTGAAATGTGGACAGAAGTGATATGTGCCACTTTCTGACCTGACCCATAAAAATTTGCTCCATGACCTTCTGCTCTCTTTTCCCTTGCTTTATTGGATGTTTGTGAGTATTCAGAGTGAGCTTGGGTCCTGTGTATTGAAAATGACTTAGATTAATCTGGCTGCCTGAATCAGAAGTGAAGCAGAACCCTGCAATCCCTATCTCAGACTCAACTTTGAGCAAGAAATACACTTCTATCACGTGAGACAGCTGAGATGTCAGATGTCAGAGTCTAGCTGTTGTAGCAACTAAACTAATAGAGTAATGTTTTAAAACTGTGTATATTTATGGCAGAATTCTTATTATTAAACTGAAGCATGTGAAATTATTTAGAAAGGTGCATTATTAGTACTTCAGGCTCACTGTGTAAGCATTTTGACCTAAAATTAGAAGTAGATAGTAATATTACTAATGTCACATGGAAGGAAAATACGTAATTTATTTCTAAGAGAAATATATTATACAGGAATATAATTTATCTTAGGTTTAGCAAAGCTATTGGCCACGTGTCATAAATTCTAGCTATAATAGTTATTAATAAAAAGGTAATGTGTCATTAGGTATGTCAACACAGACAGAAATTTCTAGTCAAGTTCCATAAAATGCTGTCATTCATTCGTCTGATTTCTCATTTTCACTAGCAAGTTGGATAAAGACAGATGAGAAATACCTAATTTGCAGGTGATGGAAACCAAGAAGAGATAAAATAATATGCCAGAATCAAGATGCAAAAATGATTGACTGAAAAGATAAAGTGAAACAAAGAAAATAAAATTTAGCAAAAATAAATGTAAGATACAGAATTTGGTTTAAATGTAAATTACCTAAGTGTGATAGATATGGCTTATTTTAAGGAGTAAAATCAAGGACATTCCTGAAAGAAGTAGCCTGGGTTCAAAATTTAAAACTTGCCAGATAGGTCACCAAAGTGATAACATAGCTGCTGCTTTAAAAAAATGACTCATATAAAGAATAGAAGTGTAGATGGCTCTGGTACCCTTCAAATAGTAACTCTTAATGGAGGGGTTTTGGCAATCTGGGAGTGTGTTTATTAATATATTTTTAAATTGTCCCAATGCTTCTTGTATGTTCAGCATTATTGGCTAGCAATGCCAGATACATTAAAATGCATGAGGCAGGTCAAACCTTCAAGGCATTGTCCTATATCATTTATGAGCTTTAAATGTCCTCCTGGATAAGTAAAAGTTGTTTATAATCATCTAAGCTTAAAACCTAATTTCACATAGCATTAATCCTAAAATATTTCTGCAGGGTGTTATTTTTTCCAGGTGTATAACTATGTGGAAAGATTGTTCTTTGGTTTTTATTCAGAACTTTACCAGGGGCTGTTTACAATTTCAAAAAATTATGTCACTGGTGGCTTCACTATTTGTTCCTGTATCAACTATCAGCTGGCATTTGAAATAAGTGCATTTATGGAAATACATATATAGATCGCAAATCTCTTTTCTGTTTTGTCTGCTATTGTAGTCTTGTGAAAGTATTTAAATAATGAAGTACACATTATTTTATTATATATCAACTTAAAATGTCTCATACTTAGGATATTAATTTTTGAAATTATTTTTTGTAGATAGATTAATTTTCTATTAATCTTTTTAGTGATAGTAAAGACAGCATTATATAATATTTACCATATAAAGAAGCAGCTCCCCTGGGTAGGAAATGACAACCCAGTCCAGTATTCTTGCCTGGAAAATTCCATGGACAGAAAGAACTGCTGGGCTACAGTCTATGGGATTGCACAGTTGAACATATATTGAGTGCACATGCACACACATGTAAAAAGAGGCACTGAATCACAAAGAGTCAAAACCACTGATGTAAATGTCTATATTTCACCTGTAAAAAGATTTGGTATCCTCTAGAATTTAGAATTGTAGTGAACTTAATGGATTGTGATATGATCATAAGGAATCTGGAATACAGACCATTGAAGGAAAATGTCAGATTCTGAGGACCAAGAGGATATGAGAGGAAATTAATTGAATATATATTATATGCCAAGATTATACTTATCTAATATTCTTCATTTAAATCTTTTTTTTTTTTTTTTTTTGGCTGTGCCAGGTGGTATGTGAAATCTTAGTTCCCTGGCCAGGGATTGAACCTGCATCCTCCAGTAGTGGAATGGAATCCTAATCACTGAACTGCCAGGGGAATCACCTATATTACTTAAAAAAAGTTGGACTTCCCTGGTGGTTCAGTGGTTAAGACTCTGTGCTTCCAATGCAGGGGCCAGTGGTTTGATCCCTGGTTAGGGAAGTTCCACATGCTATGCGGTATGGGGAAAAAGAAACAAAACTTCTGAGGGATCTCCTCAAAATAAAAGTTCACAATAACCTGTAAATAGGATTTTCATATTTAAAACTGAGGAAACAAACTCAGAGCATTTAAGTAATTTGTCCAAAAGCAAAAGTTATCATGCTTGTTTGTTTGTTTGTTTTGTAGCTATTGTGTTTTAAATAGAAGATTCAGACAAAAATCTATTTGGCTTCAAAGCCCACGTTCTTAACTGTTGTGCAAGAGAAGATTCATAGGGGCTGCCTCCAGTTACTTGGAAGGGCTGATATTAGAAAGGGATAGGTTTCACCTGGGCCATTCCAGTGGCTATAAAGCTCAAAATAGAGAAATTAAACAGAACTAGATTTTAGCTCAATTTAAAGAAATTTTATCAAAAATGATTATCTCTTGAAAGAACAGACTGCCCCAAGAAGTACTGACCAGAAAGGTTAACATCAAACAATAAAAACTAGTATCAGTGATCTTGTGTCAGAATTCTTGTAGAAAGATTTTCTGCATCTGGGTAAGATAGCTGATCTAGAGTTTTAACTCACTTTTGACTCTGCTCTTCTGAATCACTTAGTTCAACCTTCTATATATAACTTCCTTCTACACCACCTTGACATATGCTTATGGAACCACTAAGAGCCTACTGTCGTACATATTGTCTACATTTAATTCATGGAAATCCCCAGTATTCCATTTATCCTTGAACATGACCTTAAATTATTTTTGGAGCAGTGTGGAAGGGAAACATGTTTTCCCAAATAGTTCATGCCATCGTAGGATAGCACAAAAGATCAGAAAGATTTTTCTTACTCTGATCTTTTGATTCCTGTTTGTTGGATCTTGAAATATTTGGAGGTGAGTCATGTTTTCAGATAGCCTTTGATAATGAACCATTACCCATTTGATCTGGCTTCCTATTTGTTGGCCAGTTCTCTCTGGAAGATATTTTCACTTCTAAAAGACTTCTTTTATGGCATGGACACCAGAGTAGAACACAGTTGTACATATCATGTTTGTACAAGGTTCAAGGAGCTTATTAGCACAGGTCAGCATCTTGGCCCCTCTTTTAGGAAATCTAGTGAACCTATGGGTTTTAAAACTCTGACGTATAAGGGGAAAAGCTATTTACCAAACCAAATACACATGGTATAACTAAAGACCTCCTAATGGTCACTTTCATGATGGATTACTATCCAACACAGCTATGGAAATAGAGAGTTTTTTTTTTTCCCCAGGTGCATCAGAACATGAACTTAAAAGGGTTAGAGCTTTTTCAACTTCAGGAGGGTCACATTGGGTCATACCTTGTAGCTATAGTGGTAAAATGAAATAAAAGGATTTTTTTTTGATAAAAGAGTCAGTAGTAGATTGTCACTAAGTTGCCCAGGGCACTGGTCTGGAGTCTTGACCTCAGAGTTCCCAGACTTTGTGTTTCACTGCCTTCAACCTTGTTGACATTTGCTTGTTTGACTTTGCTTCTTGCCTGCTTCTACATAACAAAGTGGAAAGGAACACAAACTTCCTTTCAGTTAAACATAGATATAGGCCATATAAGGGACATTTGTGGGCTGGTTGAACAGTACAGATTACTCATTGGGAAAAAGTATTTTCAAATCATAGGCCAAATATTTATGTTAAAACTCACCACTCTTGAGAGCCTAACTTGTTACTGCCATTCTAAAAATTAGTAGAACATGTCATGATGCTCAGGAATAATGGCTGTTCTCTGACAGCAGTAGGAAGCAATTCTGTTTGTATAATAACAGTGAATTCTTTAGAGTTTAAAAGAATTATTTCAATCCAAACATATTACAGTCTTGGAAGAAAAGATAAATTTAGAGCCTGTATCAACCAGTGATCATCTAATATATTACCATTATTCAATATCCACAAGTGTTAAATGGTTTTCTAAGGCTACACACCTCTATTAATACAGATTGACTTAAAAATGACATCTCTTAACAACTTGCCTGATTCCGTTTCCATGATTCCATATAATTACAAGATGTTGGGGTATAGGATTCACATGTTAGTCTTTCAATGCATCATATACCTAGCAAGATGCCCTGAACTAGAAAGGGTTCTGTTGTGCATGTTTTGAATTAAATGGACATCGTGTGTTTTCTCCTGAACTGAACTTTTGTCCCCAGTGGGCCTCCCTAACGTTTAATCTGCTTCTTGTCTTTTTATTCCCATGAGGACAGTTATTCCTATAAAAAAGACCATTAAAGTGCCAAGAGAAAAATGAGGGCCTTGGAGGGGTTCTACTCATTCGCATCATAACATGGATTTGTGAGTAATTTAGCTAATTGAACACAATAAACGTGAGCATTATTTGAAGGGTAAAGGATACTATTATTTCTGACAGGTTGATGAGCTCAAAATGCAGACATTGTACAAAGTGGGAAAGTTTTGAGAATAATCAACAGACGTAAACCAAGCTGTCTCAGAGAATCAGATATTTTATCATGCTAGGCATATATGCATGACCTGAAGGGAATGCCAGGCTCTTGACAATACCAAAAAAAAAAAAAAAGTAGTGTCCCAAAGGTTTCCCTAGGGAACTTAGTTGTGGGTTTGAAGCCTTGACAACTGATTTAGGCAATGAAAAAATTAACCCACAATATCGCCGAGAGAAAACCTTAGATTTTCAAAGCCAAATCTATCAAACAAGCAGACTCTCACACAAAACAGGTAGACTAAACAGCATAAAATCACTTTGCTTACATCCATAAATATAAGAGCAAACTCTATCTGAGCTTCAGCTTCCAACCTACTTGCAAATGATGTCATTATGCAGACTTAGCTTCGGCATGAAGACATAATTAGTATTCAGTCTGACAGAAAACCATTTCATTTAATTCCACCGGCTGAGATCCAACTGGCAGTATATATATGACAGCATACGAAACAGGCACTTTGGGTAAAAGCAGGCTTGGCATTAGTGTGCTGGACAGTGACCTGGAATGGGAGCAGGGACAGAGCAAGGTTGGAAGGAGCAAAGGAACAGAAAGGGAGACGTCATTCCAGTTCAGAAACCCACTGAGTCTGTGCTGTAGATGCAAAGGAAAGAGGTTTATTTCATAAAGATTCTTATGCCCTGTTAGTCATGCTGTTTGACAAATTTATGAACATAGTCATGATTAACTTTTAACCTGAAAAATTTACAGAAATCCTCCTAGGAATTTACCTGGAATGAAAATCTGGCCCCACATATTAAGTACCTTTTGCAATATGAATTGAAAGCTATGTGCTGTTTCTTTAACATGCTAATTCTTTCTTTGTAATCCTGAGTTCAGTTTGCTTCATCTGGAAACTGTCTGTGAAAAGCATTTTATTGACTCAGATTGCAACTAACCAATAATGACATTTAATGCTCCAGATTCATTCTTCACTCTTTCCCAGTTCAGTGTCCTGGGACAATGACCTCACAATGACCATCAGCAGTCTTTCTTTGTTCTAAGGTTTCCTGCGGGATTTTGCCAGTATGAGGCACCAACAAGAGGTCTGGAGGCTGGGAGGAAGTCCTTGCCAGTTTCCCATGGTAAGACTGTCCTCTACCAAAGGTCACCGTTCCTCTTAGGTGACCCTCTCTGTGGAGCACTTTCTCCAAGTTCTTTTATTACTCCCGTTCCTTTTATTTTTCAGGCCTAAGAATATTGCCTGATCTCATAACCTTCTGGTACCACATCACTGCATTTTTTTCCCCCATGTATCTTGCCCATACCTTTGAAAATGGACCTTTTATTCGACTCACCTCAATTTGCCTAATTTTGGCTTGTCATCTGTTTCCTGATTACTGTTGACAGTGACAGCTTCTGAGAGTATTGGACAAAAGTCAGAGTCATCCAGAGGAACTGAAAGTGAATGTAACCAGAGAAGGCTTTTGCTTCACAGGAATGGAAAAAATAGGGAAATTAATTAGTAGGGTTAGGAATAAGAAGGAGTCTTAGAAATCTGAGATGAGTTAATAAGTCATTGTCATGAAATTTTGTCAAAGATGTGTCTGTAAATTTGTGACCGATCCTTTTGAGTCAGTTCCCTGCAAGGGTCCTCCTGCCTGGTGTCACTCTCACTAGTAGAAGTTCAGTTCAGAAGCAACAGAAGTTTTACTCTTTCATCAAACAATGGATAGGCACAAACAATGGATAGCAGCACCTGCTGCTCTGCGGCAGGTGCTCTCCGGACGGGCTGTGGGTGGGGCTGCTTTACAAGGATTTCATCAGTGGGGGAAGGGGTGGAGCTCTCGCAGATGGGAACAGCTGCTCTGCTTATGCTCAAGACTGCAGAGCCCACTGCAGTTTCTGCACACGGCCGGCTGCTGCCATGTTGAATTGAGCGTCCTGAGCAGAGCACGGTCTGCCGGCTGAGGTGTCGGCAGCCATTTTGCAGTATGGACTCAGATCTGAAGTACCAGCTGGCAGGCCTCTGGGCCTGGCCACCTTATGAGCCAGTGAAACTAGAAAGCGCAAAGGGACATTGTTACCCACATTCTATTTCTCGGGAATTGTTAATGAGCTTTGTCGGTGCCAGTGTTTCAAAGGGAGTGCCTTCTGCTTAGTGAAAGTCTCTGATCACAGGAGGAGCTGGTGTTGGTAAAATTGGGTTTGGTCTATAAAATTAGCAAGAGCCCCTATCTATTGTGGTCCGGTTCAGAATAGAGAAACCATATTTCCTGGAGTAGAGAAGGTTTTCATTCCTGCTGGCTGACTGCTCTCAATTGCCCATTTAATGCCCTCTGCTTTGTCTTGACCAAAAGTTAGTCAGGCTTCTCTCTCCGTTAAAATTCCCTGAATTTTTAGCTTCTTCAGAGTCTGAACAAGAGCTGAAAGGGTGGAACGCTGCACCCTCAGCTTATCCTGGGAACTGACTGACTGCAGCCGAACTGTTCCTGTCACACTCCACGGGGCATTTTCTCCTGCTTGTGCAGCTGGTCCGCCTAAGTTTTACTGATCTTTGTTACTCCTCCCGTTGTCTGTGGAGGGAAGGGCAGTTTTCCAGCAGTCACCTTCCCTCCCGGCTCGGCTCTTCAGACTGAAGTGCTGGGCACGGCTCTGCCACGGGAGCGTCTGCCATCTTGAATGTGGAAGCGTCTGGCAGCGTCTCTGGCTGGAAACTCGAACCTGATGTGTCAGGAGTGTGGCCTCTGACCACGCCCCCCCGCAGGCAAGTGAAACTAGACGAAGCACAAAAGAAAGGGTTAGACCTTACCACCTAAATTCCATCTTCTTTTCCCCAGGGACTCCAGCAGGCTTTGGTGCTGGTGCTCAGTTGCTTAGTCGTGTACCATTCTTTGAGACCCTATGGACTGTAGCCCACCAGGCTCCTCTGTCCATGGGATTCTCCAGGCAAGAATACTGGAGTGGGTTGCCATTTTCTTCTCCAGCGGCATCTTCCTGACTGGGATAGAAAATATGTCTCTTGCATTGGCAGGTAGATTCTTTACCACTGCACCACCTGGGAAGCCATAGCAATGGGCTTTGCTGGTGATAAATTCATCATCAGTACTGAATGTACTTTGATGATTTTTATAGACGTGAGTACAAATTTAGGTTGATTTATACTTATTTTTTATGTATATCTACAGTTAAGATCATGAATGAAAACAAGAGGTCTTACTTGGTTGATACAAGAATCAAGCTTCCCATGATGACCTTGCTGACATTCTTTTTATTTTTTTATTTTTATTTTTTTTTGTTTTCAAGTTACTTTTTATTTTTCTTTTTTTAAATTTTATACTGGAGTATAATTGATTAGCAATTTGTTAGTTTCAGGCATATAGATAACTTAAATGGAAAAAGAATTTGAGAAAGAATAGTTTAGGTATAACCGAATCACTTTGCTATATGACATTCTTTTTAAATTCCACAGTCCAGCATTATCATCCCTGCCAGCACCTTCATGAAGGGTGATTGGTGATGGCTTTTCCATCTTTGCATGGGAGTAGCTGGGCTCACATTTCTGATCCTTTACTCACTCTTTCATTAAGTTACTCATTATTTCCTGGTTAATAAGTCTGAACTTTTCACTCAGAATATAAAGTGTCATCTTTTTTAAATACCTTTAGTTATTTTATTCACTTTTCTATAAATATTTTAAAAATGAAGAAATCAAAAGGAAATAAGCAGATTAGACAAAGGCACTTATGTAAATAGAAGAGGGTCAGTTTATTGTTAGAAGATTAGACAAAGAGAAGCAGTTACTTAAATGCATAATAAAACATTCTGCTCTTGTCTGTCCCTGCTAAGAATGCTTGCCACTTACACTGGGTTCAGCTTAGGCATACTAGAATGAGTCTTGTGATGATAAAAATAAACACAACCAAAATATATTGCAAATAAAGGGAAAATTTTGGCACTTTTTACCTTACCCACAGAGCTATAGAGAATATGCTTATTTATATGACCAAAACTTAGCAGTTTACAGTACATGATTTATTTTTCAGAAAATACTTTCTGAGTCCCTACTATGTGTGAGCAATGCCATTATGCTGGGTACATAGCTGGGAATAAATTGTGCATACATCCCTTTTCTCATGGATCTAACATTGTGGTTGGGGGTGGACAGTCAATGAAACATGAGTTAAATATACAGTATGCTAAATAGTGGTTATCGGAGGAAGTCTTTGAGAGGACTTGACCCCTGGTTAACCCGTGAGCTGGATTCAGGCAATCGGAGGCTCCTGACTTCCTTCTCTGTCCTTGGAATTTATACTCTGTCCACCATTCCCACAGTCAGAGCCACTTTCAAGGACTCAGCCTTGAGAAAGTAGTGTGTGGTTGGGACCATCTGGACTGTATAAGTGACTAAATCCCCTTAAATCCTCTATAAAAACTTCTTTTAAGATTCTGGCTGTGGATGTGGAGTTTGTCTTCTTGTGGTACCCAAGACAAGCCTTGTAAGTAAGTTCCTTTGCTGACTAGAACTTCTACCAGTCTGGACTGCTCTTCCTTTTTCTTTGGTCTCTTTTTGCCCTCCCTGTATGGGGGTTTGTTTGAGAACCAACAATAATAAGAGCTCTAGAGGAAAATGAAGCAGGGAAGGGAAATAGGAAGTAGTAAGGAGAAGAAGTGTTGCAGTTTTATAAGGAGGTATCAGTAAAGATCTCTTGGAGGAGGTGGTATTTGAATAAAGGCCAAAAGTAGAAGGAGATGCCTATCGATACATGGTTATCTGGGGAAAGTGTAACATTGGAAATAGCTAATCCAAAAGCCTTGAGACAGAAGCTTGTCTGAAATATTGACAAAACAAAAAAAGCAAGGCTATTAATATGGTTAAAGTAGAGTGAGTGAGAGATTAGACAGAAGGAGCTTGTGTAGGCCTGGGAATGGCAAATAAAGAGCCAGACAGTAAATATTTCAGCTTTGCAGGAAGCTTAAGGTCTCTAGAATATATTGTCCCCCTCCCATTCCTTCTGCTCTTCTTTCTCTTTCTCTTCTTCCACATTTGCTCCTGCTTCCCCTGTAAAAATTTAAAAAGGATTCTTGGTTTGTGTGCTATAGTGTTCTGGCTAGATTTGACCTGCTGGCAGTAGTTTGATGACCCCTGCTATAGATTACTTTAAGGAGATGGAAGTCAACCATGCTTCACAAGGGCCAGTTTCACTATACTCATGAGAATAGGATATAGACAAACACAGAAGCAAAGAGATAGCAAGTCACATCAGTTCCCCCGCTACAGATAATGATGGCATGGACTTGGATGGCTGCAGTGGATGTGATGAGTTCGAGTCCAGATTTCTTTTGAAAGAATTGCTGATAAGATCTAATGATGGATTGGATGTAGGGTTTGAGGGCTGTAGAGAAGTCTTGGATGACTATTTTTCTTTTTTGAGTAATTAGAGGAAGGAGTTACTGTGCATTGAAACGTGACATCCTGATGCTAAGTGAGAGGGGTAACTGAAAAGTGAACACTGAACTTGGGAAGAAGAGGCCAATGCTATCTTTGAAAGTTTTAGTGGTGTTTTGGGGAGTTAAACCTGTGTTAATCAGGCTTTTGGGGGAACAAAGAAGACATAAAACTTAAAAAAATAAATTTTTACTTTTAAAAATATTATAGGAATTAGGTGATAAATGAAAGGGGAGGGGAGTTAAAAAGAAGTCTTTAAAATGACTTTTGAGGATAGTAGAAATTATAGGAGGTGTGTGTGCTTACAAGAGTGTTGCCCCAGTGAAGGGAGAGTTGACACTACAGGAGAGGAGAAATGCTGGAATGATGACTTTGAGTAGGGGAGGGAGGATGGGGCATAACCAACAGATGGAGCAGGAGGACTTAGCTAAGAGTTTAGACACTTCAACTGTCAGAACAGGGAGGGCAGGAGGAAGTAGATATAGGCGGGTGGGTAGATGTATGGTGAGAAATGGTGGACGTCATTCTTGATTTCTTCTGTTTTCTTAGTGAAAGAGAAGGTAGGCCATTAGCTGAACATAAATATTGAGCAGGAGGGGCTGTGGGTTTGAACTGAATAACTTGTGAAATGGTTGTCTGTGAGGAAGTGTGGAAGGGCTGCCAAGAAAGGTCCATCTGAGGTTAGTGAATATGCACTGAATGTAAGACTAGCCAGCATGCTTGCAATTTTCTCTGAACGCTTTCTTCTGCAAAATTGCAAAAGCACTGGATTTAACCAAGTTTGCTGGGAAAAGAAAAGGTCGAAATATTGGAGGTGAATATAAGGAGTGATTATAATTTGGACCATGATATATCATGTGATGAATGAGAGAAGTAAAAGACTGAGGGAAAGGGGGGAGTGAAGGGAGGCAGGATGAATGGATTATAGGTTACAAGGGGGCTGAAGAATATTACAAGCCGAGACATTGGATAGAGGGAGCTAGAAAGATGGAAAATGGTGGACAGAGAGTGGGATGTTTAAAATTAGATTTGAGGGGGTTGTAGTTTTTGGTAAAGACAAAGTCTGGGATATGAAGTTATGGGTGTGGTAGGGTGGGGAATAAACTCATTTTAGAGAACTGAAATTTTGAAATAAGCATTTACATGGAAATTTAAACCATGAAGCATTGTCTCAAGTATATCATTACAGAAAGTGACAATCAGTCAAGAGCTAAAATCTTTGAGGAATAAGCATAAGTGATACTGGCAACGATTTATAACAAGGAGAGATGTGATAGTATAACTACGGAAGAATCAAAAGTTGTTTTACTTAATGTAAATTTCTTTTGCTGATTTTAATGTTTCTTTTAGGGAGAAAAGGAACAGGACATTCTAGCAAAAGCAAGGGGACTATGATCCTGGTGTTAGGGAGGGAATGAAGACAAAATAGACATTAACTGTTAGGGCTCCTGGGTAAGTCAGGTTTCAGTAGAAGTCAAAAAGGGAAATATAAAAAAAACAGATGGAGAATGTGGTGAATTTTGCTGATGGCTGACTATGAATTTCCAGAGTTAAGAGTGGATGAGTTTGAGGAGTTATGTAGAAATGAAAAGATAATGAATTTCTAGGGAATTAGAGTTGGAGGTTGAGAGGTTTGGGTTGGAAGCTGAGGTTGAGGAGTTAACCTGGGAGTTGTGAGCTTCCTTTTTGACAGAGGAAAACAGTTATCAAGAGCACTGCGATGTTAGTGTTGTTAATCTCAAGGCAGTCAGGACTGGGCTGCTGGGAGGGGAGGGGTAGGCATCTTGTCAGGAGCATGCAGAGGTTTGGGCTTTGTTTTGCTCCTGCCAGAGAGAAACGGAGGGTGGAAGATGATGGGGGAGTGGTCTTGTACAGATTAATATGTGTGGGTATTTTAAATGACAATGTAATTAATAAGAATTATTGTCATAGAATTACCTTTTTTTAAAAAAGTTCATTGTCATCGTCGTCTTGTCTGTAACAGTGATATATCAAGTAATTATCCTCTTTCAGGTATTATAATTAGAATTTGCATAAACTTTATATTGTTGACTTCTCACAAAAGTGTTAGGAAGAAGATATTATGAACTCCATTTTAAAGCTTTTAAACCTCAAACAACTGAGGTCCACAGAGTTTGAGGAGCCTATCTGGGTCTCACAGTGAGTGGTAAAGAAATCAAACCTGGGCCATGTAATTCCCAAATCACTCTTTCTGATATCTGAATCTCCACTAAAGCACAGACCCATTGGCTCACTTTTCAATTGTTTCACTTGGATCTTTTCTCTTTGTGACAACAATTAGAAATCTATACATGGTAGATATGTAGGCCTTTCTATTGATAGATGATTTTCTGAAGATGATATTATTTAGAGAAAACTAAATATTAGCTGAAAAACTCTATGTTATTAGTGATGTCAAAAGTAATGATTTCCTCTAGGTTTGGTACAGTCCAACAGAAAAAATTCCGATTTATGGACTAATTGATTTTTGCCATAATTCAAGCAGGTAGAGATTTCCATGATCTTTGCTTAAAAGAGAATGTAATTATCCTTGCTTTTATTTATATGTCCTGCTTGCTGTTATCTTCAAGCTACTCCCTTCATTTAAATGCCCTTTTCAGTCATTTATCTTTGGACTTTTTCTAGTGATTAATGTTGGGCTAATTTAATATGTTAGTTTGAATTTGATTAACCATGGGACCAGTGGCCCACTACTGTAGATATTACAGAGGGATACCATACAAAGGCATTTCTCGTCACAGCTTAGTAAATAACAAAGCTCCATTATCTTGGGCAACAGTATCTGTTTTTGAAAACTGGCTTTATCATTTCTCTCTTTTCAAGCTTGAAGTGGCAGAGAACCTGCTCAAACCAAGATACAAAAAGACTTGCTTTTGAAATTAAACAAGATTCACATGTTTCACACATTTCAGGACTTTCTGTATTCTATTTGGGTAGAATTACTTTGTTTATCTAGGTTTCTCCTTTCTCACCTTTCTATATTCTTACTTCCATTTATGAGAACTCTTCCACCTTAAGCACTTCATATAAATTGAATGTATTTCAGAATTACGAAAGGAAAAAATTGTGTTTTGTTGATTGTCTTCTTCACTTATTTTACCCAAAAATCTACATGATGGCAATAATATTCTGAAACTAATAAAATCATCACTATCAATCCAAACATGGCAAACTATGAGCAAACATAGATCAAAAGCAAAGCATTCAAATGACTCTTTTCTGTCAGAAGAATAACTATCTCATTCAAGACTATAGTATTATTATCTTCCAAAACTATGTAATCCATGAGACTATAATATTATCTTCTTTCTTTGGAAGTGTGGCATTGAGATTTATAATAAATATATATGTATATTATGACTGTGACTTTCACTTATATATATATATTATAGTCTTTGTCATTTCTGGCACAAAGTTCCTAAACCCTTTGGAGTGTTTTGTGCTAAGAGCTATGAAGGAGTCTGGCTATGTTAACGAGGTGACTTTTGGAAAGCCCTTTGAGACAATATTAGGACTAGACTGGTTGCCAGGGAACCAACCATATGATTAGAGTGTTGGTACTTTTAGAACCCCGCCTGCCATCACAGGCTCTGGGGAGGAGCGAGGGGTTGAAAGTTAAATCAATTGCTAGAGGTCAATGATTTAATCAACCATGACTATGTAACAAAGCCTTCCCCCTAAAAACACAGTAAACAAAAAGACCTCAGGACAGAATCCATAGAGCTTCCAGGCTAGTGAGCAGGTGGAGATTTAGGGATAGCGGTGCACCTGAAGAGGACATTGAAGATCTAAGCTCTGCCCTTTTCCTTGTACCTTGCCCCATGCATGCAAGCATCTCTTCTACCTGGCTATTCCTGAATTATATCCTTTCTTATTAGAGTATAATTGCTTTGCACTGTTGTGTTAGTTTCTGCTGTACAGTAAAGTGAGTCAGCTATATGTATACATATATCCCCTTCCTCTTGAACTTCCCTCCCACCCCTCCCCTCATCCCACCCTTCTAGGTCATCACAGAACACCAAGCTGAGCTCCATGTGCTTATAGCAGGTTCCCACTAGCTATTTATTTTACACATGGTAGTGTATATTTGTCAGACTTTCCTGGTAGCTCAGCTGGTAAACCCCACTGCAGTACTCTTGCCTGGAAAATCCCATGGGCGGAGGAGCCTGGTAGGCTGCAGTCCATGGGGTCGTGAAGAGTCGGACACCACTGAGCGACTTCACTTTCACTTTTTACTTTCATGCATTAAAGAAGGAAATGGCAACCCACTCCGGTGTTCTTGCCTGGAGAATCCCAGCAACCTGGGGGAGCCTGGTGGGCTGCTGTCTATGGGGTTGCACAGAGTCGGACACAACTGAAGCGACTTAGCAGCAGCAGCAGCGGCAGCTGGTAAAGAATCCTTCTGCAATGCAGGAGACCCCGGTTTGATTCTTGGGTTGGGACGATCCCCTGGAGAAGGGATAGGCTACCCACTCCGATATTCTTGGGCTTCTCTGGTGGCTCAGATGGTAAAGAATTCCCTTGCCATGTGGAAGACCTGGGTTAGATCCCCGGGTTGGGAAGATTCCCTGGAGGAGGGCATGGCGACCCACTCCAGTATTCTTGCCTGGAGAATCCCGTGGACAGAGGTGCCTGGCCGGCTGCAGTCCATGGGGTCACGAGTCGGACACGACTGAGCGACTAAGCACAGCACAGTGTCAATCCTAATCTTAGTTCATCCCACACTCCCCTTCCCCTCATGCCCACATCTCTGCTCTTTATGTCTGTCTCTATTCCTGCCCTGCAAATAGAGTCATCTGTAATACTTTTTTTTAGATTCCAGATATATTGGTGATCTAGTGAGTAAAATGTTTATCTGAGTTCTGTGAGCCACTCTAGCAAATTAATTGAACTCAAGGAAGGGATTGTTGGAACTTCTGATCTGTAGCCTGTAGGTGAGAAGCACAGGTGACAACCTGGACTTGCCTCTGGCATCCTAAGTGAGAGGGACGCAGTCTTGTGTGATTGAACCTTCAACCTGTGGAATCTGATGCTACCTACCAGGTATATAGTGTAAGAATCAAGTTGAATTCTCAGATACTCTTCTGGTATCTAAGAATTCTTTGTTGGTGCTGTGGAAACCATCCACCTCACCCACTCAATTTTGAAGTTGGTGACCAGAACATAAAAAGAGGAAACTTCATCTTATTGGGTCCAATCATGGGAATGATTTGAGGGCTTCATGTTAGAGAAAATATTAGCATCCTATGGAACAAGAGGGAATTGAAGGCATAAAAATACTTAGGGTCTTGGTGAAAACTGTGAAGAATGCTGATAATCAAAGTTTAGCTAGTCAGCAATAGTATAATTTGCAGAACAGAACAGGACAGCTAAGATTAGTAATTATTTCTGAACATTAGGTTCATATTTACAATAGCATAATTTGTCTTTCTTACCCTTTTCCAGAGAGACAGGAAGCATATTTAATTTAGAGACTATATTTTATTTATCTTTATAAAATGGTGGAGACCCCACAAGATCTCCCAACCATCCTTTTAATCAGTTGTTCACATACATATTCTATCAAGAAGAATTGCATGTCTGCTGTATGTGTCAGGCACTCTGCTGTGTCTAGAAATAGATAAATAGTTCATGGACCCTATTATCACTCTCTTATTCACTTGTTTACTCATCGATTTAGCAAGTATTGATCAAAAGTTCATTATTTGTCAGGCATTACTTTAGGCATTTAGAATACATCAGTGAATAAAATATAAATCCTTGCCCCTGTGAAGCTTGTATTCTAGAAAGAATAACAAAAAATAAACAAATAACAGAAGAGATATTATGTGAAAAAGTAAAACTACTATGGAGAAAGTGAGTATATTAATGTGAAGAGGCCCAAGAGGGCAAGTGTTGGAGTGAGCTGCAGGCTGTGATTTTAAGAATGGTAAAATGTTCTCTTTTGAGAAGATGACGCTTGGGCACAGAGCACAGAATGAGTTCTTCATGTGGCTCTCTGGGGAAAGGATATTTTAATAAGAGGGACACCCAGTGAAAAGGCCCTGAGATATTATGATCCAGTAAGATAAGGCAGAAGTAGGAAAGTTTAGAGAACTTGATGATGTGGGCCCTTTCTGGATGTGGCTTTCTCTTTGCGTGAAATGGGGAGCCACGACAGAGTTTGAGCAGACAAATATGAGCTGACTGATACTTTAAAAGGATCACTCTGGTTGCTGTGCTGAGAATGGAATACTTAGAATCAAGAGGGACCAGTTAGAAAGTTACTGCAAAAATCCAGACTCATGTTGGTAGCTTGGGCTAGAAAAGTAGAGAAGGGGTAGTAGGAAATGACTAGATTTTGCATATATTTTGAAGGTATAGCCAAGAGAGTTTCTCGATGAATTGTGTGTAGGTTATGATATAAAAAGAAATGTCAAGGATGACTCTAAGGTTTCACAGATTTCTTAGATTAATGAACAAGAAAATCAATCGTTAACATGTAGTACAAATAATACTACAGGTATAAGTATGGCCTGGGCTTCCCTGGTAGCTCAGTGGTAAAGAATCCATCTGCCAATGCAGGGAGGTGGGAGTTTGATCCCTGCATCAGGAAGATTCCATGAGAAGGAAATGGCAACTCACTCCAGTATTCTTGCCTGGGAAATCCCACGGACAGAGGAACCTGGAGTGTACAGTCTATGGAGTTGCAAAAGAGTCGGACATGACTTAACGAGTAAACAACATAAGTGTGATCTACCAGGAGCCTTGAATTGGTATTAACATACTGAAAGCAGACATGGCACTAAGGAAGACTCTCTAGAAGAGTTACTATTTGTACTGACTTTTGGTAAGACAGGCAGGTGCTTATGAGCTGAAGAAAGTAAGGGCAGATAATAATGCAGATTGTAGAGAAAGAAGTGAGTAAAAAGGCAAGAATTAAGGAATACAGGTGACTGGATGAGAGAGGAGAATAGAAAAGTAGACAGCAGGAAATCACGTGGAACTTGTATGCTAAATGTGATACCTTAAGCTCTGTCAGGAATTGCAAGGATAGCCTCTGGAGGGTGTTAAGCAGAGGTATAAGATAATTGATAAAAAGTTTTGAAATACTGTGTCAGAGAAGATAGGAGCAATGAGTTCAGTTACAATACTAAGTGAGAGTGTGGATAGCCAAGTTGAAATGATTAATAGGCCTGACTATATGCATCTAAGCTCTGGAGAAAGGTCCAGTTGGGGATTTAGGATGGAGAAGCATAAGCATATAGGTGATAGCTTAAGCCATATATTTGGACAATTTCACTTAAAAAAGAAAGAAGAAAAACATAGAGCTGAGAAAGACAACTACCAACATTTAGAGGCAAATAGAATGAAAGGTGGCCTTCCCCAGCGGCTCAGTGGTAAAGAATCCGCCTGCAATGCTGGAGCCGCGGGAGATGCAGGTTCTGTCCCTGGGTCAGGAAGATCCTCTGGAAGAGGACACAGCAACCCACTCCTTTGTTGCTGCCTGGAGAATCCTATGGACAGAGGAGCCTGGAGGGCTACAGTCCCTAGGGTCACAGAGAGTCTGAAGGTCACAAACAACAACTGATGCAACTTAGCAGAATGAAAGGTGTCTGTAAAGAAAACATGAAATGGGAAGAGCAGAAGGTGTTTCCCAAGAGAAGAGTGCCATAGAAAGGTGAGAATTTTATGAAAGAGAAAGTAGTCAGCAGCACCATGTGCTCTGGACCCTTGGGAGAGGAGGAAACATATTCCTTTGGGTTGCCATTATGACACTCCCAAAATGCTGTGCTTTGTGATCCTAGAAGACAATGTAGAAGCTTCTGAACAGAGTATGAAAAGTCAGTAGTCCTGAGAAAAGCTAAACATAGACTCCCAATTCATAAAATGGGTCAACATTTGTAACTCCAGGCAAGTTATAGTAATTAGATACAGGAGTTCAATACATTTGGTTTCTTTAATCTTTTCCTCAAAGAATATCTTCTCTCTGTTTTTATATGTGTGTTGCTATTTTAACAAAAATATATGTGTTTTGGTAGCCAAAACCTGGGATTTATTTCTCTGTCTGCCTATGGAAGAGGTTTTTTTTTTTCCCTCCTGTGGCAGAAACACAATTTGAAGAGTAAAAAGCATTCATTCAGTATGAGTGAATAAAAATAAAAACAGTCTCACTTCAAAAGAAATGACTAGTCATTTTAAATCTTGTCAATCAATGGCAGATACAGTGTATTAATAGCAGGACACAGATCCCCTTAATTTCTAACCATGGCACCTATTTGTAAATAATGCCACTGTATAAGAAGAACATGATAAATAAATGTGAAAAGGTAGGAACAACACTTTTTTTTCATAGAAAACTAACTCAAAATAGAATCCCCTGCTAATGGCTGGGTCAGAAGGGCCACAACCGTATATAGTGTTCTAGAAATATCTTTGTTGCTGTGGGCCTGCTAATCACTTTTTCCAACTAATATACTTGTTTTCTTACTTTTTAATTTACACTTCACATTTGTCTTTTAGAAATAATTGTTAATCTTTTCTAAAATTATGAATAACTCTAAAAATAGACCAATGGAATACATAGAAAATATCCCAACCTCTTGTCTAGCAGGAGGAGTGGTACAAGTTAACATTCTACATGACAAAAAAGATAACAAATGCCTGCAGTATAAAGAAGTAGAGCTTAAATTAAATCTGAGTTAACTTTAAAAAGTGTGTGAAAGAAATGGCTTTGTTAGGAACATTAAAAATACCAAGTATCTCTAAGCAGATGTGACTAAGAATAGATTTTCATAAATACATGATCCAAATGATCCCTGACAGCTAGTACATGGAAATGATAAAAACAAACATCTACCATAAACATTTATTAACAAAAAGTTTTAAAGCTAAGAAAATTCTTAGTATAATATGCAAAGCTACACCTTAAGCAAATAGTTGTTTTCCACCTCAGTAGTTCACTGTTTGGGCTTCCCTGTTGCCTCAATGGTAGAGAACCTGCCTACCAAGCAGGAGACAGGGGATGTGGGTTCAATCCCTGGGTCACAAAGATCCCCTGGAGAAGGAAATGGCAGTCTCCTCCAGTTTTCTTGCCTGGGAAATCCACGGACAGAGGAGCCTGGTAGGCTACAGTCCATGGGGTCAAAAAGAGTCCGATATGACTTAGGGACTAAACAATGTTTCACTATGTTTACACTCTAAGACATGTATTTACTCTTCTGACTGTGAATATAAAGAACATAGACCAGAACCATTAAGATCTTACTGTTATGAACACCTTGTTCCTGTCCTCATTTTTTCTTTCAAGTCTACAATGTGTTGTGTGCTTGAACTGTACTTTCCAGCAGCCTCTGTCACCTGTCACCCATCTCTGGTGCTCTCCCACCAGACTTTTCTGGATAGACACTGGAGGGTTCAGTTCAGTTCACTTCAGTTCAGTTGCACAGTCGTGTCTGACTCTTTGCGACCCCATGGACTGCAACACGCCAGGTTTCCCTGTCCGTCACCAACTCTCGGAGCTTGCTCAAACTCATGTCCGTTGCGCTAGGGATGCCATCCAACCATCTCATCCTCTGCCGTCCCCTTCTCCTCCTGCCCTCAATCTTTCCCAGCATCAGGGTCTTTTCAAATGAGTCAGTTCTTTGCATCAGGTGGCCAAAGTATTGGAATTTCAGCTTCAGCATCAGTCCTTCCAATGAATATTCAGGACTGATTTCCTTTAGGATGGATTGGTTGGATCTCTTTGCAGTCCAAGGGACTCTCAAGAGTCTTCTCCAACACCACAATTCAAAAGCATCAATTCTTTGGTGCTCAGCTTTCTTTATAGTCCAACTCTCACACCCATACTGGACTACTACTGGAAAAACCATAGCTTTGACTAGACGGACTTTTGTTGGCAATCTCTCTGCTTTTTAATACACTGTCTAGGATGGTCATAGCTTTTCTTCCTAAGAGAAAACATCTTTTAATTTCATGGCTGCAGTCACCATCTGCAGTGATTTTGGAGCCCAAAATACCAAAGTCTGTCACTGTTTCCACTGTTTCCCCATCTATTTGCCATGAAGTGATGGGACCAGATGCCATTGATGTTAATTTTCTGAATGTTGAGTTTTAAGCCAACTTTTTCACTCTCCTCTTTCACTTTCATCAAGAGGCTCTTTAGTTCTTCTTCACTTTCTGCCAGAAGGGTGGTGTCATCTGCATATCTGAGGTTATTGATATTTCTCCCAGCAATCTTGATTCCAGCTTGTGCTTCATTAAGCCCAGCATTTCTCATGATGTACTCTGCATATAAGTTAAATAAGCAAGGTGACAATATACAGCCTTGATGTACTCCTTTTCCTATTTGGAACCAGTCTGTTGTTCCATATCCAGTTGTAACTGTTGCTTCCTGACCAGCATACAGATTTCTCAGGAGGCAGGTAAGGTGGTGTGGTATTCCCATCTCTTGAAGAAATTTTCCAGTTTGTAGTGATCTACACAGTCAAAGGCTTTAGCATAGTCAATGAAGCAGATATTTTTCTGGAACTCTCTTGCTTTTTTGATGATCTCATAGATGTTGGCAATTTAATCTCTGTTTCCTCTACCTTTTCTAAATCCAGCATGAACATCTGGAGGTTCACGGTTCACATAATATTGAAGCCTGGCTTGGAGAATTTTGAGCGTTACTTTGCTAGCGGTGAGATGAGTGCAATTGTGCGGTAGTTTGAACATTATTTGGCATTGCCTTTTTTTTGGAATTGGAATAAAAACTGACCTTTTCCAGTCCTGTGGCCACTGCTGAGTTTTCCAAATTTGCTGGCATATTGAGTACAGCACTTTAGCAACATCATCTTTTAAAGTTTGAAATAGCTCAGTTGGAATCCTATCACCTCCACTAGCTTTGTTTGTGGTGATGCTTCCTAAGTCCTGCTTGACTTTGCGTTCCAGGATGTCTGGCTCTAGGTGAATGATCACACCATTGTGGTTATATGGGTCATGAAGATCTTTTTTGTATAGTTCTGTGTATTTCTGCCTCATCTTCTTAATATCTTCTGCTTCTGTTAGGTCTGTACCATTTCTGTCCTTTATTGTGCCCATCTTTTCATAAAATATTCCCTTGGTATCTCTAATTTCCTGGAGGATTAAGACTATGATAGTGATATTGTGATATTTATGCAGCAGCCTAAAGGCCAGCTGTCCATTTCTTGCTTTCTTATCCATCCCAGTGCTGGATTTCCTTGAGGAGCACAAGCTTTCTCTAGAGATTCAATAGTACCAAATTTAAGGACTGGAGAAGAGCAAGTCTTAAATTTGGAGTAAACATAGATCCATAATTCCCTGCTCCACCTTTGTTTTCTGATTCCTGTAGCCTCTTTCACCTTTCACTTCATAGGCAGAATAACTTCATTTATTCATCCAAAATGCATTGAGTGCTAGTTCTGTACCCTGCTCTTTTTTGTGTGTGCTAAGGGTGCAGTGGTAAGTAAGATTCAACATAGTGAGAACAGAGTCCTGAGTTTCAAGGAGGAGGCTTACAGTCAATGGTGTAGAAAACTGTGCAGGCAGTTTCTTTACTGTCTGAACCACCAGGGAAGCCGGATAAGGAAGAGCAGTGGGAAAATATGTGGAGAGCTGTGTGCTATAGACAAAGGGCTACACCTGTACTTCTTTTGTATTTCTCTGGGAGGCCACGTTCTGTATTATTACTATTCTCCCACTGGGCTGTTCCTAAGGTCTAGAATCTGAGATATGTTTAAGTTCAGCCTGATGTTATATAGTTTTTGTATTTATTTTCAAATGTCCCTAAATAATTACCTGTCAAACAAAGGAGCATTAGATTTTGAAATCCCTTCCCTATTGTCATATCCATATCCAAGAAGGCTTTCCCATTGTTCATAGTAATTCTTTTTTTTAAAAATTAATTTATTTTTTATTTTACTTTACAATTCTGTATTGGTTTTGCCATACATTGACAGTAATTCTTCTTTTTGGAAACTTACCTAGCATTTTGTTTCCTTTTTATGGCAAGTTTTATTATTCTAAATGGTATAATATTTGTTTTCATGCTTTATTCTTGATTTCATGAATTTGAGAGTCTGATACAATATTTTTCAAATGAAACAGACTTATGAAGTTATTCCTTTTGCTCTTTCATACCACATATACTCTTCCACTTACAGAAAAAAAAAGGCTAAAACCAGCCTAGCCTCCAAGACTAGTCTTTGTAAATAATATAACAGAGTTCTTACATTCAACATAGTCATCAGGTATGAAGCTAGAACTTATTCTGAAGCTTAGTTGGCTATGAAAGGTAGGATATTCATCCTCACACTCCTTACATAGGGACTATTGACATTTTTCTGTCTTATGTTATAAATCCAATGCAAAGTGAAAGATAAATCCTCCAGCTAAAGATTTGTGATCAACTTCATAAAGCAAGAACATGTAACTTTATGTCAGCATTTAGAAAGTGATTACATCTGATAGAGATGTGGCAGGGGCGGGGGTAGTGGTGAAGAAGGTGGTATTACATTTCAATAAGCATTTGGAAATCTTTGTAACTTAAGGCTGTACAAATAGACCTAACCAAAAATGGAAAAGTTGTGGCTATTTGTGATGGATATTCCAGCAGTGATATATTATGTTCTTTTGCATTTTTGTTTATTCAGCTTGATGGAGGATATAAAAAGGTGCTTTTGATTAAGCACTTTAATATCTTATATTTAGAGAGTACCTTTCACTCCAGAAGTCTTAATAAACTATGTTTATAGAGCTTTATAAATCTTAAAAAGTATTAGACTTTTCTTTACTGGGAATGGTGTGGTAGACATCTGCCCCACTGAAGGAGGTGAGAAATTCAGGTCAAGCTCACCAAGGTAGATTCAGTTGGTACAGAAATCTACTAAAATTCTAGTTATTGGACAAATCCTGCCTTGGCTTGTGAGTTTGAGGAGGGAGGAGTCAGGTGAGAAGATGAGTTAATCTGTTTAATTAATTGATTAATCTCCTATTTAGATAGTTGATATTGAGCCTCTTTGTTCTTGCTAGTGTGTGAGAAAGGTTCCAAAGTTTTGGTATTTCCTGTCTGAAACCATGAACTCATTTCTATCAGCTTTATTAAAAAGTAAGAAAAATGCTTCATGAATTATCTACTTAAACTTTTCTGAGATATTTTGTTTGGGACTCATTTATCCTATAGTTGTAACGAAGAATAATGGTGAACATTTATGATTATGTGTGTGTGTTAGTTGTTTAGTTGTATCTGACTCTTTGCGACCCTGTGGTCATTGGGTTCATAGTATCAATATGAGTCACTGTTCTTATAAAAGTTTCAGGTGCTCATTCTTGACAACTAAAGAAACAACCAAAATACAGCTAATTAGCTATAAGAATGGAAGTAAAATTATAATCTACAAGCAGTATATTTATTATCATGTTCTTGAGACTTTAAGAGGCATTCAATATTTAATATTCAGTGTGAATTCCCTCTCTCTCTCTGTGTGTCTGTCTTTCTGTCTGTTTCTCTCTCACACATACATACTCCCACCCTTATCTCTAATTGAAGGAATCCTAAATCAGGATTCAAGAGACCTCTAGGTTAATCTTGGTTTTTGTTGCTAATGAATTTTCTGGTCAATCTCTCTCCAACCTTAGTTTATATTACTATCTATGGAATGCAGTAATGGAGAAAGTTGATATATTATGATGTGTGTGTATGTCTATGTATGTGTGCTCAGCTGTGTCCAACTCTTTGCGACCTCATGGACTGTAGCCTGCCAGGCTCTTTTGTCCATGGAATTTTCCAGGCAAGAGTACTGGAGTGGGTTGTCATTTCCTACTCCAGAGGATATTCCCAACCTAGGGATCAAACCTGCGTCTCTTGTGTTTCCTGTATTGGCAGGTGATTCTTTATCACTGTGCCACCTGGGAAGCCCCATGGTATGTTAAATATATTAATCATCTGAGGAATTTGTATGACTCATTCAAATCTCACTAGTCAAGTTAAAATTCTTCTTGGTCCTATAAAATCATTTCATAATCTAAACTTTACAACTGCATTAATCTTTTTAGACTACTATGTTATCTCTTACTGCATGAAGTTAGGCATGAATGGATTTATGGCATGAATGGAAATTGGGCTATAAAAGCTGCCCAATTTCCATTGGAAACTTTAAACTTCTGAATTATTTAGTACTTATCTACAATACATTCAGCTGAATTGAGGAAGACATCAAATTCTAATAATAATAAAATGTATTATTTTATAAGTATCAAAAAATACTTTATCTATATTATGGAAGGACATTAAAACCTACCTTGAAATAGGTCTAAGGGTATAGCTGTACTCTTAGTCAATGCTTCAAGCTTCCATATATTCAAATTTATGTAAATAACATAACTGTCATATTTGGGATATACTATAGCTGTTTAATTTATAATGATGACTTTCCCCCCTCATTTCCATTACTTTGTTTTTCAGGAACTAGCAATGTAACTAAGCTCTGAAATTTGAGAGTTCATATTTTGAATCAAAAGATTAGAGCAGTATTTATAAAGAAGTAAAATATCATAGTTTGGAGGCAAACCCCATATGTGCTATTTCATTATATTATGACAGGTATAATTTCAGATGACATGTATGTTTATCCTATTGTTCCAGGAAGGCAAAACAATCTAATGCCTTGTTCACACTGTTTAAAGACAGCCAACTCCACTTTCTTTGTTCCCTATTATATTTCTCAGAAAATTGCTTGCATAAGAAGTCCCCCAGATAACATTCCTATATATTAGGAAATGGATTATGCCTGTACACTTGGAAACAACTGATCCTGTAGGCTGGATTTCATGGGGGGGAAAAAATGAAAAAAAAAAAAGCATTTTGATAAAGTTAACTGGGCTAATACAATTTCTAATTTAACTGTCTGTGTAAAAAGCAGAGCTATCACTTTGCCAACAAAGGTCCATATAATCAAAGCTGTGGTTTTTCTAGTAATCGTGTACAGATAAGAGTGTTGGATCCTAAAGAAGGCTGATTACTGAAGAATTGTTGCTTTCAAATTGTGGTGCTAGAGAAGACTCTTAGTCCTTTGGACAGCAAGGAGATTAAATCAGTCAATCCTAAAGGAAATCAACCCTAAATATTCATTGAAAAAACTGATGCTGAAGTTGAAGCTCCAATACTTTGGCCACCTGATGCAAAGAGCCAACTCATTGGAAAAGACTCTGATGCTGGGAAAGATTGAGGGCAAGAAGAGAAGAGGGCAGTGAAGGATGAGATGGTTAGATAACCTCACTGATTCGATGAACATAATTTTAAGCAAACTCTGAGAGATAGTAAAGGACAAGGAAGCCTGGTGTGCTGCAGTCCATGGGTTTGCAAAGAGTTGGATACAACTTAGTGACTGAACAGTGACGACAGCAACAATGCTGACTTTTATTTAGTGTCATGGACTGCAAAGAGCTGGGTTACAAATGATGGAGCCATCTTACCGTAATAATCCATTTTACTGGGAATGCCTGTACTTAAGAAAATAATTAAAGTTCAAATAGTCCAACTAAACAGTTTTTGAGCCTCTATTGAGAGAGTCCTATGTTGCATATTCTGTAGAAAACAAAAAGCAGAGACCCCGAGTGTACTCTCTTATCTAACTGATTTTATTCTGAATTTTAGTAAGCCTAGTTAGTTTAAATAAATAATTGTTCTCCCCAGAGGTGAATGACTATGTTTCATCATTTGTGTTTCTCTAACCCAAGTATCATAAGTAGTGTTCAGTAGGTAGATAAATATCTGGAACATGAAAAACTTGGGAGATTTAGTCTGAATCAGGTATATTTGTACTTGATTTTCAGATTTATAAAAAGGAACATATTGATAAGGCATATAATCTGACAAATTAGAAGATATGTGGAATGGTTTCTCATTGTCTATAGATGCAGTCCAAAAATCTTTGGCACTCAAGAGCCTTCATGTTTTGCCAGTTCGTGCATACCTACTCTCAATTCCATGACTTCCTCCTATATACTCCATAGTTTAGCCATGTTGAATTATATTTTGGCAATCATACATCCTGATTTATCCAAAATGGACATGGCTTATACCTGTTTTCTAGGTGTAGTTATTAATAACTCCACTTTTCATTTCTATGAGTATTGGTTTATTTCAAGTGTGTACCCACACTAATTTGCATATTTCCTTAATGGACCTGTAGTGTTTCATGCTTCTGCATATTTTGTAAAATTATTTTTAGAGCTTCTGCCTGGCCATGTATGAAAAACATCTGGGTACCTGTTCAACCTTTAGGTCTTTTCACATGTAGCCTAGGTGTTTATTTCACTCAAAGTTTCTGGGAGCTTCAGGTTTCTTAAGAGCTGTGTAAAACCAGAAGAATCATTGAGACCTGGTTGGTTGATATATTCCCTAGAGTAATTTTGTTGATTTCATTGGAACAGTTCAAACACTGTGCCTTTCTTTGAATAATTCTAGGAACACTGGGTTTAACTTGGTTGTTAATTTAGGACTATAGTGGTCCCTGCTCAGACTGTTTTACAAGGATCCAAAAACATGGCAGAGTCACACTTATTACTTTTTCAAAGTATACCCTATATTGTTGCTGTGTGTTCAGTAGTCTCAGAATTCCTTTACTATTGTAGTAGTGTTTTCAGAGTAGTGCTAGTCTCTTCTGAGGGAACTAAGAATTTCAAACCAGAAATCACTGAGGGAACAGAATATACAGTTAGAGAACTAGTAATTTTAATAAAACTTAGGCTAGTTTCTGTCCACTTGCACAGATAAAATGCTGGTACCCACCAGGAACAAATCCAGTACATCTGCATAGTCAAGTTACTTTGATTTATATGAATGTGAATATGCATAAATTTACTGAACTGAGCTCCATGACATTACCTTCATCCATGATTTTATGTCTGTTTGCCTCCCACTCCCTGCCTTTGATTTTTAGCTTTCTAGTTGAATAGTAAACATTTATTTTCTCCTTTGGCTCAGGACCTGCAATTCCTGTCACAGTTAATATAAAACACTTGCATCTGCTAAAACAGCAGTGCCGCTGTGAAAGCCTGTAGTTCAAACAGTTTCAATTCTTCTTTTTCTCTGCCTTCATTTTTAGTCATGAGAATATAAGAGTGCAAAGTTCACAATTCTTAAGGTGCTAGGGGAATCATTCATTCTGCCTTTGCCTGTAGAACCAGGAGAGCTGGAGGAGACCCTGGATGGTTTCATATGCGTCAAATGCACCTGGGGCTACCAGATGGGTCTGCGTTGTGTCTCATAATATGAAAGTGAAAAAGACTGTCAAAAATATTGTGAGATATATTGGCCAAAGTGAGAGAGAGCTTCAAGTGTAAAATAATTCAGGAAAAATCATTATTCTTATTAATTGGGACCCAAGGCATGTGTGATTATACACATGTGATGTGTATGTGTGATCATAGACTGTCCCCTGTAAAGCACTAAGTGTATTCTTAAGAATAATTAAATCAAATTAGGTAAGGTATGGAAGATAATTTTAAAATTACTGACTTTTTCAAATCCATGATGTTTCTGTACCTGAAGATCTATGTGCTGTTTTGTTTTCTGCTTCATAATAGAATAATAACAAAAATAGAAAATATTCATAAAGATGGAATATATATACTATGTGTGAGTGACAGAAGAATGCTTAATAAAAATTAAATGTTGGGTGAGAGATAATATGCTTATTATTCATAGAATTGTGAAGTTTATATTTATCAAAACCCCAAATAACAAAACTAACTTGGTCTTGCTTTTACAAATGCTATTTGGGGATTGAAAGGTTATTTCCAAAACTAAAGAGAAGGTTAGGGAACAAATGAATGACGTTCAGCTGTCTAGAGTCTACCAATAGTCAAAAGCCATTACTGTCCCTAAACTTAAAAGGACACAGAAAGAAAGTGATACCAGTTCAGAGATCTGAAGCTGTTGAGGGGAGAGCTTCCAACAGGAGCTGGAAAACTGGACCACACTGTGAAGTTAAGGAGAGGGACTTTTATTAGTTTGGGCAGCTATAACAGAATACCATAGAGCAGGTGGCTTGTAAATAACAAAATTTTTTAATATAAATTTATTTATTTTAATTGGAGGTTAATTACTTTACAATATTGCCATACATCAACATGAATCCGCCACGACGTGTTCCCCATCCTGAACCCCTCTCCCTCGTCCCTCCCCATAGCATCCCTCTGGAAACTTGACATCCAAGATCGAGGCACTCAAAAATGGCATCTGGTGAGCACCTCGTTCTTGGTTCACAGGTAGCTGCCTTCTTGCCGTAAGCTTCACATGGTAGAAGTCAGGGAGCTTTTTTAGGCATCCTTGGTTGTTGTTGTTGTGCTTCAGTCCCTCATCTGTGTCTAAATCTTTGCTACCCTATGGACTGCAGCATGCCAGGCTTCCCTGACCTTCAGACAGAGTTTGCTCAGACTCATGTCCATCGAGTCGGTGATGCCATCCAACCATCTCATCCTCTGTCACCCCATATCCTGCTCTCAGTCTTCCCCAGAATCAGGGTCTTTTCCGTTGAGTCAGCTCTTCACACTAGATGAAGAGCCAAAATATTGGTGCTTCAGCATTAGTCCTTCCAATGAAAATTCAGGACTGATTTCCTTTAGGAATGACTGGTTTGATTTCCTTGCAATCCAAGGAACTTTCAAGAATCCTGAAAGAATCAATTCTTCAGTGCTCAGCCTTCTTTATGGTCCAACTTTCACATCCACACAAGACTACTGGAAAAAACATAGCTTTGACTCTATGGATCTTTGTCAGCAAAGTGGTGTCTCTGTTTATTAATATGCTATCTAGGTTTGTCATAGCTTTCATTCCAAGAGTAACCGTCTTTTAATTTCATGGCTGTAGTCACCATCCACAGAGAGTTTGGAGCCCAAGAAAATAAAATCTGTCACTGTTTCCACTTTTCCTCTTTTATTTGCCATTAAATAATGGGACTGAATGCCATGATCTTAGTTTTTTGAATGTTGAACTTTAAGCCAGCTTTTTCACTCTCCTCTTTCACCCTCATCAAGAGGCTCTTTAGTTCCTCTTCATATTCTGCCCTTAGAGTGGTATCATCCATTTATCTTTTATAAGGGCACTAATGCCATTCATGAAGGCTACACTTTTATGACCAGTCACTTCCCCCAAAACTTCACTTCTGAAAACTATCACATTGGGCATTAGAATTTTAACATGTAAACTTTGGGAGGATACAAATATTTAGTCTATAGCAGAAGGGAAAGTATCTGCTCTATCTCTTTCCATTCTCAGATATCCTGCTGTGTTTCTCCTTAACTAACTTTAGTTAAAGACAAAAGAAAAGGAATCCCATATAATTAAACCCTTGGGGGACAATTCTTTGGGGGTACAGAGCAGAACTGAGAGAACTGAAACATTGTTCTTTGAGTGAGGAAGGGGAAATGAGGTGGCCTATTCTCAGCATAAAGATACAATAATGTTATGACTTTGCTGTTGTTCAGTTTCTCAGTCATGTCCAACTCTTTGCAACCCCATAGACTGCAGCGTGCCAGGCGTCCCTGTCCTTCCATCTCCTGGAGCTTGCTCATACTCATGTCCATTGAGTCAGTGATGTTATGACTTGCCATTTGATAGATGCAGAACCCGAGTCTAGGATTTTAAATAATTTTTCCGAGGTCGCATAGCTAATTGAACTCAGACCATTGCCTTGAATTTATGTTTCTTAATAGCCAAGGTTAGTGACTATGTTACATTGCCATTGCAATATTAATATTTTTCATTTGATTATCGCTGTAAAATATTTAATGAAACTTTATATATGAAAATAAAAATTTATGGATGGATAAACTAAATCCAAAACCAAATATAAGAAAAAGCAAAGACTAGATATATATGGAGGTAGTATAGGGAAAGTCAGTATGTACTGCTTTAATCTTCTTCATTCTCTGCTTCTATTGCATGTTTTATTTCTTACTTTCCCAGCAAAAGCTTAGAGTTCCTGTCACATCAATCCCAAATTAGCTTTTGCAGGCTAAGGGCCTTAGGCATGAATGTTTCTGTAAATTGGATAGAAAAAGCATTGCAATGGTCCAAAGGCTCCCAAGTCAGCTTGAATTTCCAGCATACTTTGGCCCAGAGCCTAAACTGACAGTCTGGGATGTGTGAGTATAAGGGAAAGAAGTTGAAACTGCCTCTTATTTCATATTTTCAACATTAAACAGAAACCAAGAGGAACATGGTTCCAATATTTTATCATGTGTATTACTTCTAATCCTTTCTAAGTTGACAATGTCATATAAACGAACTATAGCAAATGAAATTTTCTCAAATTAAAGTGAAAAACAAACCTCATGATCTTGATATAAAATGTAATATAGTGTAACTATTATATGCATTATTTCAATGAGTAAATATTTTTTCATAAAATGTAGGAGTAGTCAGTTCTACCACCATTTAAAATTTAAAATTTGGGTTATTTTAACTCTTAGTATAGTGTGACATCATGATAAACCATAATCCAGACTTCAGTTTGTTTAATTTAGATTTTCTTTTCAATATTTAGTGTCAAATAGCAGAGCCCTAAAAGGATGACAGAGCTAATGGCCGTCATTAAGCACTGAACAGAGAGTTCATCAGCACCTAAAGAGAAGAAACAGAGGAAGGAGGGGCCGTCCAAATAGATGGCTTTTCTGTAGTGTGTTATTTAAGGGCTCATAAAAGAAGGGAAGTAGAATATGCAATATCAAACAAAGGAGCAAAGTAGAGAGTACAAATAACTGATGCTTTATAAGAGTAAAGTATCGTGCTTGCTGAGAGAATAAAGCAGAATAATTTTTTAAAGATTGAGTGTAAAATCATTCAGGAAAAATCATTATTCTTATTAATTGTGACCCAAGGCATGTGTGATCATACACATACGGAAAGGACGGTGTGCTGGGCAGAAGCACTGGCGAGAGCAGATGCGTTGGTTTGGGAAGTGGTGGGTAATACCCTTTGCTCATAGGGGTCCTGTCAGGATATTAGGGAGAAGTAAGTACCACTGACATTCAGTTAAAGACAAACAAAAAATGGTGGGAGAACATGAGGGTTTCCAAGCCAAATCAAGAAAATGGAAAAGGAAAGTATGTATTCTCTAGGCATTTGGGATGTGGCAGGAGAGTGCAAGTCAATGTCATCTCCTCCTTGGTGTTACATTTCTTGGAAATTAATTCAGTCAAAAGATATATGAAATTTTGCAAATTAATTTTACAAAATTTATAAATAAGTTGCCCTTAACCTCAAAGTCCTTAGCATTCTTACTACTATATAGACATCTACCTGAGAAAAATGGGTATCTAATGTTGCTTTATATGTGCATTTATCTCACTGCATCTTGCAGATGCTTCCTTCAGTATTTTCCTGTATCTTTTTCATTTGGAGACAGATTTCTTAGGTCTTTTAATTTTATATGTGTATAAATTTATTTTATTCAGTTTATTGCTGTATAGGCTTTATTACAATTTATTTGTCCATCAGTTCAGTTCAGTTCAGTCACTCAGTCGCGTCCGACTCTTTGCGACCCCATGAATCGCAGCACGCCAGGCCTCCCTGTCCATCACCAACTCTCGGAGTTCACTCAGACTCACGTCCATCGAGTGGGTGATACCATCCAGCCATTTCATCCTCTGTCGTCCCCTTCTTCTCCTGCCCCCAATCCCTTTTGCTTTGGCTCCATCCCTTCATTCTTTCTGGGTTATTTCTCCATAGATACTTACATTTTGTACAGTATTACCCAATTAAAAACCATGCTTCAGGAGTCAATACCCTGTAATGTACTCAATGTCCCCTCTTTCTGTCAAAGGAGACTCTATGGTGTACTGCTTAGAGTCCTATATAGGTATCTCATTTTTACTCAGAGAAGAAAACTTGAAAGCAGTCTGCTCCCATCCTTACAACAAGAAAAAATAAAGCTGAACAAATTGCAATTCAAAGGATTTTCTTGACCCATCAGAGATATTAAGTCAACAGAGCAAAGAACTAACATAAAATCTGTAGAGATAAGAGCCAACATGGAAAAACAGAACTTTCTGTTGTTATAAGTATAACTGGTACTCTTATTGGTAGCAATCTGGTCTGTGAAGGCAAATTAATTCTTAAGTCCTAGTTAATAAAGTTATGTGTAATAAATAACACCTCAAAAGAAACTGAATAAACTATCTTTTCATATACAGACAGCACTCACTTTGTGTGATTTGACATACATGCATTTTTGTTACCATGGTTTAATTAAAACATATTAGCCCTCCAACAACACAGTTCAAATATTAGTACCACAGTTTATTTTCTGTGAGTAATGTGTAAAATACAAACCTCACCACTAGTTTTTCAGTCCACAGATCAACAAATCAAGACAAATGATCAGCTACCAACTATGTTATTTCTTTCACAGTCAATAGGTAATTGGTCACTTCACATCTGTTTACACATAGGGAAGTTTTTACTAACATCTCCTTTTTGTCTCCCATTGATAAACCCATGTGACATTTTACAAAAATGAATAATCAAAAGAGGAAATTGGTCAACAAGATGAAAGAGTAGCCTAGAAATACAAAGTAATAATGGTGGAAGAAAATTGAGAAGTAGTTGTAATGAACAAAAGGATGTGACATTGGCCAGAGACATCAGCCCATCTTGCACATTGAAGGGACTCTGAGATATTACATGACAGAGAAAATGGGAAGAATAAAATTTTGGAAGTTACTCCAAACTAAAAAAGGAGAATGACTATTCACCCAAGTCCTGAAAAGATACTCACTCTGAGTCAAATGTCACACAAGAAAGCAAGCACTATTCAAACACTATTCCTTGATAGCGAATTATCTGGTGATCAAAGTGCTGCACTCAATATGTCAGAAAATCCAGAAGACCTAGCAGTGGCCACAGGACTGGAAAAGGTCAATTCTTATCCCAATTCCCAAGAAGGGTAGTACTAAAGAATATTCAAACCATGGAACAATTGCACCCATTTCCCATGCTAATAAGGTCATGCTTAAAATCTTGCATGCTAGGCTTCAGTATTATATGAACTAAGAACTTCCAGACATCCAAGCTGGGTTTAGAAAAGACAGAGGAACCAGAGATCAAATGGCCAACGTTCGCTCAGTCATAGAGAAAACAAGGGAATTCTAGAAAAATATCTACCTCTGTTTCATCGACTATGTTAAAGCTTTTGACTGAGTGGATCATAACAAACTGTGGAAAGCTCTTAAAGAGATGGGAATACCAGACCATCTTACCTGTCTCCTGAGAAACCTGTATGCGGGTCAAGAAGCAACAGTTAGATTCCTGTATGGAACAACTGATGGATTCAGGATCAAGAAAGGAGTATGACAGGGCTATATCTACTGTCACCCTGTTTGTTTAACCTATACGCTGAGCACGTCATGAGAAGTGCCGGGTTCGGTAAATTACAAGCTGGAATCAAGATAGGTGGGAGAAACATGAACAACCTCAGATTCATGGATGATACCACTCTAATGTCAGAAAGGGAAGAGGAACTAAAGAGCCTCTTGAGGATGAAGGAGGAGAGTAAAAGAGCCAGCTTAAAACTAAATATTAAAAAACCTAAGATCATGGCATCTGACCCCATTACTTCTTGGCAAATAGAAGGGGGAAAGGTGGAAGTAATGACAGATTTCTCTTGGGCTCTAAAGTCTCTGCAGATGGTGACTACAGCCATCAAATCAGAAGATAATTACTTCTTGGCAGGAAAGCTATGACAAACCTAGACAGTGTGTTGAAAAGCAGAGACATTAATCTGCCGGAAAAGGTCTGGAGAGTCAAGGTTATGGTGTTCCCACTGATCACATATAGCTATGAGAGCTGGACCATAAAGAAGACAGAGTGCCAAAGAATGGATACCTTTAAATTGTGGTGCTAGAGAAGACTCCTGAGAGTACCTTGGACTGCAAGGAGATCACACCAGTCAATCTTAAGGGAAATCAACCCTGAATACTCGTTGGAAGAACTGGTGCTGCAGTTGAAGCTCCAGTAATTTGATCATGTGATGCAAATAGCTGACTCATTGGAAAAGTCCCAGATGCAGGGAAAGATTGAGTGCAGAAGGACAAGATGGTGTCAGAGAACGAGATGGCTGGATGGCATCGCCGATGCAATGGACATGAACTTGGGCAAACTTTGGGAGATGGTGAGGGACAGGGAGGCCTGGTGTGCTACAGTCCATGGGTTGCAAAGAGTCAGACATGACTGAGCAACTGAACAACAACAGCCAGTGGCTAGAACGCTACACTTCCACTGCAGAGGCCCGGCTTCCATCCTTGGTCAGGAACCAAGATCCCCCATGCTTCATGGTGCAGCCCCCCAAAAAGCTATTCTTGATGATGTTTGTTATTTTTTTAATTTATTTTTTATTGAAGGATAATTGCCTTACAGAATTTTGCTGTTTCCTGTCCAACCTCAGCATGAATCAGCCATAGGTATACATAGATAATGTTTGTTATTAACAAAGGAATAAAGCATTTCAATTTTCATTCCTAATTCTTCTAATATTTTAAATCACATTATAATAAAGAAATACTAATCTTGTTATTTTTTTTGTTTTTTTCTATACATTTATAACCAAGAATAAAGCAGTTTTTAATACTAACAAAAATTTTAAAGAAAATTTCATTTTCCCCATATATTATTAACATTTTCTCAGTTTCAGCTTGCATGGTTTATTTTTATGGTTCTACAGTACCATGAAAAGCTAAGACTGTGTATATAGATAATATATTGAATACTATATGTTATATATATATTAATGTGATTTTTAATTCATAATTTTATAGACATTTAATGTGATATTAATACTTTGCCAGAAAAACATGAAGTTCTTTTCATTTTTTACTTTTGAGGAAACACTCTTAAATTAAGAGTAAGAGACATGCCAGTTCGTGTTATGGATCTGAGGTATAAACCTGGACTCTAGATCTTAAAGACTATATTAATTTTACTATATCCAACAACCTTTATGTCTTTTGAATAAAAAGTACCATGTCCTAAAATACTGTACTTTATAGTGGTTACGTTCCAACAAAACCATGGATAGCTCTAACTCTGAGACCCTCTTGTTCCTCCGATTCAGCTAAACAGTGAACATGAACTTTACTTTTACACAGTCAGATTCACATGCCAGAGAGCTCCATGTCATTAGGGGAAAAAAATCCCTAAAAGGGATAGAAAGGCAGAATGAAGATTGAGAATCATCTTCCAATGTAAAGACTACAGATGAAGGAATGTGATGGAAGGAAGAGTCTAATAGATAGTTGATTTCTATACAAACCTGCATAAAAATCTCTATTTTGCCAACACACTGACTGAGATGACATTACCAGGGCTCCATATGAATCTTGGATGAGAAGAGAGGAAAAATATCCATGACATATAAAAGCAATTCATACTGCAAGGGTGTTCTTCCCCCAGGATCATGTTTTAATCCTATCCCCTGATCTCTTACCATTTCATACAAATCCAGTAATTTCAGATTTAACAAGAGGCAGTTTGGCCAAAAAATAGGAGCTGCATTATCTCCTAGGTAGGAAGATGAAAGATTACAAAATTTATGACTAATGGTTTTTTTCTCTTGCAATCCATTCTATACAGTTGGGATTAGAATTAAATAGCAGTAGACTCGCCTTGCTTTAAATTTTTCAAAAGTGAAAAAAAAATCTCATTTTATGATACTATCAACAGATTCTCTTTCTCTAGCCTCTTCTTTCCTCAGGAAAGCTTACCATTGCTCTTACTGTCGGTACTCTTTACTACTTTTGAAAGTTGATTTCATGCTTTCTTTTATAGAAATTAAACAATGTCGCTAAGAAATGTGTGACAAATGATGCTGGACTTACCTTTAGCAGTGAATGTTAAGAGCACAAACCATGAAAGAACAAAGAACAAAGCCTACCTATTTGTAACTTGTGAGTCAGTTTGAAAGATTTCAAATTAAGGATTGGAAAGTGCTTCATTCATGTTGACTGGCCCAGTAAACTCTGACTGAGCTTCAGGGAAATACTTTAATTTTTGTATTTTTAAGTCTGTTTAAGTCTGTCCATATTCTAGAATCTGTTTTGTATGTTAAATTTCAGGCAAAATTTTCTTCTCTAGTCACTCTTATGTTTGATCTTAGCTAAACAATATGGATAGTAGATTTTTCTCTGCATTCTCAATTTTCTAGAAAGACATGGTTTTCCAATTAAGAAATCCACATCACCTATGAAATACTTTTGCTAAAGCTTAAAACCACAACGTGATCAGGGCTAGAATTAACGATAGAAAGTTCATAAAGTGTTGGTGAAAGAGACCTGTTGAAATACATGAATGTGATGTACTGTTCAAAATATAGATTGGTGGAGAAGCTCCATGGTCAAAGGGAGTGAGTGGTTACTTGAACAAACAGATTGCAAAATAACAGTAAACTACATATTAAGGAGAAATCTATAGATTGAGACACATTAACTAGTTACAGCATATGGACCTTATTTGGATTTTAATTCAAACTGTCAAAAACTGATCTATCAGGGAATTGTGAACACTACTTATACATTTTTAGGATATTACAGGAGTATTGTTTGAGTATTCTTAGTATTGTGATTATGTTAAAAGGAGGTCTGTCTTTGTGAGATGCGTAATAAACATTTATGCAAAATTATAAGATATCAATGAATTCTGAGATTTGCATCAAGATATTTAATATTTACAACTTAAGAGGTTTGAGTAAATGTTATAAATGAAGCAAGGTTAGATGGAAAGTTGATGGCGGTTAAAATGAATGACGCATAAATGAGGAATCACTAGATTGTTTTTGCTACAAAAATTACAGCTATTTGATCTATCTTTCAATTATTTGGAGTGTTTTCAGTTTTCTGTATTAATCTACCTTTTCTATTTTTAAATGTTAAAATAATCACAAATGTCTTAGTTGGTGCTGAGGAAATAATAGCTCTGTCCCTCAGTTTCCTCAGTTGTAAAATGGAGATTATAGTAGAACTTCCTCAAAGTAATGTTGTAAAATATTAAATGATAGAGAACACAATAAGTTGCTTTGAATGTTTCACTTTCATTTTTCACTTTCATGCATTGCAGAAGGAAATGGCAACCCACTCCAGTGTCCTTGCCTGGAGAATCCTAGGGACAGGGGAGCCTGGTGGGCTGCTGTCTGTGGGGTTGCACAGAGTCAGACATGACTAAAGCAACTTAGCAGCAGCAGCAGCAGCAGCAGCTATTATTTTTAATACAATATTGCATTAAATGTTACCTATTTCATACTACACATTCAAGTACAGATTTTTACCAATTTTTGTTTGTTCTATTTTGTCTTTTTAACTGACAAATAAAATGAAGTCAGAGTTATAGTAAGCAGAGGTCTGAAAGATGACAGAAAACACACTTACATATATAAAATAATATTAAAAGAAGATAGCTGTTCTCCACTGCTTGTGAAAATGGAATGTTGCTTTGAATTATGTAAAATTGTGAGCTATCAGAGCAAATAAAAGTATAACAAAGAATTTTTATCTGTGGAAATGAGATAGGAGGTAAAAACCAGGATAAACATAAAGAAGTGGTCAAGATAATTTCTAGGGTGACTTAAGCATTGTGATTTTAAGATTATAATAGTAAAGTCCATAAATAGATTATGTTCAAATTGTGACAGTTGGATATGAGATATGGTGTGAGATTAAAAGGGAGACATTATCACTCTATTAAAACCAAGGATAGTTAGACTTCTAAAGAAAATTAGAGGCTGATTTAATAACAAAAACTTTGATTATAGGATGTTATTATTCTTATTACTAGTGATGTGAGTATAAATAAGCAAATATATTCAGAACTTGCAAAAGGAACATGAATAAAAAATCATGACAAATGAAAGCAAATTTAAATCAAAGGAAATACTTAGTAAACAAAAAAGATAATATTTTCTGGATTTATTGATAACTTAAAAAATAAGAACTATGATTATAGAACAATTAAAATAATAGGTTTCCAACTACAGTCAATTAGTGTTTTAGGTTTTTTCTATCCATTTTGAAATGCTTTGCTCACCAGAATTTTTATACTTATGTAGGAAAATTGTTATGTCTTTTCAGAGGAACTTTTCAAGACTTTTTTTAATATAAATTTATTTATTTTAATTGGTGGTTAATTACTTTACAATATTGCATTGGTTTTGCCATACATCAACATGAATCTGCCACAGGTATACACGTGTTCCCCATCCTGAATCCCCTCCCTCCTCCCTCCCTGAACCATCCCTCTTTATACCAGAGATTATTTCTCTTCTGTCAAAAACCATCAATAGTTTCCTGCACACCAACTTGCTCACTTTTGCCTTTTCTCTTCCATTTTCTCTTTCTCTTCCTTTTCAGACCATTGATGCAGAACTTGTGTCAATTTCTTTCTCATTTCTTTTAAAATGATTTAAATGAGCTACAATATACTTGTCACACAATTCAGCATATGGGTCTACAATTCAGTGGTTTGAAGCATAGTTACCGGGTTACGCAACCATCACCACAATCAATTCTTAGTACATTTTTATCAGTACAAAAAAAATCCCCTGTAAACTTAATAAATCATTTCCCTCCCATGGTCCTCACTCTCCATCCACAGCCTTTAACAAACAGTAATCTATTTACCATGTCTATAGATGTGTCTATTCTGGAAATTTCCTATGAATGGAAGTGAAAGTGAAAGTCGTTCAGTCATGTCTGACTCTTTGCGATCCCATGGACTATGAAATTCTCCAGGCCAGAAAACTGGAGGGGGTAGCCTTTCCCTTCTCCAGGGGATCTTCCCAACCCAGGGATTGAAGCCAGGTCTCCCACATTGCAGGCAGATTCTTTACCAGCTGAGCCACAAGGGAAGCCCAAGAATATGGAACAAATATGATATTTGATCTTTTTTCTGGCTTCTTTCATTTTGCTTAATGTTTTCAAGAATCACTGTTTTCACTTTTTAAGCATCTATTTTCCATGAAGTGATGGGACTGGATGCCATGATCTCTACTTTTTTTAATGTTGAGTTTTAAGCCAGCTTTTTCACTCTTCTCTTTCAAAGACACTGATGCTGGGAAAGAATGAGGGCAAGAGGAGAAGGGGGCCGCAGAGGATGAGATGGTTAGATAGCGTCTAACATGCTATCTAACAGCATGTGGATCTAACAGCATCTAACAGCAGTGGACATGAGTTTGAGCAAACTCCAGAAGATAATGAAGGACAGGGAAGCCTGGTGCGCTGCAGTCCATGGAGTCACAAAGAGTCGAACACAACTTAGAGACTGAGAAACAACCATGTTTTCAAAGTTCATCCGTGGTGGTCACATGTATCAGTACTTTATTCTTTTTATTATTGTGTAATATTTAATTGTGTGGGTATACCAAATTTGGTTTATCCATTTATCAGTCAGTGGTCACTTAGGTTGTTTCTACTTTTTTGCCATTATGATCAATGCTGTTACAAACATTCACATACAAGTTTTTGTATGGATGGAAGTTATTTTTCATGGATATATACCTAGGAATGGTGGTATGAGATGGTTAGATAGCATCACTGACTCAATGGACATGAGTTTGAGCAAACTCTGGGAGATAATGGACAGGGAACACCCTGTCCTTTATATGGTGAAGGTCTTTCATATGGCAGAACATCCTCTGCCAATATATGATGGACCATATGTTGACTTATTTTTAACTTACTAAAAGAATTGTCAGATATAAGAGGCTGTGGTGATTCACATTCTCACCACCAATGTATAAAGTTTCCAATTTTTCCACAATCTTGTCAACACTTGTAATCAGTTGTCATTTTGCTTAAAGTCATCCTAGTTATGAAACAGTATCTCATTAGAGTTACAATTTGCATTTCCCTGATGGCTAATGATCTTGAGCATTTTTTTCATGTACTTATTGCTCATATCACTATCTTAATAGGTCAGCTTTCTTTTTATTATGATGGGTTCATGCATTCTGGATACAAGACTCTTTATCAGACATAAAATTGCAAATATTTTCTCCTATTCTGTATTATTTTTTCAATTTCTTAATGGTGTCCTTTGTAGCACTTAAAATTTTTTTATCATTTGACCTATCACTTCTTTTGTTATATGCTTTTTTTTTAATTTTTTACTTTATTTTACTTTACAATACTATATTGGTTTTGCCATACATTGACATGAATCCACCACGGGTGTACATGAGTTCCCAATCCTGAACCCCAGTATATCCAAGAATGCTTTGTCTAACTCATAAATATTTATTTCTATACTATCTTTTAAGAGTTTTATAATTTAAATTTTGCATTTAGTTCCATGATCCATTTTGAGTTAACTTTTGTGGATGGAGTAAGAAAACAGTTCAGCTTCATTCTTTTTCAGTATATCCAGTTGTACCAGTAACAACTGCTAAAAAAACTTTTCTTCCTCCATTTATCTTTCTTTGCATCCTTGTCAAAAAGTCAAATGACCATAAATATAACTGTTTTGGGCCCGTTCTTACACTGATTCATATGTCTCCACTTTTGCAAAAGTCACACTCTCTTGTGTCTTTCTAGAGATTTGTCCATTGCTAAGAGATCTTATTTGTTGAGATATAATTATTATCTTATAATCCTTTTCATTTGTGCAAGGCCAGTAGTGATGTCTCTCTTACATTCAAAAGTTTAGTAACCGAAGCCTCGTTTATTATTTTTTTTCTTAGTTTAGCTCAGTTTGTCAATTTTGTTGCCCTTTTTCAAAAAACCAACTTTTGGTTTTACTGATTTCTCTGTTGTTTTTGTATTCCCTGTTTTATTTACATCCACTTTAATTTTTATTATTTCATTTATTGTGCTTATTTTAAGTTTAGTTCTCTCTTTTAAGTTTCTTAACATGGAATGTTGTGTTATTGAATTGGGATTTCTTCTTTTTTAAATGTAGGCATTTGCCACTATAAATTTCCCTCTAAGTAATGCTTAAGCTGCACCCCATAAGTTTTCAGATGGCTTAGGCATTCAGACAGTCATCCTGGGCTGACAGTGGTTTTAACCGATTTCTTTTTTGCTGTCTATCTCCCTGATATCCTTGTTTTACTGTCTGCCTCTTTGGTATCACACCCAACTGTTAGCCTCCATTAATTTCCAGATGATTACTCTATCATTTGAAATAATGTTTTAAAGTCTAATCCAGTTAAATCAGGGGTAATCTTTGATGACTGTCTATGAGATGTGTTCTAGGTCCCAACAGGGCTTTCAGATGGGACAGCAGGAGTGAGTCATGACTCAAATGCCACAGATTCTTGCTTTTCTTACCAAAATTTAATAGATTTTTTCAAATAAATGTTTCTTCATTTACCATATGCTTTTAGAGTAATTTCTAGAAATTGTTAATTGTTGTTGTAAATAATATTCACCAGTTTCATTGTATTGTATTGTTTCATTGTGGAGAGGGTCTGTGAAGTTCTTCACTTTGCCATCCAGAAGTCATGCCTCTTTATTCTCACTTTTCCTCTTTGCATTGTATGTATCATCTGCACCTATATTGATAATCCCATGGTTAATTATTCTGGTATATTTATTCTTAGTGATTATTCTGCCTTGACTATTCATTAATACAGAGATCTGATTAGCCATTAAGACTTATGGCCTTTTTTTTTTTTTTTAATAGCAGTTCAGTTCAGTTCAGTTCAGTCGCTCAGTCATGTCCGACTCTTTGCGACATGAATCGCAGCACGCCAACCCTCTCTGTCCATCACCAGCTCCCGGAGTTCACCCAGACTCACGTCCATCGAGTCCGTGATGGCATCCAGCCATCTCATCCTCTGTCGTCCCCTTCTCCTCCTGCCCCCAATCCCTCCCAGCTTCACAGTCTTTTCCAATGAGTCAACTCTTTGCATGAGGTGGCCAAAGTACTGAAGCTTCAGCTTCAGCATCATTCCTTCCAAAGAAATCCCAGGGCTGATCTACTTCAGGATGGACTGGTTGGATCTCCTTGCAGTCCAAGGGACTCTCAAGAGTCTTCTCCAACACCACAGTTCAAAAGCATCAATTCTTCGGCACTCACCTTCTTCACAGTCCAACTTTAACATCCATACATGACCACAGGAAAAACCATAGCCTTGACTAGATGGACATTAGTTGGCAAAGTAATACCTCTGCTTTTGAATATGCTATCTAGGTTGGTCATAACTTTTCTTCCAAGGAGTAAGCGTCTCTTAATTTCATGGCTGCAGTCACCATCTGCAGTGATTTTGGAGCCCAAAAAAATAAAGTCTGACACTGTTTCCACTGTTTCCTCATCTATTTCCCATGAAGTGATGGGACCAGATGTCATGATCTTCATTTTCTGAATGCTGAGCTTTAAGCCAACTTTTTTGCTCTCCTCTTTCACTTTCATCAGAGGCTTTTTAGCTCCTCTTCACTTTTCTGCCGTAAGGGTGGTGTCATCTGCATATCTGAGGTTATTGATATTTCTCCTGGCAATCTTGATTCCAGCTTGTGCTTCTTCCAGTCCAGCATTTCTCATGATGTACTCTGCATAGAAGTTAAATAAGCAGGGTGACAATATACAGCCTTGACGGACTCCTTTTCCTATTTGGAACCAGTCTGTTGTTCCATGTCCAGTTCTAACTGTTGTTTCCTGACCTGCATACAGATTTCTCAAGAGGCAGGTTAGGTGGTCTGGTATTCCCATCTCTTTCAGAATTTTCCACAGTTTATTGTGATCCACACAGTCAAAGGCTTTGACATAGTCAATAAAGCAGAAATAGATGTTTTTCTGGAACTCTCTTGCTTTTTCCATGATCCAGCAGATGTTGGCAATTTGATCTCTGATTCCTCTGCCTTTTCTAAAACCAGCTTGAACATCAGGGAGTTCACGGTTCACGTATTGCTGAAGTCTGGCTTGGAGAATTTTGAGCATCCCTTTACTAGCATGTGAGATGAGTGCAATTGTGCAGTAGTTTGAGCATTCTTTGGCATTGCCTTTCTTTGGAATTGGAATGAAAACAGACCTTTTCCAGTCCTGTGGCCACTGCTGAGTTTTCTAAATTTGCTGGCATACTGAGTGCAGCACTTTCACAGCATCATCTTTCAGGATTTGAAATAGCTCAACTGGAATTCCATCACCTCCACTAGCTTTGTTCATAGTGATGCTTTCTAAGGCCCACTTGACTTCATTTTCCAAGATGTCTGGCTCTAGATTAGCGACCACATCATCATGATTATCCGGGTCGTGAAGATCTTTTTTGTGCAGTTCTTCCGTGTATTCTTGCCACCTCTTCTTAATATCTTCTGCTTCTGTTAGGTCCATACCATTTCTGTCCTTTATTGAGTCCATCTTTGCATGAAATGTTCCCTTTGTATTTCTAATTTTCTTGAAGAGATCTCGTCTTTCCCATTCTGTTGTTTTCCTCTATTTCTTTGCATTTATTGCTGAAGAAGGCATTCTTATCTCTCCTTGCTATTCTTTGGAACTCTGCATTCAGATACTTATATCTTTCCTTTTCTCCTTTGCTTTTTGCCTCTCTTCTCTTCACAGCTATTTGTAAGGCCTCCCCAGACAGCCATTTTGCTGTTTTGCATTTCTTTTCCATGGGGATGGTCTTGATCCCTGTCTCCTATACAATGTCATGAACCTCATTCCATAGTTCATCAGGCACTCTATCTATCAGATCTAGGCCCTTAAATCTATTTCTCACTTCGACTGTATAATCATAAGGGATTTGATTTAGGTCATACCTGAATGGTCTAGCGGTTTTCCCTACTTTCTTCAATTTGAGTCTGAATTTGGTAAGAAGGAGTTCATGATCTGAGCCACAGTCAGCTCCTGGTCTTGTTTTTGTTGACTGTATAGAGCTTCTCCATCTTTGGCTGCAAAGAATATAATCAATCTGATTTCGGTGTTGACCATCTGGTGATGTCCATGTGTAGAGTCTTCTCTTGTGTTGTTGGAAGAGGGTGTTTGCTATGACCAGTGCATTTTCTTGGCAAACTTAATTATAATACATAAAAAATGGGCTTCCCTGATGGTTTGGTGGAAAAGAATCTTGTCTGCCAAGGCAGGAGATGCAATTTTGATCCTTGTATTGGGAAGATCCCCTGGAGAAGGGAATGGCAACCCACTCTAGTATTCTTGCCTGGGAAATCTCATGGATGGAGGAGCCTGTAGGGCTACAGTCCATGGGGTCATAAAGAGTCAGACACAATTGAGAGACTAAACCACAACACAACAAAAATATATAAATAAAATAAGTGCCGAGATCCATACTAAACCTTTTTAATATGGCATTTCATTTAATCCTATAGAAATTATGAAGTAGAAACTGTGATCCTGATCTTATACTCAAGAAACTTAGGTGTGAGAGATGAAACAGCCTATCAGACTAAAACCAGATTTATCTATCTCCAGGGTAAAAGTCCACTCTGCTCTGTTCCCTAAAAAAAGTCATCTGATTATAACCAACGCAGAATGTTTCCTCTGGAATTGTTTAGTTCAACAGTTCTAGCTAAACAAGGATATTCTCAGTCATACCAAGATACACCATAGAAGATACTGAAAAATGATGTTCACTCCCTCTCCTTGTCTCTCTCTCTCTGCATCATCTTGCCACCTCACTGTCTCTCTCTCCTTTGATGATACACTGCTCTTTTATTGACTGTAATCATGAATCTTTGAGTAGCTAATATATTTCAACAAATGGCTATACAACAGTAAAAAAAAAAATTGCATAACCTAGGACTCTTTATATAAGCCATTCAATTTCTTGGTACCAACAATTTAAAGAACATGATTCTGTTCAAATTTGAAGAAAATATCTTTGCTATATGTTAAGACAAAGAGTCTTTTTAAGGGTTACTTACTTAAAAGTTTAGATTGTTATAGTCATTTGCTCAGTTCATAAACTTTAGGAACATGTAAAACATCTTTTTAATATCTACACAAGACTCAGTGTGTCAAAATAAGACACACAAAAATTACATCAGATGCCAAAACCATCTTAAACAATTTAAGTGTAATTTAAAGTGTAATTAAAGCTGAGTGCCAAAGAATTGATGCTTTTAAACTGTTGGAGAAGATTCTTGAGAGTCCCGTGGACTGCAAGGAGATCCAACCAGTCAATCCTAAAGGAAATCAACACTGAACCTTCACTGGAAGTTGCTGAAGCTGAAACTACAATCCTTTGGCCACTTGATGAGAACTGACTCATTGGAAAAGACCCTGATGCTGGGAAAGATTGAAGACAGGAGGAGGAGGGGACGACAGAGGATAAGATGATTGGATGGCATCACCACCTCGATGGACATGAGTTTGAGCAAGCTCCAACAGTTGGTGATGGACAGGGAAGCCCGGCGAGCTGTAGTCCATGGGGTCACGAAGAGTCGGACAAAACTGAGCTACTGAACTGACGTGTAGTAATTTTGGCCAAAGATTTTTAGGTTTATTTATTGATTTATAAGACATGAAATAGAGACAATTCTCTGATACAGAATTTCCCCTTTCTTGAATGTCCACAGCATTACACTGGCCCCTATGTTTCCTCAGAGATTAGTGAATCTTTACAAATTTCAGAAGTTTGTTTTTGTTTTTAGTTGCTAAAGTCGTGTCTGACTCTTTTGCGACCCCATGAACTGTAGCCCATCAGGCTGCTCTGTCCATGGGATTTCCCAGGCAAGAATACTGGAGGAGGTTGTCATTTCCTTCTCCCGGGGATCTTTCTAACCCAAGGACTGAACCCATGTCTCTGCATTGGCAGGTGAATCCTTCACCACTGTGCCACCAGGGAAGCCCTTTTCAGAAGCTGGAAGGAAATGAAAAATAAGAAAAGAGTGGTGCATTCATAGGCACTATTCAAAGGGCAGTTTAAGCTAATATTTTGTAGGTATGACAACACAGAACACTGAATCTATTTCCTGGGTTGCTTTCCCCCAAATCCATTTCCTGTTTTTTTCAACATGCTCAGTGTTTCTCCACAACAGTCAAAAATAGCATGGATTATTTTTAAGAAGTATTTTATAAAGATATTAAAAATATTTGGGAAGAGTGTTCCACTGTAGGCCTTGGTCTCCAAGTCATAGAATGGTAGTTAAATATTGATGAAGAAGAGTAGAGTAGGCCCTGGAATTAATACCACATTGGTTGACAAGTTACCTTTTTTCCTATTGGCAAGGAATTGTCATAGAATTTAAGACAGACTTTACATAGGTCAAAAAATAAATGGTATATATATTTTTTAGAAAAATCAAGAAATAGAGAACATGAAGAGTGAAAGAAAATATAAAATTAATTCCTCTTGCATAAAGGAGTGGGCTAATTAAGTTATCATGAAAACCAGTAAGAAGCTCTGACACTAATGACTTTCAATTAAGTGAGAAGCTGAAATAAGTGTGATAGGACTTCTCAAACACAAACTACAAGTGACCAACTGGTTGGGCATGCATTTTTCCAAAACCTATAATGAGAGAAAGTCAAAGTTTCACTCAAAAGAGAAGGAAAACCAAAGTTAAGAGATGATTTTTGACTGATAATAAGAGGACTTAGTATCTGAGGTATCAGCTTACAGTTACATTTTATGCTTATTTCAGTCTTTCTCTAAACAACTTATTTTAAGCATCCTTAAAGGTCATGAGAGATGTCTAATAAAAATGTTTACATTTATGCTACTTACTGAGCAAGAAGTTAAGTTTTATAGGAAAAGAGCATCAGGGATGGAATTGTTGATTGTCACAGATGCTTTCAGAGCTTCATGCCTAAGGAAAATCTCTATTGTAGAGAGATTCAGATTTAAGTTGACATCTTCCGGAACTGCAGGCATAGTACTTAGGAGGAAAATGAGCAGTATCTGTGGGGTTAGTCCTACATTTCCAAACATGTTAAATGACGGTAAACATCAAAATCTTCTTTCAGAAATGTCATCTTTTCTCAATATTCATTGGAAGAAAAGAGATAGATAACAAGAGCCTGTTCTTTTAAATACAATCTCATTTCCAGAAAGGCAGTATGTCTGAAATCACTGCTATGGCAAGTGTTAAGCTCATCTGCCTGAAAAGAATAGGCACAGCTGCTTCCCCAGGGTGTATTGTCAGACGTTTTGATTTTCAAAGAACCAACAGAGCTAAGATACATGTAACCCTTTTCATAACAGCTCATCTTAGTGCTCCAGCCCTCTGCGCAGTCTTTCTCTCCTGCTAAGCAATTAGCATGGTCCTGAGCTTTTCAAAGCAATGATACAGATCGTTTTACCTTTATGTCCTGATTGCACAAAGCTCTATGGGAAATGCTTCTAAAGAGGTTAAAATGCAGCCATCTACAAAGTCATGGTGCAGCCCCAAACTCAATCTCCTGCAGTGAAGACAAAGGAAAGAAAGCAAGATAAGACAATTTGAGAAAATGATAAAGTCGATTCAACAAATATTTCTGCCGTCTCCTACTTACCAAAGCTAGGTCTGTTTTCAGCATTGTTATCTGTACTTTCCCTGCATTTTGCCATTGAATATCTGTAATGAACCAGTAAGGAAGAGATTGGCTGACTTCTAAGGAAAGGCACGCAAGATTCCTCTCTGCTCCTTTCTCAAACCTCTCTTCAGTTATTCCCTAGAACTGAGATGCTGTTAAGGTTAAGTTATGCCATCTCCACAAAGAAAGGTCCAATCTGGACCCAATTTCAGGTTTCCTGCTGGACCTCAGTCCTAATGCATGAGAATCTGCACACAGCCCCCAAACTGTAACAGCTTCCTCTCTTCCCTCTCTCACTCAGTGACCAGGCCTTTGACAGTGGCCTGAGCTGGCTCCCTTCTAAGCTTTGGAATCGATGGTCTTATCTTTATCATTCTTTTCCCATTATCACTAGAATGTATAATTTTATTATTTATTTATTTTTACCATTGAAATGAAATTTAAATTTTCAAGTAGGTATAAATGGAAGAGGCTTGACCTGCTTTGTTTGAGATCAAAAAGGAAAAAAACCTGTACTTTTTGAGATTAAGTCCCCAGGTTCTCCTCTGGAGTCTGGACGCAGCATCCCAGCTGGCTTTGTGCTAGCTTCAAGGACTTTGTAGGCAAAGGTGACTTCATTAGGAGTGAATTTGGGCTTGTAGTTCTGGTCAAATATAGTGATGCCATTTTAATTCCACCACAGCTCACACAACCTCAACACTATTACTGTTACAATTTTACACAGGAAGGAATTCAACAGCAGGGAGTTTAAGTAATTTGCCTAAGCTCACAGATTGCTAATATGTGGCAGAGTCAGGCTTTGAACCTAGGGTCAACTGATTCCAAAGCCTTTACTCTTTAAGTCATATTTATCCAGGTATAATTTATATGTACTAAAATTAACACCTTCAAGTTTTGCAATGCTATGGGGGCTTTTTCTTTCTTTCACAAAAATTGATTCTTTATTTTCCATGAGGTGAAATTCACATCACATAAAATTAACTGTCTCAAAGTCATTCACAATACTGTGCAGTCACCTCCTCTATCTAGTCCCAAATCATTTTCAGTATCATAAAGTTTGTTATACTCATGCAAAAAGAAAGAAATTATACAATATGCAACAACTTACAGACCTTGAGGGTAACGTGCTAAATGAAATGTCAGTCATAGAAAGACAAATAGTCTTCCACTTACATGAAGTATCTAAAGGAGTTATATTCACAGAATCGGAGCATGGAATAGTGGTAACCAGGGGCTGTGGGGGGAAGGGTAAACAAGTTAAAAATAAACAGGCATAAAGCTTTAGTTAAGCACAATAACTGAATAACTGAATGTTCAAACTACCGCACAATTGCACTCATCTCACACACTAGCAAAGCAATGCTCAAAATTCTCCAAGCCAGGCTTCAACATATGGGAACCAAGAACTTCCAGATGTTCAAGCTGGATGTAGAAAAGGCAGAGGAACCAGAGATCAAATTGCCAACATCTGTTAGATCATAGAAAAAGCAAGAGAGTTCCAGAAAAACATCTACTTCTGCTTTATTGACTACACCAAACCCTTTGACGGTGTGGATCACAACAAACTGTGGAAAACTCTTCAATACATGGGAATACCAGACCAGTTTACCTGCCTCCTGAGAAATCTGTATGCAGGTCAAGAAGCAACAGTTAGAACTGGCCATGGAACAACAGACTGGTTCCAAACTGGGAAAGGAGTACGTCAAGGCTGTATATTGTCACCCTGCTTATTTAATTTCTATACAGAGTACATCATGAGAAATGCTGGGCTGGATGAAGCACAAGCTGGAATCAAGATTGCTGGGAGAAATATTAATAACCTCAGATATGCAGATGATACCACCCTTATGGCAGAAAGCGAAGAAGAACTAAAGAGCCTCTTGATGAAAGTGAAAGAGGAGAGTGAAAAAGTTGGCTAAAGCTCAACATTCAGAAAACAAAGATCATGGCATCTGGTCCCATCACTTCATGGAAAATAGATCAGGAAACAATGGAAACAGTGGCTGACTTTATTTTGGGGGGCTCCAAAATCACAGCAGATGGTAATTGTATCCATGAAATGAAAAGACACTTACTCCTTGGAAGAAAAGCTATGACCAACCTGGATAGCACATTAAAAAGCAGAGACATTACTTTGTCAACAAAGGTCCATTTAGTCAAAACTATGGTTTTTCCAGTAGCCATGTATGGATGTGAGAGTTGGACCATAAAGAAAGCTGAGCACTGAAGAGTTGATGCTTTTGAACTGTGGTGTTGGAGAAGACTCTTGAGAGTCCTTGGACTGTAAGGAGATTCAACCAGTCAATCCTAAAGGAAATGAGTCCTGAATATTCATTGGAAGGACTGATGCTGAAGCTGAGAGTCCAATACTTTGGTCACCTGATGCAAAGAACTGACTCATTGAAAAAGACCCTGATGCTGGGAAAGTTTGAAGGCAGGAGGAGAAGGGGATGATAGAGGATGAGATGGTTGGATGGCATCATCGATTCAATTGACATGAGTTTGAGTAAGCTCTGGGAGTTGGTGATGGACAGGGAAGCCTGGCATGTTGCAGTCCATGGGTTTGCAAAGAGTGAGACACAACCGAACGACTGAACTGAACTGAACTGAACTGAAGCACAATAAATAAGCTCTAGAGATCTGCTGTACAACATTGTACCTATAGTCAAGAATAATGTATTGTACACAAAGCCTTGACTGTTAATGATTACCCTAAACTAAAATAGTTTTTTTAAAACATTAGCAATACAGACCATGTACAAACACCAAATAAATGGAACAATGGACAGTACTAGAGGAATTAAGAATAAGCAGCTGTTCTAGTGGACAGTGCACTAGTCTTCATTAAAGACCATCTGGCCCATAATGAAGACCAAATACTGAAATGTAAGAAGAATGAAGCAGGGCACAGAAACAACGAAGGAAAAAGCCAGCCCAGTTTAATATAGCACACACTCAGTGGGCTATTGCAGCTAGCCACATTGATGTTGGTACCCAGGGAGGGCTCCCAACAAAATAAACTAGCATGTGGATAGAAAGTGACCTGGAGTCGGGAGTCATGCCCCACGTCCATTATGAAGGTCTCCTTTCTCTCTTGCCTCACTACTGACACCATCTAGGCCTTAAGTTGTTTGGAGAACTTAATGTTTATTTTCACTCTTTTTTTTTTCAACCCCCCAAATGAAAACACAGGGCCTGTCATGTTCAAATATACCTAAGAAAACTTGGCAACAGAATTTTAAAATTTGGAAAATTCTTGTTTCTTATTTGATATGTCAAATAACCACTCTGTTTTTAATGAATCGTTCCCTAATCAAGATACTTTCTCCTTAGTTTGGATAACAATGAGTGCTCTCTCTGAATATGTGAATTTTAAATTATGGTGTTATTAATCTAAATGAAGGCAAACTTAAATGAAGTTATAAATCTATGTATGAGTCTGAAGATACACGAATAGGAGATAATGCATTTTTTAGATTTAGATTTATATTTAAAGAATTTTCTAGAACTCTGTAAATAGTATTATCTTAAGATAGACCATGAGAACATGGCTTGTTTATTTTTAGGTAAATATGTAGTATCTGAAATGATCTCTGTAAGGCATTTGTTTGAAATTTATAAAGCTCTTTTGCTTAACAGTTGTTTGTGAAGAACTCACATAGTGTGAGTTATTTTTGTATTCCAAGTTCTAAACATCATTAGAAAATAAATTCAGAGACAGAGATTTTTGTCTGAGAATGGAGAATAAAATTCTTAGACTATATTTTCAGAGCTGGAGGATTTTTCCTGTGACGAATTTATTGACCAGTGTTTTTCACTTAAAAAAGATAGTGTCTTTAAGAGCCAATTTGCTACTTCAAAGAACTTCTCTAGTGTTTCACACAAACATAACAAAATTTTTCTTGCTCAGGATATTTTATGTGTCTTGGTGGAAAAGAACCTGATGATGATAATAATAAAGTTATATTTTATAAATGAATGGGATTTAGCTTTTGGTATTCCATTAGGTTTAAATATATATATATATATATATGTTTCTTTGTGGTAGAGAGTTCTGACTTTGAAATACAGATGACTTGTGCTATTGTGTGACTACCCTAAAGACAGATATGGAACACTCATTCTATCTCCTTTAAGGCTGTATTTGACATGTTTATGACACTTCATAGGGAGAGAATGAGGCTAATATATTCATTTTTAAACTGGTGAATTTGAGAATTTGAATTTCTTTTTAAGGAGAAAAATGCTTCTTTTTCAGATAAAGTCTCCAAAGAACCAAATTATATATGAAATGTATCAAAAAGAATCTATTTTGAGTAAAACAGGGCTGAGATCCAGATTCCTGCCCACTCAGTCCCGTGATGGGGCTGGAACATGAGAAGCACATGAGGCTCTAAGAATTGTCTGAAAACACTTTGAAAATCCTTGCTTTTGACCACGTATAAGGCTTATGTGAAGCTCTAGAATTTAAAAAAATGTCTTCTTAAAGTGGAGGAAGTGAAAAGCAATAATATTTAAGGCAGGAAATGAGCACAATATGGTTGTCTTTTGGAAAAGTGTATTTGGAAAATCTAATTAGAATTCATTGTGTTTGATGATGAACAGTTCCTAGCCTGGTCCTCCCGATACTCAAATGCCTATAGAAACAGTAATGTGGGTGAAATTAATTTATTAAGACACTTAAGGCCTGGTGACTCGTATGGTAAAGAATCTCTGTTCAATGCAGAAGACCTGGGTTCTACCCCTGGGTTGAGAAGATCACCTGGAGGAGGGTATAACAACCCACTCCAGTATTCTTGCCTGGAGAATCCCCATGGACAGAGGTACCTGGTGGGCTGTAGACCATGGGGTCACAAAGAGTCATACATGACTGAGCCTGTAAGTACAGCACAGAACACAAGTCCTTTGGAGACCTTAAGACTAAACTACTGATTCTACTTAGAGAAGCAAAAAGCAAAGGAGAAATGGAAAGATATAAGCATATGAATGCAGATTTCCAAAGAATAGCAAGAAGAGATAAGAAAGCCTTCCTCAGCGATCAATGCAAAGAAATAGAGGAAAACAATAGAATGGGAAAGACTAGAGATCTCTTCAAGAAAATTAGAAATACAAAGGGAACATTTCATGCAAAGATGGGCACAATAAAGGACAGAAATGGTATGGACCTAACAGAGCAGAAAATATTAAGAAGAGGTGGCAAGAATACACAGAAATCTACGAAAAAGATCTTCATGACCCAGATAATCACAATGGTGTGATCACTCATCTAGAGCCAGACATCCTGGAATGTGAAGTCAAGTGGGCCTTATGAACCATCACTACAAATAAAACTAGTGGAGATGATGGAATTCCAGTTGAGCTATTTCAAATCCTGAAAGATGATGCTGTGAAAGTGCTGCACTCGATATGTCAGCAAATTTGGAAAACTCAGCAGTGGCCACAGGACTGGAAAAGGTCAGGTTTCATTCCAATCCCTAAGAAAGGCAATGCCAAAGAATGGTCAAACTACCGCACAATTGCATTCATCTCACATGCTAGTAAAGTAATGCTCAAAATTCTCCAAGCCAGGCTTCAGCAATACGTGAACCATGAACTTCCAGATGTTCAAGCTGGCTTTAGAAAAGGGAAGAGGAAGCAGAAATCAAATTGCCAACATCGATGGATCATCACAAAAGCAAGAGAGTTCCAGAAAAACATCTATTTCTGCTTTCTTGACTATGTCAAAGCCTTTGACTGTGTGGATCACAATAAACTGTGGAAAATTCTGAAAGAGATGGGAATACCAGGCCACCTGACCTGCCTCTTGAGAAACCTATATTCAGGTCAGGAAACAACAGTTAGAACTGGACATGAACAGCAGACTGGTTCCAAATAGGAAAAGGAGTACGTCAAGGCTGTATATTGTCACCCTGCTTATTTAACTTCTATGCAGAGTACATCATGAGAAACACTGGACTGGAAGAAACACAGGACTGGAAGAAACACAAGCTGGAATCAAGATTGCCAGGAGAAAGATCAGTAACCTCAGATATGCAGATGACACCACCCTTATGGCAGAAAGTGAAGAAGAACTAAAGAGCCTCTTGATGAAAGTGAAAGAGGAAAGTGAAAAAGTTGGCTTAAAGCTCAACATTCAGAAAACTAAGATCATGACATCCAGTCCCATCACTTCATGGCAAATAGATGGGGAAACAGTGGCTGACTTTATTTTTTGGGGCTCAAAGTCACAGCAGATGGTGATTGCAGCCATGAAATGAAAAGATGCTTACTCCTTGGAAGGAAAGTTCTGACCAACCTAGACAGCATATTAAAAAGCAGAGACATTACTTTGTCAACAAAGGTCCGTCTAGTCAAAGCTATTGTTTTTCCAGTGGTCATGCATGGATGTGAGAGTTGGACTGTGAAGAAAGCTGAGTGCCAAAGAATTGATGCTTTTGAACTGTGGTGTTGGAGAAGACTCTTGAGAGTCCCTTGGACTGCAAGGAGATCCAACCAGTTCATCCTAATGGAGATCAGGCCTGGGTGTTCATTGGAAGGACTGATTTTGAAACTGAAACTCCAATAGTTTGGCCCCTAATGCGAAGAGCTGACTCATTTGAAAAGACCCTGAAGCTGGGAAAGGTTGAGGGCAGGTGGAGAAGGGGATGACAGAGGATGATATAGTTGATGGCATCACTGTCTTAATGGACATGAGTTTGGGTAAACTCCAGAGTTGGTGATGAACAGGGAGGCCTGGCATGCTGCAGTTCATGGGGTCGCAAAGAGTCGGACATGACTGAGCAACTGAACTGAACTGACTGATTCTACTTTAGTTTTATATTCCTTTTGTTTCATTATGACCCTCAGTCTTTCAGTCCTTGAGAGAAAAAAACTTCTGACATCATCTGCTAAAAACTAATTTGGTAGATAACATGTAGAGAGTTAAGGTTCAACAGTGCCATATTCCTGATTTGGAGAGGCAGTACCGATTTAAACTAGATGGTCCTGTGGTCAGACCTCTTGTCACAGTTTTTGGTTCAGAAAATGTTTATCCATAAATAGAATTTTCATGTGAATAAGATCTGTAGATAGATAATTAGATAAATATAGATAAATGGTTCTATACTAAAAATAGATAGATATACTAATCTTTGGGGAAACCAAAGGTTGCAGGTGGGAGTTTCAACTTACCAATAGTTCACAAGTTTGGCATAGTATAAGGCTCTCTAAGACCATATAAATTTTAATAATAAAAAAGGGTAAAAGAAGTGAACCTAAGTGTATAAGAAATTATTAGCATAAACATGCTAATTATGTCAAATTATTTTAAAATGACTATATTAACCATATATCCCCTAAGAGTATCTTATGGTGGTGGTGGTTTAGTCTCTAAGTCGTGTCTGACACTTGTGACCCCATGGTATCTTAGTGAAAAAAAAAAAAGATATATATAGATATGTGTGTTTGTGTGTGTGTGTGCTCAGTCATATCCAACTCTCTGTGACCCTTTGGACTGTAGCCGCCAGTCTCCTCTGTCCATGGACAAGAATACTGTAGTGGGTTGTCATTTCCTTCTCCAGGGGATCTTCTAGGCCCAGGGATAAAACCCATATTTCCTGTGTCAGTTGCACTACAGGCAGATTCTTTACCCATTGAGCTATCAAGGAAGCCCATATATATAATCACAAATAAATCTTTGGCTGACCTCAATTTTTTTTTGTTAATAATATTTATCATTGGATAGATCAAATAAGTAATTATATAATATCTGGGAAACCATTTTTTGGTAATAAAACAAAGATATAAAGTCAAAGAGATTAATTATTAATCCTGTTATTTCATCTTTGAATGTGAAGTAACATGTTTTTACTTTTTTACTCTTTCCAAAATATATGCTTGTTTTGTACATTAAAAAGCTTAACACTAACATCAGTCCAGTAGAAATGAACATTCTTAGGGCTCAGATTATGGCCTGTAAATGTTTCTTACTAAGATGAATCAGTACTCTTTGAAGAAAAAGCTTATTCCAGTTCAGAGTGATAAATATATGAGACAAGTGAAAGTAGAAGTTGCTCAGTCATGTTCGACTCTTTGCAACCCTATGGATTCTCCTGGCCAGAATACTAGAGTGGGTGGGCAGCCTTTTCCTTCTCCAGGAGATCTTCCCAACGCAGGGACTGAACCCAGGTCTGCATTGCAGGAAGATTCTTTACCAACTGAACCACAAGGGAAGCCCAAATATACAAGATAAATCTGAAATATTTTGTCATATCAGAAGGTAAGAAATCTATTTTAAAAACAGACATAGTCTTTAATCCATTTTGAGTTTATTTTTATGTATGGTATTAGGACATGTTCTGATTTCATTCTTTTACATAGATTTGGGAGAATGGCATTGAAACATGTGTAATAACATATAAGGAACGAATCGCCAGTCCAGGTTCAATGCAGGATACAGGATGCTGGGGGCTGGTGCACTGTGATGACCCAGAGGGATTGTATGGGGAGGGAGGTGGGAGGGGGGTTCAGGATGGGGAACACATGTACACCCATGGTGGATTCATGTTGATGTATGGAAAAACCAATACAATATTGTAAAGTAATTAGCCTCCAATTAAATAAACTTAAATTAAAAAAAAATAAAAAATAAAAAAATAAAAACAGTCATAGTTGTCTCAAATGGACTAAAGAATCTATCTGAAGGGAACACCAACAGATCAAAGATGGAATAGTTTGAACCTGACAAAGAATATAATTGCATTAGCTGAAACAGCTCAGATATATAAAATATCCACTGTAACAGAATAAAAACATAAACTTATGTTTTCATATTTGAAGTTTTCTATAGTATCAACTCATTTTTTTTTCAAATGAGTAAGTAAAGGAAAAAGGAATCATTTTTATAAACAGACTGTACTTCAAGATAACTAAATAGTTGATGAGGAAGTTCTTTACATAAGATTTCCAAGGTTAAATAGAGAGCATACCATGCAGTGTAGTAAATTACCATTTCCTGTAATAAAATAATGGATCTAGGCAGCCATTGGTTCTGAAACCAATTGGTGAAATACTGATGAGAACTTTATAATGAATAAATGAAGTTGACACCACTCACATCAACTGGTTAGTCTTAATATTAGTAAACATGGAACAATCAAACATTTCCTTCTTCCTGATGTGATACAATAAGAAATACAGAATACCATCTATGGAGTTTTCTTACCATTGCATCGGAATTTAACCAATTCTCTAGTTTTAAAGATGAATGTTAGATATAGGAACATGTTAAAAACACAACATGGATACAAGTCTGCCAAACCCATAAAGTGGGACACTCTACAGAACAAATGATTTGGTTAATTTGACATGTAGATAACATAAAAAAATGAGAAAAGTAGCATATATCTTAAAAAGTTGCTTAAGAGATATATAAATCTAGTTCAATGCAGGATAGTGTGTTTTTGCTGCTTCAAAAATGCTGTTCATAAAATAATATTTTTGATATAAATAGGAAATTTGCTCATTGAGTCAGCATTTAATGATATAAAGGAAATAATAGGCTGTTAGTATGCTAAAGCTCTTGTGGTTATATATTTTTAAACTCCTTATATGATAGACATACATGCTGAAATATTTACAAAGTGTTTGGTATTCCCTTTGGTTTAATTTATGAAACAAACATAAAACAAATAAGTAGACAGGGTTGCTAAAAAAACAAACATTGTGTAAGTAACATATATCAGGTATCTTACTTTACATAGGCATCTATTCTTTTTAGTAGTTCACAGTGGCTTTTAAAAATTATTCCCACTGATAACCTTAATTCCTTAAAAATTGGATTCTAAAAATTTACTTTTTGCGTATGAGCACAATGAAGAAGAAATCAATCATAATGGCAATAATAATAGAGAACTCTCCTAAATAATGCCAGAGTCAAGGAAAAATGAAATGTAAAGGAGCACATTAAATTACATTATGCGATATGTTGAATTAACACCTTTAATAGAAGAAGACAATTTTAGCTCTTTAGAAAAACAATATTAATGTCACAATACTTGCAAAGAATAACTCATATTACTGATTTTAAAATTTTAATCAAAATTTGGAATGGAGGAGAAATTACAAAATTTATAGTGGAAGACCATTTTCTTTTTTTAATATAAATTTATTTATTTTAATTGGAGGCTAATTACTTTACAATATTGTATTGGTTTTGCCTACATCAACATGAGGATTCAGAGAAAAAAGGTGCCCTTGAAATGTGTATTTAGAAAAATACTTTACTTTTGTCCCCTGGAATTTTATTCAGCTAGGGAAAATTTTCCTCTACCACTGAATTAAGATTTGCCAACCCTGTCGCTTCGCTCTTGACTCTCAGGTAATGTAAAAACTCAGTGTTTTTATGGAAGAGTGAGTAACATTGAAATGTGGTTTCCTTTTCTGACTATCTCTTCCCCCACTTGTCATGGCAATGGTGGAAACAGGAAGTTTGCATTGGACTGATACTGTTGTAAAATATCTTCATGCTGTCTAGGACTGGCAGATAAATTAAGCCTGTTTTGCTTTCATGCAAATCCCTTTGCTGCACTCTTCTGATTTCAATTCCTTTGAAATAATGTCTTTTATTCCTCAAGGAGTTGTGTTTCCTTAGTCCATGACTTTTCTGCTGTGTACTCCAAAGAGGTTCTCTGTTGGCCTCCTGTTATCTCCTAATTATCAAGGGCTGAGTGGCTCAAGTCCAGCAATATGTACTAATACTAGTACATATTGGTTCTTGCATTAGTCCCCAGTTCAGTTCAGTTCAGTCGCTCAGTCATGTCCAACTCTTTGCGACCCCATGAATTGCAGCATGCCAGGCCTCCCTGTCCATCACCAACTCCCGGAGATCACTCAAACTAATGTCCATCAAGTTGGTGATGCCATCCAGCCATCTCATCCTCTGTCATCCCCTTCTCCTCCTGCCCCCAGTCCCTCCCAGCATCAAAGTCTTTTTCAATGAGTCAACTCTTCGGATGAGGTGGCCAAAGTACTGGAGTTTTTCAGCTTTAGCATCATTCCTTCCAAAGAAATCCCAGAGTTGATCTCCTTCAGAATGGACTGGTTGGATCTCCTTGCAGTCCAAGGGACTCTCAAGAGTTTTCTCCAACACCACAGTTCAAAAGCATCAGTTCTTCGGCACTCAGCTTTCTTCACAGTCCAACTCTCACATCTAAGCAGCATAACTAAATCATATTTTAGATACATTTAGTGAAATCGTACAACTTGAAATAATATTTTAAAAGTAAACAGAGAAAAAAGTAGTTAACCTTCGAGGAAATTACTATTTGATGATAGCATTTTATCCCTGTTGTTGTTTAGTCACTCAGTTGTGTCTGACTCTTTGTGACCCCACGTGTGGTAGTCCATCCAGCTCCTATCTATGGGATTTCCCAGGCAAGAATACTGGAGTGGGTTACCATTCCCTGCTCCAGACGATCTTTCAATCTAAGGATTGAAACTGCATCTCCTGCATTGGCAGGCTGATTCTTTACCACTGAGCCACCTGGAAGCCCCATTTTGTCCCTATCTATCCTTATCTTTGAATTATGAGAAGAAATAGCTGTCATCCTAGCATTCTATACCCAGCTAAAATATCTTTCAATACTTAGGGTAAAATAAAGATAATTTTGGAGGAGTCATAGATTGAGAGTTCAGTGTTATCAAACTCTTGTTAAAGGAATATTACTAATGATATACTTAAATAAGAATTAAACTCAAAGAAGTTTAAGAAGCAAAGTTAAAAAAAGAAAAATATTAAACATTTTTGGTTCAGTGATCTTGATGCTATATATGTAGATATTCATACAATATTTATTTTTCTTTTTAAAATTTATATACATGTAGTCAAGCTGTATTTGCCAAAATAAAATTTATTTCTTTTCACTGAATATTCATTTTAAATCAGTTTGTCTCTACAAAGCAAAAAAAGTAAATGAAATAATATAGTAACATATAAATAATATCAACTCCATGTGTTAATATTTTTTATTATTAAAAATGCATGGATGGCATAATGGACTCAATGGACAGGAGTTTGAGCATGCTCCAGGAAATGGTTAAGGAGAGGGAAGTCTGCTATGCTGCAGTCCATGGAGTTGCAAAGAGTCAGACATGACTGAGTGACTGAACAATAATGACAAAATCTACCTCAAAGGTTTTTTCTTTTTAACAATTAAAAGAGCTAATAAAGGTAAAGTATGCAAAAAAAAAAAAAGAGCAAAATGTCTAAATTTTAAAACTTATTTAAATCTGAGTGGTGGCTATACAAATGTTGTTGTGTTTTCTGTGAGTCATTCATTTTAAAATGGAAACATAAAAGAACTACACTTCCAAAGAATAGAGTACAGAAAAGGAAAAATGATAACTTTACAGTGGAGAAAACTGACACACAACATCTTGTCAAAGTGATGAAGTTTAACATTATCAGTGATGCCTTGTGGATATCAAGCCCCCCATGATGATTTGATGTGACAGGATCACATGTATAGAATTCTTTCCCCAGGCCCATGTAGCCTCAATCTAATCATAAGATACAACATTAGAAAGACCCACATTAAGGACATCCTATAGGATACTCTGGCCAGTTCTCCTCAAGACTGCCAAGATCATGACATAAAATAAAGACCAAGAAACTATCAGAGACCAGAGATTGGAACAGAAAGAGGGCATTCATAGTAAAAGTAATTTAATTAAAATAATCTGACATTTATTTAATAATAATAAACCATTGTCAGTTTGTTAGTTTTTAGAAATGTAACAAAATAATTGAAAATGTCAACCATAGATTGGATAAAGGGTATAGAGGAACTCTTCAACTGAGTTTGCAGTTATTATGTAAAAGTTTGTTCAGTAAAAGATTTTAAAATAAATCATTTTAAATCATTTAGGTAAATGACATCTCATTATTTTAGATTGAATGGACAGTATTTTATATCTGAAGCAAATGTGATACATTGGTGGTGGGAGTGGGGAAAAGAATGATGTCCCATTTTGCTGGAGAATATGTTACCTAGTAGCCTGAAATGTTTAAATAATTAATCCTCAGAAAGCTGTAGTCACTTGGATGTTTAATAGAATAAGAGTCCATGATTTTGTCCACATGAAATATTTTAAGCTTGAATTCAGTTAGGAAATTACTTTTTATTCCAACACATTAGAAGTTTTTAAACTATTCCTATTGCCACAATGTTGAGCAGATTCCAGAGAATATTCAGAAAAGTAAAAGGCCCTTGAATGCTGATCATAGAGTAAAATACCACCCATTACAACAGCAGATGCCTTAAAGCAGGCAGCTGGCATTTCAGAGTACGTTGAGGAGGAGCAATCTTCTTCGCAGTATTGTAGAAAACTATTTAAAATCTACAAATGTGAATAAACATTGATACAGAGACTAAGAATTCTGATAAAGGAAAATGATAACTCATCAGAAACTTGCCAGGTTTATGGCTGTGTGAGGCAAAAAAAAATAAAATAAAATAAAGAAAATTTGCAAAGCTTGGGTGACAGAGCAGAAGATAAACAATTATATTAGTAGTCCTTGTCTAAGGTTTTGCCAATTTCTTAGAAAAATGAATTAGATTCAGAGTAAGGATCTAGGGATTTCCTTGGTAGTGCAGTGGCTAGGACTTCAGCTCTCCCAATACTGGGGGCCTGGGTTCAATCCCTGGTCTGATAACTGGATTCCACAGGCTGCAACTAAAAGATGCCACATGCTGAGACTAAGAACTGGCATACTGATGCTGCTAACTCACTTCAGTCGTGTCCGACTCTGTGCGACCCCATAGACGGCATCCCATCAGGCTCTGCTGTCCCTGGGATTCTCCAGGCAAGAACACTGGAGTGGGTTACCATTTCCTTCTCCAATGCATGAAAGTGAAAATGAAAGTGAAGTCGCTCAGTCGTGTCCAACTCTTAGCGACCCCATGGACTGCAGCCTACCAGGCTCCTCCATCCATGGGATTTTCCAGGCAAGAGTACTGGAGTGGGGTGCCATTGCCTTCTTCGAAGAACTGGCATAGCCATATAAATAAATAAAAATAAGGATCTGAATTTTAATCTGTTTATAAATATCTGTGTTTAAACATACTATGATAATCTTTAAATTATTCTTTTTCAATTGTCTTTTAAAAATTCTTAATTGAATAATAATGTCCGGTATGTATCTGTAGATGTTTTGGTATCAGTTTTTTTCCACTGACATATCCTGGCACTTAGAAAAGTGCACAGCATAAAGCAGCTATTAAATAAATATTTGCTGAATGATTAATTGAATGATACCTTTTAGGTGCCCTTAGCCACTTAAGTCTCAATAGTAGCAGGGAGTGTCTGGATTAGCAGGGAAGGACTGGCCAGTTATTGTTAGTTGAGCTCCTGATCAGTTCCTTGCTGGTCCCTCATCTCTCCTGGTATCGGTGGAAGTCCTGTTCTTTCAGGGGAAGTATGATCTACCTGGGCCACTGTCTTAGTTAGCTGGAGCTGCTTTAGCAAAATGCCAAGGATTGAGTGGCTGAAACAACTGACATTTATTTTCTCTCAGTTCTGGAGGCTGGAAGATTTAATATCAGGGTGCTACCATGGGTGGGGTTTGGTGAGCCCTCTTATACATGACTGCCCTCTATCTGTGTGCTCTTACACCCTTTCCTTCCTGCATGCATGTGGAGCAAAGTATATATCTTACTTTCCTGTTCATCTTATAAGGGCTTTAATCACATCATGAGGATCCCACCCCTTTGATCTGATCTAAACTTAATTTTCTCCCAAAGGTCACATTTGCAGATACCATCACATCGAGTGTTATATCTTCAACATATGAATTTTGGTAGAATAGAAACATTCAGTCCATAACAGTCACCTTCTGTTGCTAACTTGGAGATGGAGGGTCTGGGCCACCTTCTTTGGTTAGGTGGGAAGTTATAAGAAGCACTAAATACTATGTTGTTCCTCAATCCAGGACCCTTAACTACTTTGGCTTCCAATTTCTGTTTTTATGCGTTCTCCTGTGATTTCCTCTTGCATCTCCCCACCCCCCGAGTTTTTATTGTGCTTAGTAAAAAGAAACAGGGAGAAATGAGTCTGTGCTATCTTATTCCCAGCAGAAGTTGTATTTAATTTTGAAGTCCACAGAAAGTTCAGCTAAATCCCACCTCTTTACCACCTCCTTATTGTCATGAGCTTCCCACAAATATTTGAGAACTGCAAGTCCAGTGATTTTCCTGTTGTGATCCAGAGTGTACCAAAACCAAATACCCTCATCTAGAAAGACTCTGAGCTGAATATTTTATGTTATAAAACCTACTTACAAGCTCCACTTTTAAGCTATTTGATTGCTATCGTAGTGGACTTGCTATATCAGAGAACAAAAAGTGGAAAATTGCTTTCAAAGGTCAATTTTGATCATTTCTCTCTCATTCATAGGCATAGAAATTGAGTTGCCTTATTATGGAATTTTCCTTGTCTCTTGTTGGCATGATTGAGTCTCTTAATTTTCATTCCTTTTAATTTTATTCAGTGAATTAAGTCATCATTTGTGTATGTATGGAAATGTTCTAACTGAGCTTATTATGCTTGAAAAGGAGTGACGATAACTATTTTGACTTATTACTTTCTGTTTGGTTAGGATAATCAAACATTCAGCAAGGGAGAATAAAAGCACTGTAGGTGGTATAAATGAGCATGAAAAAGAGTTTCTAAAAATCTCTTCCAAATAGAGAACATTTCCCTATCCCTCCTCTCTTCTTCCCACTCCACCCACACCCTTTTCCTACTTTTAGACTGTTCTTAAACCAGGAAGTAAAAGTTGTGAGTGGGAAGGGGAGGAAAGAGTGTGTGTGTGTAACCAACAAGGGAATTTATTCTCTTGATGAATCATAATGATTGTACTATAATCACACATTTTCATATACAGTCCTGAATTCCTGTGCCAGCATCTACTCCCTTTGCAACTGGGAAAGCTAGCTTTTTCTATTTCCTTCTCCAGCTTTTCAAAACAAACTAATATAATCAGAAAACTAGGGGTATAAGACTTCAGACCATCAAATTCCAGCGTTTTGCTTATAGGTGAGAAATCGAGAGTCTAGAACATGATAAGAATCATTCAAGTTTATGAATTGTTAATATACTGTTAGAAATGTAATGCCATTTCTAACTCTAACATGGGTTAGAACCCAGGGCTTTCAGGCCAGCATTCTTTTTATAATACCATGTTGTCTCATTTTAATTCTGGTCATTATGAGCTGTCATGCTTTAATATATACTATTAGGTAAGGCCTGGAATAAATGAGAGGCTATCTCATTGCTGTTTGGAACTATAAAATGTCAGAAAAACAAACAAACAAAAAATTGTAGTGACAATTTATAGCTTGAAATGTAACTCAGTGCCTATGATTCAAGCAACTAGTACTGTTGGTATTCCTTTACACATTTTGTCTTCATCTTATCTTTTCTTGGATTGTAAAAGAATAGAGACATTATAGAGTTGTTTTTTTTTTTTTAATTTACATTTCAATTCCTTCTGCTGCAATAGGACAGAGTATAAGCCCAGGTACTTAAGGGAAGAGAAGGGTCCAACAGTCAGACCACAGAATTAGTCCTCACCCCCTCTGTGTGCCCAGGTCCAGCTGAGATCATTGTACATTGGAGATAATAGCTATTTTAAATTAATCCTTGAAATGGATATTTGTGGCTCAGATGATAAAGAATCTGCCTGCAATGCAGGAGATCTGGGTTCTATCCCTGGGTCAGGAAGATCCCCTGGAGAAGGGATTGTCTACCCACTCCAATATTCTTGCCTGGAGAATTCCATTAACAGAGGAGCCTGGTGGGCTATACGATCCATGGAGTTGCAAAGAATTGGACATGACTGAGCAACTAACACTTTATTTTCAGTTTTATAACAAGACATGTTTGGTTCCAGGCTGTGTATATTAGCACAAAGCAATTGATGACAATATTACTGAAAAAGTGAAAGTGTTAGTCGCTCAGCCGTGTCCGACTCTTTGTGACCCTATGGACTGTAGCCCACCAGGCTCCTCTGACCGTGAAATTCTCCAGGCGAGAATACTGGAGTGGGTTGCCTTTTCCTTCTCCAGGGTATCTTTTGACCCAGGGGTTGAAACCAAGTCTCCTACATTGCAGGCTGATTCCTTACTGTCTGAATCAGTATTATTCAGTTCAGTTCAGTCACTCAGTTGTGTCTGACTCTTTGAGACCCCATGGACTGCAGCACATCAGGCTTCCCTGTCCAGAATCAGATCAGCCCCCAGAGCTTGCTCAAACTCATGTCCATTGAGTCAGTGATGCCATCCAACCATCTCATCCTCTGCCGTCCCCTTCTCCTCCTGTCTTCAATCTTTCCCAGCATCAGGGTCTTTTCCAATGAGTCAGTTCTTTGCATCAGGTGGCCAAAATATTTGCACTTCAGCTTCAACATCAGTCCTTCCAATGAATATTCAGGACTGATTTCCTTTAGGATTGACTGGTTGAATCTCCTTGCAGTCCAAGGGACTCTCAAGAGTCTTCTCCAACATCTCAGTTCAAAAGCATCAATTCTTATGTGCTCAGCCTTTTTTTATGGTCCAACTCTCACATCCATACATGACTGCTAGAAAAACCATAATTTTGACTATATGGACCTTTGTCAGCAAAGCAATGTCTCTGCTTTTTAAGATGCTGTATTGGTTTGTCATAGCTTTTCTACAGTGATTTTGGAGCCCAAGAAAATAAAGTCTGTCACTGTTTCCATTGTTTCCCCATCTGTTTGCCATGAAGTGATGGGACCAGATGCCATGATCTTCGTTTTTTGATTGTTGAGTTTTAAGCCAGCTTTTTCACCCTTGTCTTTCACTTTCATCAAGAGGCTCTTTAGTTCTTCACTTTCTGCCATAAGGGTGGTGTCATCTGCATATCTGAGGTTATTGATATTTCTCCCAGAAATCTTGATTCCAGCTTGTGCTTCATCCAGCCTGTCATTTCGCATGATGTGCTCAGCATATAAGTTAAATAAGCAGAGTGACAATATACAGCCTTGATATACTCCTTTCCCAATTTTGAACCAGTCCATTGTTCCATGTCTGGTTCTAACTGTTGCTTCTTGACCTGCATACAGATTTCTCAGGAGCCAATATCATTAGTGGTTAGCAAAAATTTGGAAAGTGGTTCCAAAGACTCTCAGAGTCTTTAGAATTAGAAAAGTTAGAATTAGAATTAGATTTATTTTGAATCTGGTATGTGATGAAATGGGAAATCCCACCTCCCAAATCCTGATTGGTACCTGAGAGTGGCACAATATTGTTTATGGATCAATTAGTGAAGGGAAATGCATCCCAATTTATAAAGCCAGGATGAGATTAAAAAGTACAAGACCAAGCACTTCTCCCCCATTTTCACATGGACCTGGATATAATCCTGCTTGGGTGTATAAGTTGTGATCATAGCCAAGTGTAACTAAATTCATGTCAAATTAACGTGTATGTGAAAGTCACTCACTCGTGTCCAACTATTTGCGACCCCATGGACTGCATAGTCCATGGGATTGTCCAGGCCAGAATACTGGAGTGGGTAGCCTTTTCCTTCTCCAGGGGATCTTCCCAACCCAGGGATTGAACCCAGGTCTCCCATATTGCAGGCGGATTCTTTACCAGCTGAGCCACCAGGGAAGCCATGTCAAATTAGGGAAAACTTTATTTCCAGGCATCTGTATGTCTTCAGACTGATTGCTTTAATGTGGAGGTGAATGAGGAGCTTGTGCAGAAACACAGGAAGGTTTTGAAAAGCCTGTCAGAGCAGACGGTGGAGTGATGCAGTTTAGGAAAATGCAGAGGTAAGTCTGTACAAAAGTGTTGCAAAGAAACAAATTGTAATTAATGGGATCTTCTCAGGGAGACAAAGACAATCTGGAGAAATAGAAATAAATTAATTTTAAGTGCTGTCTGATCATAAAACTAGGGAAGTGTTTGTCAAACTGTTGAAAAAGTTAGTGGAAAAGAGGAAATTCAGTAGGATCATAATAACGATATTCAGGTATCTTAAAGATGATCATGTGATATGAAAGATGAAACGAGGTATGCTGAGAATGACACTGGAGAGTGGGACTGGGACTAGTAGGGGGGTTGCAAGGAGAAATAGTTCTGTGAACAGCAGAGGAGAATGACGTCTAAAACTGATCAAAACTGTAAACGCCTGCTTTAGGAGCTAGTTTAATCTTACCACTGGTGGTGCTCAAATGACAGTTTATCAAAAGCAACATAAGGGGAATTCAGGAATATGAGATTCATAACCATTCTGTTCTTAATGAACACCCATACACCAAAATCCAGTGGCTATGATTTTTTTCTTAATTCTGCTAAAATCACTGTGGCTACTAAGCACTGGGACTAGAAAAGTACCTGGCTGGCCTACTTGACATCCATTCCAAAAACACGCAGCTCAGTGCCTCTTGGAACTATGTATGTATTTCTATACGAATATTCCATATTAACTGGACTTTCTTGATAGCTGAATGAATCAGCCTGCATTTCCTTAGGTAAGCTAAGGTGTTGATGTTTTAACACACATATGCATGCGTGCACAACTCAGTTGCTCAGTCGTGTCCAACTGTTTGTGATCCATGGACTGTAGCCCACCAGGCTTCTCTGTCCATGGAATTTTCCAGGCAAGAATACTGGGGTGGGTTGCCATTTCCTTTTCCAGGGGATCTTCCCGACCCAGGGATTGAGCCTGTGTGTCCTTCATCTCCTGTATTACCTGGAGGATTGTTTACATTAAGCCACCTAGGACGCAGATGGTAAGGAACCTGCCTGCAATGTGGGAGACCTGAGTTCAACCCCCGGGTTGGGAAGATCCCCTGGAGGAAGGAGGGCATGGCAGCACACTCCAGTATTCTTGCCTGGAGTATCCCTATGGACTGAGGAGCCTGGCGAACTATAGTCCATGGGGCTGCAAAGAGTGGGAGATGACTGAGCGACTAACACTTTCACTTTTCTTATGGATATAACAAATACCTGTGGTATCAGCAATATTCCTGGTGGGAAACAAAACTCACTGCATAGGAGAGTAATGAAAGAACTTCTTACAGAGTTGTAGGTAAACAATAAAATTCTGAGACTTGCAATAGCCAGGAGGTTATTGCTACTAAGGTTGATAGGACTGGTGAGGAATCAATACTCTAGGAGCCAGTGGGAGCTGAACTATGGTAGAGATGCTGTCCAACTGGACCTGTAGTCATGGAAGGTCACAGCTACTGCCCAGCTGATTCAGGTAAGAAGAAACTTACAGTCCCTCTTCTCCCACACTGTCTTCCTCCAATGTCACCTTTTCAGCCCATTCCATCTGAAAGTGGGAATGAAAAGGAAGCCCAGCTAGAATGTGGCAGAGAATGAATCTAGATGGTCAGCAGGAGAGCATCCAGCTAACCTACAATATACATTAATTGAGGTGCTGCCCTTAGTAATAACATGTATTGCTAGATGTTGATTATGCATGTGCCTTATTCTGGTTGTTTTTATATATTATTGTTGTTCAGTCACTAAGTCATGTCTGACTCTTTCTGACCCCATGAACTGCAGCATGCCAGGCTTCCCTGTCCTTCACCATCTCTGGGAGTTTGCTCAAAATTTTTTGTATATTTCTGTTTTTTTCTTTTTTTTTTTTGATTTGTGTTTGTTATTGTTGTTTTTGTAAAACCTTCAAAGGCAGGTTTTTGATTGTGACTTTTATACTGAACAGACTGCTCATTTCATAGAGGCTTAAAGCTTATTTTACTTCTCATTTTCTTCCCTTTTGTTTTTTCTAAAATTTTATTTCCCAGTGTTTCTCCTTATACTTGTCACACAATGCTTCAAAATCCGGTGACATTCCCTTTATCAAAAGCTTGTATTGTTTTTGTTACTAATTTAATGATTGACAAAAATGACTGCTAGACAAATGATATAAAGTAACTATAGACGGTAGTTAAAATCTTCAATGCCAGCTGTTTAAATCAATGGAACCATTGTTAGGACATTGGATAGACATTAGTGAACATAAGAAAACCACAGTAATTTCAAGAAGTAAACATTTCTTAGAAAATATATCAAATGTTACATCTTAAGCCTTTCATAGTTGCTTTTGCCAAATTGCATATTTGAAAGAAGTATAAATACATATTCATATCTTTTGAAGTTTCTCTGACACCAATTTTCACAGACGTTTTATGTTTTGACCTTCAAATGACTTTGGTTTTCTTCCTATTTTACTTTTTTCATTGCCTTCCCATTTTTTCTCTCCTGTCTTTGGTCATATATTCATCACAAACTATATCTCCTAGTATTTAGATTTAGAGAGTTGTCTGAAATTTCATGGCCATTACAGAAGAGGGTTGTGTGAAATACAGAGAAGGAATTCTCTTTTAATCTGTGTTACTACTGGCTTCTACTAAGTCCAATCCTCCTATTAGGTCTTCTCCAACCCTGTCTTTTATCTAAAATAAAACAACCCCGCCCCTCCTCCCCCAAAAAATCAGGTCCTTATTCCAAGGCAGGAGGAAGCTCTTCCTCAGAGAGCATCTAATTGAGACACTGAATCTTTCCTCATTTGGACTATGCCCTGGAAATTGAACATTCTTATATGAAGTTGCTCTGTAATGAGCAAGATGGTGTTTTATCAGTTTGAAGATTGCTATTTCACATTTTCACGCTCAAGAAATGAGGATTCAACTTATAATTGAAGATATTTTAAAACATCTGTAGGTCAGACATTGATAGAGTTGTCATTTCCTCACACATTCAAACTTGTTTTTTTTTTTTCTCTTTTCTTTTTTTTAATTGTTGATGGGATCTATGGCATCTAGTCAGCATCTCAATCCATAAATAAAGTGGCCCACTCAAGGATAGAATAAATTTCTTGTTTGTTGTCTGAAAATCATTTACCTTCTGGGAAGATCAAAAAAGAGCCAGTACAAAAATGTACATGTAGGGCTCAAAGCTTGGTGAAAAATTTCATAAATGATGTGTGCTCTCTTTTAAGAAGTATTATATTGTTAAAGCTCTAGGTACTACATAGGTTGATATTATATGAAATAAAGATATAGATGATACTGATGCCATGATGAAGAAAGCAGTACTGTTCTTATCTTTCTACCATAAACAATGAACTGTACTATTTTTGATATTTGACAACTGGCAACACATGCCTGGGATTCTCAAGAGAGGAGAGACAAAGAGGTAGTCTATGCTTAAACCAGATTTTCTGCATAGAGTTACTTTTGTTTCTGGTGGTGCAGAGAGGGAGAACCCAAGCAGAGCCCTAGATACTTGCTGAGTTGAAAAAACAAAGATCTGATTTCAAACAAATAAGTTAGTGAGAATTTTCAAAGCTGGTTATTGGAAAACAGATAGCTCTGCAGAAGAGTTCCAAAAATCTGCACAAGGTCCCCCAGAGTCTGTTGCTAAAGAGTAAGCATGACTCGGGTGAAATCTAGGCAAAGAATGTCAGAGAAGCTAAAAGCTTTACAGTTCCCAAAGTCCACATAGGGCTGGGACACATTCAAGTTTATTCAGAGTAGAAAATCCGACTGGAACACCAGGGTATTTTTAATAGAAATTGAAAAAGAGTAAAGCTTTAGAAATATGGCTTAAAATTCTGGATTAAAAACTGTTAGAGATCTTTCCAAACAAACCTGGAAAATATCAAGCTAATTTGCAAGTAATATAATCACAGCAAAAACAAAATTCTACGTACTCTAAAGAAAACAATGAAATCCAGACACTCAACAACATAACAAGTCAGGAATCAAAAAAAAAAAAAATCATTAGGCATAAATAAAGATGAAAATGTGATCCAGAGTTAGGAGAAAATTCAGTCAATAGAAATAGACTCAGAAAGGAGAGGAATCAAACAATTAGCAGATAAATTTAAAAAATGTTCTATAAATAATATTAGAAATTAAGATATGAATATAACAAGTAGAGAAAAATAGAAGATACAAAAAAGAGGCAAGTACTTCTGGTGATCAAACATACATTAGTTAAAGTAAAGAAAAATCACTGGATAAGTTTTGTAGCAGATTGGATGCTGCTGAAAACAAAATCTATAAACTCATAGTACAGTAATAGACCTATCAAAATGAAGCAATGAAAGAAAATTGCTGAACAGAGACTCAGTAGTATGTGGGAAAATATCAATGTAACAAGTAAATTGGAATTTGGAGGATAATGGAAAATGTATAAAGAATTAATGGGTAAAATCTTTCCAAATTTGATGCAAACTCTAAAAACACAAATCCGGGTGCTTCAAAGAAAAAGAATATTCAATAGAATACCCAAATATTCAAACATAATAGATGCAAAATTATACCATGATAAACCATAGTAAAATTTCTGAAAATCAATGATGAAAAAGCTATTAAAGTCTTCAAGAAAAGAAAATAAAACAGAGTCATGACAAACTTTCTATCAGAAATACAAGTCATAAGACAATGGAACTACATTATTAAAGAGATGAAAGAAAAAAAAGTCACCGAAAAATACTATGTCTAGAGAAATAATCCTTCCAAAATAAAGACAAAATACTTTGTCAGACACATAAAATCTGAGAAACTTTGTTTCTGGAAGACCATATGGCCTACTTATAAATTAGTCCAGAGATGTCAAAGCACAGCTTTTCTGTTTTGTTTTTTATTATTTGTTTTGTCTTTGCTTTTGTTTCTGTTTTAAGAAAGAAAATGTGGATCCCAGAAATTAAATTAAAGCTTCATATTCATCACTGAAAACAAAAAGTCTTTGAATGGATTTTTAGTCAAATAGCCTGTAGCACTTAGAAGAGTAAGTGGCATCTTCAATAGTGAGTATGAATTTAGAACAAAGACATGGCAAACCAATTCATTATTTCCCTACTGGTTTACCTAAGAGGCAGAATAAGAGCATGAGACAAGCACAGTATATCTTGATTTTCAGATGCACCTCAGCAAATTCTCTCATGACTCCTGTGGGCGAAACATAAAAAATTATTTATTTTTGCATTCAGTACATTTGAGTGCTTTCTTAGCTGACCAAAATTATAATACTAATCATTGGTAACAGAAGAAGAAATTTAACAGTATACAAGTTTTTTGATAACTGAAAAAAAAAGTGAAAAGTGAAATTTGTTAGTTGCACAGTCGTGTCTGACTCTTTGTAACTTCATGTAATGTAGCCCAACAGACTCCTCTGTCCATGGGGTTTTCCAGGCAAGAATACTGGAGTGGGCAGCCATTCCCTTCTCCAGGGATCTTTCTGACCCAGGGATTGAAACTGGGTCTCCTGCATTGCAGGTGAATGCTTGACCATTTGAGCCAAAGTAAGACATTTCAGTTATCGAGAGGAAACAGAAAGTCCTATTAAAGTGTTAAATATTCTTTTATAACAGAAAAATGTCCTGCTACTAATTAAATATTCATACAGAATAAAATTATGGAAAAGTCACTGATTAGAGAATAAAGTGTATAAACTCTTACCTTCTGTAACATCACTTTCCTTATGTCACTATATTTCTCTTTAGTTCTGTGTCTTCATATTTTGAAAAAAAAGTGAGATTTTAGACTTGAAAATCTCAAGTTCTTTTTACAGTTTCAATAATCTCTTTTCTTACATCTCTATTCCTGCCCTGCAAATAGGTTCATCTATACCATCTTTCAAATGACATCCCATTCCAGTATTCATGACTGGAGAATCGCATGGACAGAGGAGCCTGGCAGGCTACAGTCCATAGCGTCACAAAGAGTTGGACATGACTGAAGTGCACACGCATGCACAGACACATACCACATACGTGTTAGCATGCACACACACATAGCACTTTTCTAGATTCCACATAACATGTGTTAATATATGTAATATTTGTTTTTCTCTTTCTGACTTACTTCACTCTGTATGCCAGATTCTATGTCCATCTAAGTCCCTAAAAATACTCCAATTTTGTTCCTTTTTATGATTGAGTAATATTTATTGTGAATATATACCACATCTTTTTTAGCCATTCATCTGTCGATGGACATGCTTACATGTCCTGGTTATTGTAAACAGTGCTTCAGTGAACATTAGGGTGCATGTGTCTTTTTGAACTATGGTTTTCTCCAGGTATATGTCCAGTAGTGGGCTTCCCTTGTGGCTCAGCTGGTAAGGAATCCGCCTGCAATACTAGAGACCTGGGTTCGATCCCTTGTTTGGGACGATCCCCTGGAGAAGGGAAAGGCTACCCACTCCAGTATTCTGGCCTGGAGAATCCCATGAACTATACAGTCCATGGGGTCACAAAGAGTCGGACACTACTGAGTGACTTTTGCTTTCACTTTTTCGCTTTCATGCCCAGTAGTAGGATTCTATTTTTAGCTTTTTCAAGGAAGCTCTATACTGTTCTCCATAGTGGCTGTATCAGTTTACATTCCCACCAGCAGTACAAGAGGGTTGCCTTTTCTCCACACCCTCTCCAGCAATTATTATTTGCAACTTTTTTGATGATGATCATTCTGACATGTGTGAGGTCACATAGGCATGGGGAGGGGCTGGAGAGGGGATGAATTAGGAGATTGGGGTTGACATATGTGAGCTACCATGTATAAAATAGCTATTGGGAACCTGCTGTATAGTGCAGGGAACTCAGCTCAGTCTTCTGTGATGACCTATGTGGAAGGGATGGGCAGGGGTTGGGGGTGGGAGGGAAACTCAAGTGGGAGGGGAGATATATATATATATACACACACACACCTATAGCTAATTCAATTCATTGTACAGCAGAAACTAATACAACATTGTAAAGCAACTATACCTCAGTAAAAATATTTTTCTAAATTTCTATAAATGGTCACAAATCCATTTTGGTCATTCAGATACTCTAAAGTGGAGAAGTAAAACCACAGATAATCCTGGGACCCACATTAACACAGTAATAAATATAACTCCAGATACTTTGTTTAAATTTGAAAGTCAATTTAGCATTTTATAATAACTTGTTTTTGCAAGATTTTTCTGAAGTGGTTAAAGAAACCTATTATAAAATCTAGGTAAAGGCAAATCTTTTAATTAAACATGCTGCATCTGCCTAGGTACACACTGGATGGAAAATTAGAAGGCTTTTAAATATTTAAGAGGGAGGAATATAAATTGGTAAGAGAATATTATTAGAGAAGACAGGATGCATAAAGAATAGTCAAACATAGATTAATTATTTCTCTCCTCCCTCAAAATAGTAGACATAATTACCAAAGATGATGAAGTTCAAGGCATGAATATTGCTCCATCTTTATTTTGATTTACTTCTGTTTCTCTAAGAATTTCTTTCATTGATTTGTAGAATATTTATTGGTAAAATGTAAAAGATGTGAAGTCTGATAATACACAAACACATATACACACACACACACACATACCACACCATGAGTACTTATGTTTTCCAAAGAGGCCTGTAGGCCTGAATATTAGCCAAGAGGGAAAACCTAGCAAAGTAAAAATATTTGGAGACTTTCAAGAATGGTTACATTGTTTCAAAGAAGAACATATTGAGACACATATTGGAGGAACATGAATAGGTATATTGTGTCAGTATATTGAGCTCAGTTGCTCAGTCGTGTCCAACTCTTTGCAACTCCATGGACTGTAGTCCACCAGGCTCCTCTGTCCGTGGAATTTTCCAGGCAAGAATCCTGGAGGGGGTTGCCATTTCCTACTGCAAGGGATCTTCCTGACCTAGGGATCAAACCCACACCTCTTGTGTCTCCTGCTTTGGCAGGCAGATTCTTTACCATTGCAACTCCTGGGAAGCCCCATTAGTACATTACTGGTTCTTAAATAGCAGTTTTATTAAACAAGACAAATTTATAATAATTATATTCTTGCTTATTCTCAATAATGCTTAAATATTTTTAAAAATTCTACAAATAAAATACTAATCTGGGGAAATTTTCTTAATTGGGCACTTAGATGACACTTTCTCTTGTTATCTGATTTCACTGAAGACTCCACTACCACCTCAAATTGTAATAACATTTCAGCTTCCCATCTCTCATTTATATAAAAGAAACAGAAAGAATTATAAGTTTTATGAGTTGGAATATAAAACCAAGAGTCTTCCTTTAAGAGGAAACTTTTTGAATCTATTATGAAGCCCCAGAAGAAATGGTAACACACAAAGTCTGGCTGAGGAGGTAGAAATAAGAATATTAACCTCCATTGTTAACATTTCTGCTTGCGTGATTCATAGGCAGCAAGCCTTCAACTTTGCAAAAACTGAGTTTGTTTCTTTCCTGAAACCTTCTCTGCCTTTCATGTTTTCTGACTCTACGAATGATCCTAAAGGCATGCTGCTATGCATAATGTGACTGAAATGGTTTGGGCAGTCCTGAGACAGGTTGATTTTGGGTGGGGATATGGGGGATAATGTAATCTTACATGGTATTTATTTAATCGTTCCCTGAAATGGCACTTGTTAATTACTTTAAAAAATTTTACACTTGTGAAAACTATGCTTATGGGCTTCCCTGGTAGCTAAGAGGGTAAAGAATCTGCCAGCAATGCTGAAGACTGCAGTTCATCCCTGGGTCAAGAAGATCCCTTGGAGAAGGGAATGGCATCTCACTCCAGTAATCTTGCCTGGAAAATCCCACGGACAGAGGAGCCTGGCAGGCTACAGTCCATGGGGTTGCAAAGAGTTGGACATGACTAAGCAACTTTCACTTCACTTCACTTCAAAACTATACTATGAAATATTTCAAAATGTTTTTCAGCTAATTTTATGTATTATCAAGTATAATAACTATCACAATTCTAAAAGTCATAAATATTTCTCCCATGTTGAGATTTGTGATGTTGTGGCAGCGTATACAGGTGTATTATAACATGAAGCACAGAATTTGAAGAGGTCCTTTGGGGTCATGGGTCACCATGTCCCTTGATTCTATGCTTAACCTGGCATCATCACCCACTAGATTCTTCAAGACTGAAACCCAAGAATTGTCTTGAGTTACTGCTCCATACCTTCTATGGTGGTGATTTAGTCTCTAAGTTATGTCCGACTCTTGTGACCCCATGGACTGTAGCCCCACAGGCTCTTTTGTCCATGAGATTTTCCAGGCAAGAATACTGGAGTGGAATTTCCTTCTCCACACCTTTACCTCATAATAAGTTATCAACTACACTTGGTTATAACTCTGAAGTTTTAAAAGGGGTCCAAGGTGGGATTTTATTCATAAAACCTACTTTTCTCTTTTTAGATACTCCAAGTTTCTCAAACATGTGAGTATGGACAAAGGATGCAATAACCAAATGGGACACAGGATATTACATGGCAGTTATTAGGGATGTTCACCAAGTACTGACAGCTTTCCAGCTTCCAGGCTCAAGGCTGAACTGCACTTCCACACCACATTTTGAAATCAAGTCTTTCTTTGAACAATGAAATTTGGGGGAAGTGACAGGTATGTCCTCCCACTGGAGCCTTTAAAATTCAGTGAGGGATTTGCCATATTCCCTCTCACTTCCATTATGATCTGGAAAGCATAGGCTGACATAAAGCTTTAATATCCCAGCTCCCTGAGCAACTGTGATGAGCAGACTCCCTGTCAGCCCACACTGGGCATAGACAGGAGTAGTATATATATATACTTTGGTGTGTTAAGCTACCAACACTTGGAGATTGTTTATTTTTGACAGTATAAGCCAGTTCATCCTGACTGATATTTATCATTTAACTGACAGTTGAGCAAATGCCTAATATGTGTCTTCCTGCCATGCTCCATGGAGAGCCTCTGAGATGAAAATAGATTGAAGAATGGTAGCCTAAGTGAAGTCTCTTGTTTCTTTGACCGTTTAGTATAAAATGTCAGTGACTGTGGAGGAAACTATGTAACCATCAGCCACCTGACCAAAAAATGACAGGGCCATACCTATGTCCTGAGTAATATTCATCCAAACCATAAAACAGGACTCTTCTGTAAAAATTTCATCAGTGTTTGCTGTTAATTGATAACTTTTACCTTCTTCCACATCTCATTGTTGGGGCCTATATATTCAGGCATGTTGGTGAAGAAATGGAATAATGGCTGGACCTCAAAAGGAGCTCTAAATTCTATTACTTGGAAAAGATTTGCTGGCTTGCCCCTAGAGACTAGACTTTTATTAAGGCAGTATGTGAAAGATGAAAGCACATCATGGCTCTTGTTCATTAAGGCATAAGAACTTTAAACACTAAATAAATGTAGTTTGGGCTTCACCGATGCCTTCGCACTGAAGAGGAAAAGTGAAAGTGAAAGGTGCTCAGTCGTGTCCCACTCTTTGTGACCTCATGGACTATACAGTCCGTGGAATTCTCCAGGCCAGAATACTGAAGTGGGTGGCCTTTCCCTTCTCCAGGGAAATCTTCCCAACGCAGGGATCAAACCCAAGTCTCCTGTATTGCAGGCAGATTATTTACCAGCAGAGCCACAAGGGAAGCCCATGTATACTGGAGTGAGTCGCAGTAGAGAATTTGCCTGTAATGCAGGGGACATAGGAGTTGTGGGTTCAGGTTTGATCCTGGGTCAGGAATAGTCCTTGGAGGAGGAAATGGGAACCTACTCCAGTATTCTTGCCTGAAAAACCCCATGGACAGAAGAGCTGGTCCGGCTATACTCCAAAGGATCTCAGACAGTTGGACAGCACTGAGCGACTGAGCACGTGCACGTCTAGTGTTCCTGGATTTTGACAGATAATGTTAGCCATCTCTGCTTTCGTAGTGAGACGTTAGAAGGCTGTAACAGGAGATACTGTAAATGTGGGTGGAAAGTTTCTTCCTTCCTACAGGAAAAATAGATTCATTCTTAAATAGAAGGATAATGCTTCCTTCTCCAATCGCTCTCAAATTTATTAATATTTCTTTATCCTTGCTTCCACTAAAGGAATTCGCTCTGTCATGTTACCTCATTTGAATTATACCAGTAGAATTCTATAAGACTCCCTGAGTTCTACAGTCTTCGGTCAGTGCTTTATATTACAACCCCAATTGATGTTTTTCTGAAAATGCAAATCAAATCCTTCAGAATCTTAAAATTCTCCAGTGCTATCTCAGATAGGAGTTTTTAATGTTCTCCCTCTTCTTTGCCTTATCATGCACAACTCAGTATTATAATTTGCTACAACTGCACTAAGCATTTAGTTATTTAAGAGCACTACTCTCCCTCTGGGCAGTTGCATGCACCATTCCAGTTGCTTCCTTTCACTGACTATCTACTAATAATTCAGGTTTCAAATTTAAATGCCTTTTCTTCTGGAAAATCTTGGTTAACTGCTATATGCAAAAATTATGACCCCAAAAAATGATCCTGGTACAATCTCATACTTGAAAGGTTTTATTTCTTTTATCCTGACTACTATCCTGTGAAGGCCTAGAGGTGGTTGGCATAAGCAAGGACTAGAATATAGGGAAAAAATTAGATTTGTCTTTCTTAATATTATATACTGGTAGGATGATGGATGATACCTGAGAGTACTGACCTGTAGAGATAAAGGTCATGAAGGTCCACTTCAGTTATTAAAAAGTAGCCGTGGCCTAATGAGGTTCACAAGACCATGCCTAGCATTCCAGATGGAGGGTTATGGTAAAAGTCTTGTAATAATAAACAGACATTTTTCTAGTCTTAAAACTTTTCAGTTTCCTAAATCTAATCCATTCTCTCAACTACATTTAATTTATGTCTCCAGATTTTCTCTCTGTATTGACTTTTCCCCCTTGATCCACAAATATACTCATGTTACCAAAAATAAATCATTTTCTTCAATTTGTTACTGTTGAAGTTATTATTCTCTCCTATCTTCCTCCTTCCTCTTGTCACCACACCCTTTAATAAAATAAATTGCACCAGTTCCTTCCCACACTCAACATTTACTTATTTCTCTATCAAGAATGCTTTGACCCCACCCTCAGCTGGTGATTAACACTTCATAGCCTTTTCATCACCAAAAAAATACATGAAATTTTCCAATTATTCAACAAATAATAAAATTATGCATATTTTGAAAAAAGAAAAAAAACAACCACTGACTCTCAGTCGTCAGGATACTTCTTGTTCACAGATGGAGAGACATACTCTCTGCCAGTGTCTTAACCCGATCTTACCATAGTATATGATGGTGTTAATATCTTTTTCTGAAATTCTCTCTCTTTTTTAAACTCCTAAGATCAGTACTATTTTGATTCTACTTTCTTTCAGCCTACTTCTCCTGAGAAAATAATTTTCCATTACTTGAAAACAAATTATACTTTGGCTCTATTTTTTTTTCACTGTCCCTTAAATAAGTTCTTAAAATATCTTCATAGTTATGTTTCTAGACACAACTCAGTTAATTATAAAAATATACTTCCTGTATGATGAGCACTGGGCTAGAATTAATGTGAAGATGAGTTAGATCTAGTCCTTGATTATTGAAAACTCCCTTGGAGGATCTGATTCAGTAGTTATCCAATGACACATGAGAACTGTCTTTTGAACAAAAGTCCCAGTTGATAAGATTCAAGAAAAACTGATCTGGAATAGTAGTTCTTAAACTTCAGTTTCCCTAAGCATCACTTTAGAAACTTATTAAAATAGAAGATGTCTAGGTTCTATCTTTCTATAGTCAGGTTTAGTAGAATTGAGATAGGGTTCAGACACTGAAATTTTTATTAAGTCCCCACCCCAAATTGTGGTTATATAAGGGATATGAAGACAGTTATGTAAGAAACATTGGTTGAATGAAACATCAGGTAGAAGAACAGATGGCAAAAACACATTGTAAGTAAGTCTAGACAAATATTTTGTCTCATATGGGTTCTATTGTGTTTTCTGCCTTTTTCCTTCTAGAAGTTTAACAATGAGTTCTTTCAGAAGGATTGAATTAGTTTATGGGAACCCAAGGTCCTTAGCTGATACCAAGAGCATTAGTATGCAGACTCACCTAGATAAACTCAGGCATGAAAAGGTCTTATTCCTATCCAGGAAGCTCCCACTGTTATATAGTCAACTAGGAACTGCATTACCCCTCCCATCTATCTTATAAATATGTAGAGTGGTAAAAGCAGGTTCCTCCTCCTGGAGCACACTCCAGGTAAGTGGCTCAACTACTCCTTCCTGTGGGATTATGAAGGCTTGGAGGATAACATATATCCAACTACTTTATCTGCCTGTAAATTTCCCTAGTAAGTGTATTATATTGTGTTTCTGAGCCCCTGGTAAAACCATTGCTGACCACAGTGGGCATACCACATTTTATAGCCATATGGTGATAAGGAACGGATGAAGGAGTTTCTGCAGGCCATCCTAAAGAGTCACCCTTTAGGTGGTGCAGTGGTAAAGAATCTGCCTATAAATATAGGAGATGCCAGAGATGTGGGTTTGGTCTCCGGGTTAGGAAGATCCTCTGGAGGAAGAAATGGCAACCCACTCCACTATTCTTGCCTGGACAATCTCATGGACAGAAGAACCTGCCAGGGCTACAGTCCATGGGGTTGCAAAGAGTGGGACATGGCTGAGCACGCACACAGGCCATCCTAGTTGTGGAAATCCTTCTGGGGATAATAACAGATCACCAAGATGACTGGTGACCAGGTGACCATATTGGCTATCAAACACAACAGTCTCAGAGTGACCAAGTCCTTGGTCAGATTGAAATGCCTTCTACCTGGGTCTTTGTCTTATTCATGAGCTGTCTTATCTGTAGCTTCTCTACACTGTGAAATCTCAAGAGTAAAAGGATCATCTGGGTATTCTAAAAATAGAGTTAAAAAAAAAGATGTAAAAATGGGCAAGGAGACAACTATAATAAGGCTACTAGTAGACAGTTTCTGTAGATCTTGGGGAGATCCAGCAGGAGAGCTTGCACACAGAGTCAACACATACAGCCAAATAAACTTATTCTGTGGCAGCTACTCCTCTAAGTCTGGGGGGTGGGGTGGATGGGAATATAGCTGCCCAGAACAGACTTAAGAGAAATATATGGAGACGATCAGTAAGAAATCCGTGTAGAGCTAGGACCAGGTTCTCACCCAAGGCTCCATTTCCCACTGTTCATCTCAGGCTCCATTTCTGATTTCCCATCCTGGGGAGAGGCCTTTTTTAAGGCCTTCTATGCTGGAGGTTCTAAAGCTATAGTCAGTTATTTTATCTGGATTGCCTTGCTGTTCTTTTGTTAGGCTGTATAATTGATTTAGACTTTGAGTTCCTTAAATCCAGCACTAGTGAGAGGACAGGTTGGTTGGATGAGATCACTTGACCCCTGCTGATGGACTTTATTACATTTGGCCAGGGGCATTGCTGAGAAATGACTGTAATTCTAAAACTTGCCACAGTCATGCAATTGAAACAATACCACTTTCCAGGAGTAGAGAAATCAATCAGTCTCTATATAGAAGACTTAATGCAGGCAGGGATGTTATAGAACACTGTTTCACAGTTCAGCAACCTGGTTTGACTACTTCACCAAAAAGAGTCACTAGTACTTAGTACTTCACTGTGGTTTGTCAGGTCTATACAGAGAAGTGTCTACTGTTGTTCCAACAGTGACCTATATCATAAAGGTAACTTAACAAGTCACATCTGTTACTGAAACTTTGTGTGTATTCTTGGATCAGCTTTTTTCCATGCTTCTCCACAGAGAAGGGTAGCCTTCTTTTAGCAAGGTACACTGAACATACAGACTGTCCAAAACCCCACAGCTAGTGTTGTATCATCAATGGGTTGGGAAAACCATAATATAATGTGAATTATTTGTTAAAATCCAGCATGCCATTGTATTACCTTTTAAACATTAATTCTTCATTTGAAAGTTTTAAATAAACACAAAAAGAAAGATAGTATATTAAACCACCATATGTATATCTTATAATATCAATATACACATTCTTAATATCAACATTTACTAACATTCTGATGTTCCTATTTCATTTATACTATCATGTTTTTTTCCCCTGACAATATTTTAAGCAAATTTCAGGTGAATATTCATAATATTTTTAGATTGGCCCCACCAACGAAACTGCTTGCATTTGCATGCCATTCAGGCATAGTCAACTAAAAATGGATGGACCTTTCTTAACGACAAAAATCCAAGGTCTTCTTGAGACTCTAGGGTCATCAAACCAAAATGATATTCCCCAGCTTATTAAGAGCAAACTACTGGCCATGAAGCCACCACCTAAAATAAAAGTGACCTACCATCTGATTGACCTTCTTGGGAGTTTTACTATAGCCACGTCACCATATAGCTAGCCAAGATCAAATGGGATCCTTAAAACAAGAAATCTTGGAAAATTCCAGGTATCAGTAACACAAGCCAAGTCATGTCCTTTGCCTCTACTATCCCTTTCAGAGTCAATGTTATAATTGTTGTCTGTGGGTAGTCTTAAAGATGGCTGTTGCTCTTGCCTGTGAGACAGCCAATACACACTGGCCCTTATTTTTTTAATTGAAAGATTTCCTCCCATTGCTGACTAGTACCTAACCTCTGGACTCCAAATGACAACCTATCCTAAAATCTCCTACTTGAATGCGAAGAACTGACTCACTGGAAACAACCCTGATGCTGGGAAAGATTGAAGCAGAAGGTGAAGGGGATGACAGAGGATGAGATCGTTGGATGGCATCACCAATTTGATGGACATGAATTTGAGCAAGCTCTGGGAGTTGGTGATGGACAGGGAAGCCTGGCGTGCTGCAGTCCATGGGGTCGCAAAAAGTCAGACATGACTGAGTGACTAAACTGATTGATTGAATTGATCCTAAAATCATACTCTCCCTGATGGAAACTTCATGACTTCTTGACCACCTATTCATCTTTCAGTGGGTTGTCTCTGAACCTAAGTCCATAAATTGAAAGAGCTCCCTGAAAACTCCATATGAAAGTGAGTGTCTATTCAAAGCAAAACCTTCCTGGGACAGAACCTATCCTTTTATTTAAAGTGGATACTACTGATCTGTGACCTATCGTTTGTACATGATGGTATGAAGTTTCTGAGCCTCCCTCTGCTCTGCATTTTCTCTGTCAGAAGGTATACATTTACAAGGCCATCAACTAGGGTCAAGAGTGTGACCTAGGGTCCAGGGAGAACTTTTTGCCTTGTTAGCACCATGTTCTTACCAGCTAAACTAATCTTCTCAGAAGGAAACAATATGAATAGGTTATATAAAAAAAAAATCATGCTTAAAAAAACAACCAGAACAGTAGTGGAACACAGAAATTTGGAGTTAGAATACTTGAGCTCATGGCTTAGCCCTGTAGTTTCATTGTGTACTGGCCAATTTCATCCCTTCTTTTCCATCCGAGTTTCTAGGAAGTGGTCTGTGCTATTGGTCTTCATTTTGTCACCTGTGGCTCACCCAAATCAATCTTGATACACACTTCTATCTGTGCCATCTTACTAAAAGTGCTTTCCCAAGCTCACCATCATAACTTTTATCAAGAGTGACTTAACCACTGCAGGACCTGGTCCCTTTGACCTTTCCAACCTGCCCAAAACTATCTGGGTTTTTTTGTTGGTTTTCTAGTTTTTTCCACAAAAATAAGTCTCGCTCTTTCTTTCTCTCTCAACTTTCTTTCCATATTTTTCTTTTCCAGATATTTCTCTTCAGATATTTCCTGTTTTTACTTTTAATAGTCTGCCTGATTAACTTAATCTCTTTCTTTACTTATGCAAACATTGACAGAACTAAAATATAATTTTAGTACAGGCTTCTGGTCTCTAGGTTTCTATATCCAACTCTATTTGAATGTCCCTTTGAGCATTCAAAACATTCAAAATTGAACTCTATCAACATTTTATATCTTTAGTATCCACCGAGTGGTTCAAGTCTGAAAACTTGGTATTGACCTGTGTCCTGAATTTGCCTTCATAGCCTTTGTGCCCCTTTTCTTCTCAGAATCTGCACTGCCTTCAGTGGAGACTCTGGCCTGCTTCAGTCTCTAGTCTTAACTCTCCTTAAACTCTTTTTATATATATATATATAAGAACCTTCAGTCAGTTCAGTTCAGTTGCTCAGTCATGTCCGACTCTTTGCGACCCCATGAATCGCAGCACGCCAGGCCTCCCTGTCCGTCACCAACTCCCAGAGTTCACTCAGACTCACGTCCATCAAGTCAGTGATGCCATCCAGCCATCTCATCCTCTGTCATCCCCTTCTCCTCCTGCCCCCAATCCCTCCCAGCATCAGACTCTTTTCCAATGTTCAGTTCAGTTCAGTTCAGTCGCTTAGTCGTGTCTGACGTGGTCAGGTACCTACTAAAATATCTTCATGATTTCCCATTGCTTCAAACTGCCTTCCAGTCTCTTCAACACCATAAACACTTTTTGTCATCTTGGTGCTCACATCTGCAGTCTTGTTAGTTGTGGCTTCACCCTTGTACCGTGTGCTCCAGCCATCCTGTACCACTTGTGGATTCCATGGTTCCATGATTGTGGAGAAGTCTGTTCCTTATTCTGTTCTCATGTTGCTACTTTTATTGCCCTCTGCAGTGCTCAACCTATAGTATCTAACTTTATCAGTCCTTAAAATTTTAATTATCTACCTTCTAGCAGCCTCTCCTAATATACATGCAAACAACTAAACTGAATGAGCTGCCTTGTTTTGTTTTTATATATTTTCATAGCATTCTGGATTTACTTTCTTGCAAACAACAATACTATATTTTAATTATTTGCTGTCCATCTCCTCACTATTGTGTTTCTCCTTAATACTGGCACTTTGCATTAGTTATCTTTCTCCTCTACCATCCAGCACCCTATGGCACAAGGTAACTACTTACAGCCCTCACAGTGAATGAATCCATGGTTTATACCAACTATATACCCTTTGTCAAAATGTGACAGAATAACTCTATATTGCAGGTTCCCCATTTATTAAATAAGAATTTTAGCAATATCTACCTCACAGGATTGTGAAAGTTAGATGAATTGTATTAAAAAATACAATTAGGAGCTCAATCCTTTGTTACAGTTCTTAGTCAATACAAATGTGTTTACATTTCTCAAGTATGTTTGGATTTTATAAAATTTGCATGCCCCTAAAAGAGATCCGCTGGATCATCGAAAAAGCAAGAGAGTTCCAGAAAAACATCTATTTCTGTTTTATTGACTATGCCAAAACCTTTGACTCTGTGGATGACAATAAACTGTGGAAAACTCCTCAAGAGATGGGAATACCAGACCACCTGACCTGCCTCTTGAGAAATCTGTATGCAGGTGATGAAACAACAGTTAGAACTAGACATGGAACAACAGACTGGTTCCAAATAGGGAAAGGAGTACGTCAAGGCGGTATCTTGTCACACTGCTTATTTAACTTATATGCAGAGTACATCATGAGAAACGCTGGGCTGGATGAAGCACAAGCTGGAATCAAGATTGCCTGGAGAAATATCAATAACCTCAGATATGCAGATAACACCACCCTTACGGCAGAAAGTGAAAAAGAACTAAAGAGCCTCTTGATGAAAGTGAAAGAGGAGAGTGAAAAAGTTGGCTATAGCTCAACATTCAGAAAACGAAGATCATGGCATCTGGTCCCATCGTTTCATGGGAAATAGATGGGGAAACAGTGGCTGACTTTATTTTGGGGGGCTCCCAAATCATTGTAGATGGTGACTACAGCCATGAAATTAAAAGACGCTTACTCCTTGGAAGGAAAGTTATGACCAACCTAGACAGCATATTCAAAAGCAGAGACATTACTTTGCCAACAAAGTTCTGTCTAGTCAAGGATATGATTTTTCCAGTAGTCATGTATAGGTGTGAGAGTTGGACTATAAAGAAAGCTGAGTGCTGAAGAATGGATGCTTTTGAACTGTGGTGTTGGAGAAGACTCTTGAGAGTCCCTTGGACTGCAAGGAGATCCAACCAGTCCATCCTAAAGAACATCAGTCCTGGATGTTCATTGGAAGGACTGATGTTGAAGCTGAAACTCCAACCTTTTGGCCACCTGATTGACGAGCTGACTCATTTGAAAAGACCCTGATACTGGGAAAGATTGAGGGCAGGAGGAGAAGGGGATGACAGAGGATGAGATGGTGGGATGGCATCACTGACTCAATGGACATGATTTTGGGTGAAATCTGGGAGTTAGTGATGGACAGGGATGCCTGGCATGCTGCAGTCCATGGGGTCATAAAGAGTTGGATATGACTGAGCAACTGGACTGGACTGAACTGAACTGAGAAGAGATCAACCCAGCGATCACTTCCATGGTCTGAAAACATAAGTAAAAACAGAAGGCATGTAGCTAAGCCATTACATTTGAGAACAGAAATGCAAATAAAAGCAAGATACATTGAATTGCCTACACTAATGCCCAAGTACGGGCATTAGATATATGCATATGATTATCAGTTCAGTTTAGTTCAGTCGCTCAGTCATGTCCTACTCTTTGCGACCCCATGAATTGCAGCACACCAGGCCTCCCTGTCCATCACCAGCTCCCGGAGTACACTCAAACTCACATCCATCGAGTTGGTGATGCCATCCAGCCATCTCATCCTCTGTCGTCCCCTTTTCTTCCTTCCCCCAATCCCTCCCAGCATCAGAGTCTTTTCCAATGAGTCAACTCTTCGCATGAGGTGGAAAAAGTACTGGAGTTTCAGCTTTAGCATCATTCCTTCCAAAGAACACCCAGGGCTGATCTCCTTTAGAATGGACTAGTTGGATCTCCTTGCAGTCCAAGGGACTCTCAAGAGTCTTCTCCAACACCACAGTTCAAAACTATCAATTCTTCAGCACTCAGCTTTCTTCATAGTCCAACTCTCACATCCATACATGACCACTGAAAAAACCATACCCCTGACTAGACAGACCTTTGTTGGCAAAGTATTATCTCTGCTTTTCAATATGCTATCTAGGTTGATCATAACTTTCCTTTCAAGGAGTAAGCGTCTTTTAATTTCATGGCTGCAATCACCATCAGTAGTGATTTTGGAGCCCCCCAAAATAAAGTCTGACACTGTTTCCACTGTTTCCCCATCTATTTCCCATGAAGTGATGGGACCACATGCCATGATCTTCGTTTTCTGAATGTTGAGCTTTAAGCCAACCTTTTCACTTTCATCAAGAGGATTTTTAGTTCTTCTTCACTTTCTGCCATAAAGGTGGTGTGTCATCTGCGTATCTGAGGTTATTGATATTTCTCCTGGCAATCTTGATTCCAGCTTGTTCTATATATATATACACATATATAATATATATATATAATATAAGCATATGATTATTTGTATATGTATATATGTGACTAATTTAGATATCTTCCTCTTACAAATAAATTGTGAACAAAGCAGCATGCAAGAACAGCTTTTGCCCTTACATTCATCTTTATTTTTTCCTCCAGACTACACAGCTCTTAAAGTAGAAAATAAGGTGAATGTACTACATTTGAAAGCTTTCTCTGCAGGATAACTCAGTTCTGGCTATTGTTGATTCTATTTCTTTTGGTTAGAGAGCCACTAGGAGGTTAATTTAAAGTTTTCAGGAAATCAGTGTATTCACCTCTCAATTTACTGCTTAAATAAATATCAAAAGAGTTAAACGGTCATCTTGTAAGTGCTATTAGGTTCAGAAAATGACCAAGTAAAACACACTGTCACCTTTAGCAGTACATTGTTGTGAAGCTGATATTTTCAAGGTAAAACCTACTTTCTTTATTGATGAGAGCAGTCCCTGTATTTCTGTAGACACAGTCAGAGAGTTGAAGCTGGGGACATTAGATTCTTCTCCACCTCCTGTGCCACAGGATATTTGGTCAGGCCCATCAAACTGCATAAGCTTCATAGTTTCATTTGTATGGGTCAATCAACTCTGAGGTCCCTGTAGTATTCAGGAAAAAACTGTCCTTGACCTATAGTATATTTTTTTAATTCTGGAAAAGTAAAAGAATAAATTTACAATTATAACTTGAATGGCATTTCAAGAGCATAGCAAGTTATATTTCATGAAAAGTTTATGAGGGTGTAGTGGAGAATAAAGTTTTTCTTTATCCTCTTAAGTTCTGTATGTTGGATCTACAAATTACACAGACAAACACAGATTAATAGAACAGTTTATTACTATACATATGGAGTCTTCATAAAAAAAGGTAGTGAAAATTCAAAGAAGTGGTTAGACCCAGCGCCTTATATACCATTTTAAAAAAGAATAATAAACTTGTGGAGAGGTGACAAGACAAAGGAAAAGGGGCTTAGGCTTTTAGCAACAGTAAATTGTAGGAAGGTAACATATTGGAAGGACACTAATAAAAGAAAATTAGAGATACCAAAGGAAGAATTTATGCAAAGATGGGCTCAATAAAGAACAGAAATGGTAGGGACCTAACAGAAGCAGAAGATATGAAGAAGAGGTGGCAAGAATACACAGAAGAACTGTACAAAAAAGATCTTCATGACCAAGATAATCACGATGGTGTGATCACTCACCTAGAGCCAGACATCCTGGAATGTGAGGTCAAGTGGGCCTTAGAAAGCATCACTATGAACAAAGCTAGTGGAGGTTATGGCATTCCAATGGAGCTATTTCAAATCCTGAAGGATGATGCTGTGAAAGTGTTGCACTCAGTATGCCAGCAAATTTAGAAAACTCAGCAGTGGCCACAGGACTGGAAAAGGTCAGTTTTCATTCCAATCTCAAAGAAAGGCAATGCCAAAGAATGCTCAAAGTACTGCACAATTGCACTCATCTGACATACTAGTAAAGTAATGCTCAAAATTCTCCAGGCCAGGCTTCAGCAATATGTGAACCATGAACTTCCAGATGTTCAAGCTGGTTTTAGAAAAGGCAGAAGAACCAGAGATTAAATTGCCAACATCCGATGGATCATCAAAAAAGCAAGAGAGTTCCAGAAAAACATCTTTTTCTGCTGTATTGACTATGCCAAAGCCTTTGACTGTGTGGATCACAATAAACTGTGGAAAATTCTGAAAGAGATGGGAACACCAGACCACCTGACCTGCCTCTTGAGAAACCTATATGCAGGTCAGGAAGCAACAGTTAGAAGTGGACATGGAACAACAGACTGGTTCCAAATAGGAAAAGGAGTCCATCAAGGCTGTATATTGTCACCCTGCTTATTTAACTTCTATGCAGAGTACATCATGAGAAATGCTGGGCTGGAAGAAGCACAAGCTGGAATCAAGATTGCCGGGAGAAATATCAATAACCTCAGATATGCAGATGACACACCACCTTTATGGCAGAAAGTGAAGAGGAACTCAAAAGTCTCTTGATGAAATTGAAAGAGGAGAGTGAAAAAGTTGGCTTAAAGCTCAACATTCAGAAAACGAAGATCATGGCATCTGGTCCCATCACTTCATGGGAAATAGATGGGGAAACAGTGGAAACAGTGTCAGACTTTATTTTGGGGGGGGCTCCAAAATCACTACAGATGGTGATTGCAGCCATGAAATTAAAAGACGCTTACTCCTTGGAAGAAAAGTTATGACCAACCTAGATAGTATATTCAAAAGCAGAGACATTACTTTGCCAAAAAAGGTCCATCTAGTCAAGGCTATGGTTTTTCCAGTGGTCATATATGGATGTGAGAGTTGGATTGTGAAGAAAGCTGAGTGCCGAAGAATTGATGCTTTTGAACTGTGGTGTTAGAGAAGACTCTTGAGAGTCCCTTGGACTGCAAGGGGATCCAACCAGTCCCTTCTAAAGGAGATCAGTCCTGGGTGCTCTTTGGAAGGAATGATGCCAAAGCTGAAACTCCAGTACTTTTTCCACCTCATGCGAAGAGTTGACTCATTGGAAATGTCTCTGATGCTGGGAGGGATTGGGGGCAGGAGAAGAATGGGACGACAGAGGATGAGATGGCTGGATGGCATCACTGACTCAATGGATGTGAGTTTGAGTGTACTGTGGGAGTTGGTGATGGACAGGGAGGCCTAGTGTGCTGCTATTCTTGGGTTTGCAAAGAGTTGGACATGACTGAGTGAGTGAACTGAACTGAATAAAAGAAAAAGGTTGTCTACTAAAGTCCTGTTTATGCAGGCTCCTCTAAGTTTTATCTCTGTTCATAAGATTAATTCACCCCTTCCTGGTATTGGGAAGGGGGCACTTTCTCAAAAGGAAGAAACTATTTGTCCAGTTCTTGGTCTTTTTTTTTGTTTGGTATATATATTCCTTTTCAACTTTTTTTCCATTATTGAAATGTAGTTAATTTACAATGTTGTGTTAGTTTTAAGTGTACAGCAAAGAGATTCATATATATACATATATTATTTTTCAGATTCTTTTCTGTTATAGGTTATTACAAGATATTGAATGTAGTTTCTTATGCTATACAGTAGGTCATCATTGCTTATTTTATATATAGTGATATGTACATTCTTCAAAAATTGCAGAAAGAGTTTAACTCCTATATGATTTCTTTCCCCATCTTTTTCTGTCTCTCCATTCCAAGACTTATTTTTCATTCATATTTTCTTTTTTTATTCCAGAACTATTTTTATTCTTTTGATGCAAGTTTATATTGACAATCAATTTATGTTTAGTTTGTACTTATATTAATATACTTTAAATAAGTAATGAGCTTTAACATTATCATTTCTTCATTAAAATATGGATTTAATTGGGGTCACTATATCTTCCTCGGGAGGCAAACATAAACTAGTGATGGATATTCAGACTTGAAATCCAAAGGCTTGGTTTTAGGTTCTGGCTAAAGCTGTTTGTTTTGGGCAAGTTCCATCAATTCACTGCATTACACAATTTCAGTAAAAAAATGAGAGAAAATATGTACATTTTTGGATTTGTGAAGATTATATAAAATATAGTATACAGAAGTATTTGGGAAGCTATTATTATGCTATTTCTTCTTCTCTCTTAATTCTTAAAAATAGCTATTGGTTTTTCAGTGTTTTAAGAGGCAAAATAGTTCTTAAGTGTTCTGTAAAACTGCCTGACCTCATAAAATATGTGTTTAAAGACTATTTCTAGGCCAATGGGAACCCTACCTATTAGGGACTGGTAAATAATCATGGGCTTCCCTGATGGCTCAGCTGGTAAAGAATCTGCCTGCAATGCTGGAGACTCAGGCTCTATCCCTGGGTTGGAAAATCGCTTAGAGAAGGGAATGGCTACCCACTCTAGCTTCTTGCCTGGAGAATTCCATGGACAGAGGAGCCTGGTTGGCTACAGTCCATACAGTCACAGAGTTGGACATGACTGAACATGCAAGCAGAAAATAAACATCCATTGAATTGTGATGATACCTCTTCCGTATAAAGTAATATTATTATTTCTTAAAAACGTGTGTTTCCAGTGTTAAAACAGAGCTAAGCCTTTCTCTAGGGCTTCCCACATGGTGCTAGTGGTTAAGAATCTGCCTGCCAGTGCTGAAGATTCAAGAGACGTGGGTTTGATCCCTGGGTCAGGACGATCTCCTGGAGTAGGAAATAGAAACTCACTCCAGTATCCTTGCCTGGAAAATCTCATGAAAAAGGGAGCCTGGTGGGCTGCAGTCCATGATGCAACTGAGTAACTAAGCGTGCGTGCACACACACACACACACACACACACACACACACGAGCCTTTATTGAAAATGATTAAAGTTGAAATTGATACTGTTGGAACAAAGTCCTGTTGGGAGATTTTCTCCTCTCCTGAAGATGAGCCAGACAATTATTCAGACAGTTATTTAATGTAAATATGGACTTTTCTATCAAATATGTGACTCTTTTTTATTGTCATGAACAACTATTGCATGTACGTCAGTGGCAGAGTTCCTAGTGATGATGCTGTTGTTTTTCCTCATCCCAGATTAGGGCCGAAACTATTTGTTCATTCCAGAGGAGTGAAGATGCTGACAGATCAGATGCTGCCAGCAGCTATCTGTCAGCTTGGAGAAGGGGGGGTGATGCTTGGCGACGGGGCTGGGGCTCAAGCAGCTGTTTCAGCTGCTATTCACTCTGGAGTTCAGGACATGTGTCTTACACTACCTGTCTTTCAAAGAATTCAGCTTTCTATATCAGAAAGATCTGTAAATCCCAAAGAATCCAAAGGTGAAAGAGAGCAGTACAGATTATAATTATGCTTGATTTTTATCTGTGCCCCAATAGGAGGCTCACTCTTATTTATTCTGCCCTTTCCCTGGGCACATACAAATTGCTTGAGTCTCAGCTGCATACACTTATGCCAGACAGAAGCATCACACATCTGCAGTAAAGCTACTCACAGTGTGTCAGAAGATCTTGCAGCACTGAAGTTGGTGTGTTTTAGTGGGAAGAACACCAGACCAGAATCTAAATGATATGGATTAGAGTCCTGACTCTGTGATGGATTGGCTATGTGCCCTTGGGCAAATGTTTTCTGTCTAGACCTCAGTATTTTCAATTGAAAAATCAGGTGGTTGTGGTAGGTAATTGCTGAAGTTCCTTTTAGCTCTGATTCTGTGATTTCTGAGTGTGTGTGTGTGTGTGTGTGTGTGTGTGTGTGTATGCTCAGTCTCTCAGTCGTGTCCCACTCTTTGTGACCCATGGACTGTAGCCGAACAAGCTCCTCTGTCCATGGAATCTTCCAGGCAAAAATACTGGAATGGGTTGCCATTTCCTACTCCAGGGGATCTTCCTGACCCAGGGATTGAACCCATGTCTCTTGTATCTTCTGCATTGGCAGGCGGATTTTTTTTTTTACCATTGTGCCACCTGGGAAGCCTCATGATTATAATAACAGCTACATTTATTGAGCACATATTTTTGGCTGGATACTGGTCCAATTGGTAAAAATTATTTACCCCTCAAAACAGTATTTTCATGAAGTTAAGTGCTGTCATTGACTCATAAAAGAGGGAAAGTGAAAGTCACTCAGTGGTGTCCAACTCTTTTCGACCCTGTGGACTGTAGCCAACCACGCTCCTCTGTCCATGGAATTCTCTAGGCACGAATACTAGAGTGGATTGCCATTCCCTTCTCCAGGGGATCTTCCTGACCCAGGGATTGAACCTGGGTCTCCCACATTCTGGGCAGATTCTTTACCTACTGAGCCACCTGGAAGGCCTAAAAGAGGAAAGTTATGCTGCATAGTTTCGTCGAAGTTCTGTTGGTAAGGGCAGAACTGGTAATCAAACATATCTACATCTTTTACTGCAGTCAGAGCATTTGAAAACAATTTTAATGGCTCTGTAGATCTGGACCTCAAAAAATCCAGATTGTCCTAGAATTACTTACTTATTTCTGGAATTTCAGTAGTATTTCTAAAGTTTTTACTATTACGTTCTGGCTCCCACAACAACATAGTGTTGAGTTTGGACTCCCTGAGGTTTGAGAGGCACTTTTATGATTTCCTTAGAAGTTTTATTTATGAAGAAAATAACTTTTGCCTTGCTGCCCTATGAATATCTCAGTTTGGAATACTGTTTATAAATTAACAAATTGCAGATTAAAATTAATCTTATTGTTACATATGCTTGCATGTTTTAATCTGCAATATAAGGTTAATACTTGCTGATTTTTTTAATTATTGAAAGCATAAGATGGATGAGAAAGTAGAATAAATATTTCCAAATAATAATTGTCAGCTTTTGGGGGAATAATTGGCCAATACATATTATTTATCTCATGTTTTTGCTTTCTGCTAAGAAGAAAAAGGAAATCATAGATGTTGGAAAGAAATGGCAGGGTTTAGGGGCCGATTTTACAGTGGCCTCTAATTTCTTACTGACCATTAATGATTTAGTTCAATTTTCCATTGGTCTTTTCTTTTGTGAAAATGGTAGATGATATCTTCCTCACAGCACAAAGATACAATATACAGAGTCATAAAGTACACAAAGGTATACCTCTCTCTTTGATTATATTAATAGCCCTCTCATGAGACCTCATTTCACCAATATCTGTTCCTCTACATTGCTTATTGAATCAAAATGACCTTTATGATTTCATTACTTTGTTTCAGCCTAAAACATTCAATCATTCCTCTTTTCCAGGAGGAGCAAAGTCACATTCTTCTGCTCGCCACACAAGACCTGTGCCAATTGAACTGGACTGTCTCTTCCCTGCTATGCATGTCGTGTCCATCCTCATATGATAATTGGGCTTTTCCTTGCTTTTCTGAATCACTACTCACCCTAGGTAGTCAAATAAAGCTTTCAGTGTAGCCAACTCAAGCTAGAATCGACTGGTTTTACATGTCGTTTCCTATCTGCCAGTTTTCTGTCTCCTCTTTTCTTTCTAACTGAGAAGCTCTCCTCGTCTTTTAAGATCTAACTGAATTTTCACCTCCCCTAAGAGTCTTCCCTTTATTATGCCCATCTTTGCATAAAAAGTTCCCTCGGTATCTCTAATTTTCCTGAAGAGGTTTCTAGTCTTTCCCATCCTATTCTTTTCCCTCTATTTCTTTGCACTGATCACTGAGGAAAGCTTTCTTATCTCTCCTTGCTACTCTTTGGAACTGCATTCAAAAGGATATATGTTTCCTTTTCTCCTTTGCCTTTTGCTTCTCTTCTTTTCATAGCTGTTTGTAAGGCCTCCTCAGATAACCATTTTGCTTTTTTGCATTTCTTTTTCTTGCAGATGGTCTTACACTGTCTCCCATACAATGTCACTAACTTCCGTCCATAGTTCTTCAGGCACTCTGTCTATCAGATCTAATCCCTTGAATCTATTTGTCACTTCCACTGTATAATCATAAGGGATCTTATTTAGGTTATACCTGAATGGTCTATTGGTTTTCCCCACTTTCTTCAATTTAAGTCTGAATTTGGCAATAAGGAGTTCATGATTGAACCATAGCCAGCTCCTGGTCTTGTTTTTGCTGACTGTATAGCGCTTCTCCATCTTTGGCTGCAAAGAATACAATCAGTCTGATTTTGATATTGACCATCTCGTGACATCCATGTGTATAGTGTTCTCTTGTGTTGTTGGAACAGGGTGTTTGCCATGACCAGTGCATTCTTTTGGCAAAGATGGGCTCAATAAAGGACAGAAATGGTATGGACCTAAAAGAAGCAAAAGGTGTTAAGAAGAGGTGGCAAAAATACACAGAAGAACTATACAAAAAGATGTTCATGACCCAGATAATCAGGATGGTGTGATCACTCACCTAGAGCCAGACATTGTGGAATGTGAAGTCAAGTGGACCTTGGGAAACATCACTATGAACAAAGCTAGTGGAGGTGATGGAATTCCAGTAGAGCTATTTCAAATCCTAAAAGATGATACTGTGAAAGTGCTCCAGTCAGTATGCCAGCAAATTTGTAAAACTCAGCAGTGGCCACAGGACTGGAAAAGGTCAGTTTTCATTCCAATCTCAAAGGCAATGCCAAAGAATTCTCAAACTACTGCACAATTTCACTCATCTCACATGCTAGTAAAGTAATGCTCAAAATTCTCCAAGCCAGGCTTCAGTAGTCCAGGAATCGTGAACTTTCTAGATGTTCAAGCTGGTTTTAGAAAAGGCAGATAAAACAGATATCAAATTACCAACATCTGTTGGGTCATTGAAAATGAAGAGAGAAGTTGCTCAGTCATGTTCCACTCTTTGCGACCCCATGGACTGTAGTGCACCAGGCTCCTCCATCCATGGAATTTTCCAGGCAAGAGTCCTAGAGTGGGTTGCCATTTCCTTCTCTAGGAGATCTTCCTGACCCAGGTATCAAATGCAGGTCTCCCACATCGAAGGCAGATGCTTTACCATCTGAACCACCAAGACAAAGACATCTACTTCTGCTCTGTTGACTACACCAAAGCCTCTGACTGTGTGGATCACAACAAACTGTGAAAATTCTTCAAGAGATGGGAATACTGGACCATGTGACCTGCCTCCTGAGAAATCTTATGCAGATCAAGAAGCAACAGTTAGAACTGGACATGGAACAACAGACTGGTTCCAAATCAGGAAAGGAATATGTCAAGGCTGTATATTGTCACCCTGCTTATTTAACCTCTATGCAGAATACATCATGAGAAATGCTGGGCTGGATGAAGCACAAGCTGTAGTCAAGATTGCTGGGAGAAATATCAATCACCTCAGATATGCAGATGACACACCACCCTTATGGCAGAAAGTGAAGAAGAACTAAAGAGCCTCTTGATGAAAGTGAAAGAGGAGAGTGAAAAAGTTGGCTAAAGCTCAACATTCAGAAAACGAAGATCATGATATCTGGTCCAATCACTTCATGGCAAATAGATGGGGAAACAGTGAAAATAGTAACAGACTTTATTTTTTTGAGCTCCCAAATCAGTGCAGATGGTGATTGCAGCCATGAAATTAAAAGACAATTGTTCCTTGGAAGAAAAGTTATGACCAACCTAGACGGCACATTAAAAAGCCGAGACATTACTTTGCCAACAAAGGTCTATCTAGTCAAGACTATGGTTTTTCCAATAGTCATGTGTGGATGTGAGAGTAGGACTATAAAAGAAAGTTGAGCACTGAAGAATTGATGGTTTTGAACTGCGGTGTTAGAGAATACTCTTGAGAGTCCCTTGGACTGCTATAAGGAGATCAAACCAGTCCATCCTAAAGGAAATCAGTCCAAATATTCGTTGGAAGGACTGAAGCTGAAGGTCCAATACTTTTACCACCTGATGCGAAGAACTGATTCATGGGAAATGACCTTGATGCTGGGAAAGATTGAAGGCAGGAGGAGAAGGTGATGACAGATGATTAGTTGGTTGGACGGCATCACCAACTCAGGGGACATGAGTTTGAGCAAGCTCTGGGAGTTGGTGATGAACAGGGAAGCCTGGCATGCTGCAGTCCATGGGGTTGTAAAGAGTTGGACTTGACTGTGCCACTGAACTGAACTGGAACATGGCACACACATTTTCCCAATAACTCACACTGAAAATCAGATTTTTCAATGCATTACTTTTTAAAAATGCCAAAAGTTTGTCATTATAATTTGGTAGGAAGTAATTTGCCAGAAACCCATGATGAGTTTCTGTTAGGCGTGTGGATTTTTGTACTACTGGAAAACCTGAAGGTAAGATGATATAGCAGCTCTTCTGAAGACATTTGTTACTGTCTTCTGCTTGTTCTTGTTATGTCTAACTATGTCTACCAGCGTGTACACATTGAACATTTCCTACTCTATACCAAACAATCCTTATTCCATAAAGTTATGGTATTCCCAACACACTCTAGGCTCTGGCAGAGTAATTTTCTATTGCACATGTGCACAGAGGGACTATTGCAAAATCAGCAACTGGTCACTTGCAGCCTGGCTTGTGTCACCATCATCAAGAGCTTAGTAATTATAACAAATTTTTCTTCAGTGTTTTTCATCAAGTGCTTTTAAATGAGCATGATCATTTGAAAATTTTAGAACAGTTCTACAATTTGGACATCTTTATTTAGTTTTCTATATAAACAAGCTTTAATCTATATTTTGTCTTGCCTAGCGCCATTGTTTTTCTGTCATTAGTGATCATCATAGCATCAGGAATTAGAAATAGTATAGTAGGGGTTATCATTACTATTTAGAAATTGGTGAAGATAATTCTGAGAGAAGACATTGGATAACCTGTGATCTCTGAGGGCTTCTTCGTGTAATATAACTAAAACCAAATGCTTGACTCCTAAATCCCAAGTGCTGGTGTCTAAACTGATTCTAATTCTATAGAACTTCATTAGCCCTACCCCTTTCTCCCTTCTCAACCAAATCACAAATTATTTTATTGATATTCCATATGTCTTTATATTTTCCCCTTCATATCTTTCCTCCTTACTTTTGTTCTTTTTAGGATCTATCTCAATATCTACCACCTTGTAATACTTTAAGTATCTTCTTACTTTGCTGACTGCTTCCAAACTACTAACTCCTCCTATGCAGTATACCATTTTCCTGCCTGGGGAGTCTTTCATTATCATACATCTGACTGTGATGCTTTGCTTACTAGGCAATTTCCTTTCACCCCAAGAGACCACACTCGTTAGAACAGAACAGTGAATCATTCTGTTAACCCTGTTTACTTCTGCAGCTTCCAGTTTAATAATTCTTTACCCCTTGCACATTCAAGCTGGTTTTAGAAAAGGCAGAGGAACCAGAGATCAAATTGCCAACATCCCCTGAATCATCAAAAAAGCAAGAGAGTTCCAGAAAAACATCTATTTCTGCTTTATTGACTATGCCAAAGCCTTTGACTGTGTGGATCACAATAAACTGTGGAAAATTCTGAAAGAGACGGGAATACCAGACCACCTGACCTACCTCTTGAGAAACCTATATGCAGGTCAGGAAGCAACAGTTAGAACTGGACATGGAACAACAGACTGGTTCCAAATAGGAAAAGGAGTATGTCAAGGCTGTATATTGTCATCCTGCTTATTTGACTTCTATGCAGAGTACATCATGAGAAATGCTGGGCTGGAAGAAACACAAGCTGGAATCAAGATCGCTGGGAGAAATATCAATAACTTCAGATATGCAGATGACACACCACCTTTATGGCAGAAAGTGAAGAGGAACTAAAAAGCCTCTTGATGAAAGTGAAAGTGGAGAGTGAAAAAGTTGGCTTAAAACTCAATATTCAGAAAACAAAGATCACGGCATCTGGTCCCATCACTTCATGGCAAATAGATGGGGAAACAGTGGAAATAGTGTCAGACTTTATTTTGGGGGGCTCCAAAATCACTACAGATGGTGATTGCAGCCATGAAATTAAAAGACGCTTACTCCTTGGAAGGAAAGTTATGACCAACCCAGATAGCATATTGAAAAGCAGAGATATTACTTTGCCAACAAAGGTCCATCTAGTCCTGGCTTCTGTTTTTCCAGTGGTCATGTATGGATGTAAGAGTTGGACTGTGAAGAAAGCTGAGTGCCGAAGAATTGATGCTTTTGAACTGTGATGTTGGAGAAGACTCTTGAGAGTCCCTTGGACTGCAAGGGGATCCAACCAGTCCATCCTGAAGGAGATCAGCCCTGGGATTTCTTTGGAAGGACTGATGCTGAAGCTGAAACTCCAGTACTTTGGCCACCTCATGGGAAGAGTTGACTCTTTGGAAAAGACTCTGATGCTGGGAGGGATTGGGGGCAGGAGGAGAAGGGGACGACAGAGGATGAGATGGCTGGATGGCATCACCGACTCGTTGGACGTGAGTTTGAGTGCTCCGGAAGTTGGTGATGGACAGGGAGGCCTGGCGTGCTGCCGTCCATGGGGTTGCAAAGAGTCGGATATGACTGAGCAAGTGAACTGAACTGACTGCATACTTCAATTCATTCATGCTATCCCCTTTCAATTATCTTAATGAACACATGAGTGTGTTTTAAAGGCTGTTCACTGGAGTATTTTGGTATCTGAAATCACTTCCCCATTGTCTCCCTGATTCTGTCTTAAAGGGCCAACTTATAAATATTAAATTTTTGTTTTCTGTCTCCACATCCACACATTCCAGCCACAGATTTTGTGTTTTTTAAGAATACCTCTGTTCGTATATTTATGCATCACACAAAAAATATTTCATGACTGCAAGAATCATTGATGTCAAGAAATTTTTCCTGTGAATTTAAAGGAAGAAATTACACTTTCATATGTTTAACAAATAAATCCAATCTTGCATAGAAGATTTTTACATTGGATAGAAAAGCATGTTTTCAAGTTTGTTTTGTGCTTTACTTCTAAGTTATTAAAGTATGTAAATAATTTTTATTCACTTTGCTTAAGTTCAACAACAAAATCACACAGAATATCCAATTTTAAACATTCTATCCATAGTACAAGTTTTTTAAATCAGTTATTTAGAAAATAAAGCAAAATAAAATAAAAATCAGTTATCTGGGTAACTATATTTAATATATCTATGTCTGATGCAGGATATGACACGCTTGGGGCTGGTACGTGGGGATGACCCAGAGAGATGTTGTGGGGAGGGGGGTGGGAGAGGGGTTCATGTTTGGGAACGCATGTACACCTGTGGTGGATTCATGTCAATGTATGGCAAAACCAATACAGAATTGTAAAGTAAAATAAAAAAAATTAAAAAAATATAAATTAAAAAAAAAAGAAAAAATAAAAAAAATAAAAATAAATTAAAAAAAATAAAGAGGTGGATTGTATGCTTAGATCTCTAATATTAGCAAGCACACTGCCAGCAGTAAGTACTGTTGTGTCTACAGTTCCTTACAGAGATATTCACAGATACTGAAGTGGAAGGGTCAGTTCCAACTTCTTGTTGATTTACTCCAGCAGTATTCTATTATGGTCAAACAACAGTTTCCTTAAAGGAACTTTCTTAGGACTCTTTCTATTTTATCAGAGCTAATTAAGGTACAGTATATTAGATGGTATGATGCACAAATCCCACTTAACTGGACATTCACAAACTTTAAAGTCTTAGTCCATGGCTAGTGAATAAATGAGGGTACTGCCTCAGTCTTTCCTCATTGTTGCATCCTAGTTTCCATGAAGACACTTCACTTTCTATAGTGACAATGCCACTATTTGGCCATGTTCCTAGTAATGACACCAGTTTCTCTGTTTCTCTGTCTCTGTTTCTGGCTGTCTATCCCTCTGTCTGCCTCTTTTCCTCTCTGTACACACATATACACACACAACCACATATTTGTATATCTGACACCTTAACAGGTCCTACCATATATGCCTGGAGACTACTTATCTAAAAGTTAGAGCAGATAACATAGAGTCCAGGGAGAAGGAGAAAAGTATGTGGATGCCTAGAAATTAACAGAAATCTTCAGATTAACAAAGATAGGAAAAAGGGATCTTCAGGGCTTTTTGAGGGGATGATATAAAGAAATGCTCAAGGGGGAAGCTCTGTATAGGAATCAAGAGTGTCAAAAATGAACTGAGGGAGAACTCTAATAAATGGTTCATTTTTGAGCAAAGCAAAATCACTTTCTACTTGATTGTCATTTGTTGTTAACCAAAGATGTTGTATACATACTTGAGGAGCCCCAAGAGAGCCTGATGGAATTGCTCATATGAGTTGAAGGAATGTTTTTTTGTTTAGTTGCTAAGTCGTGTCCAGCTCTTTGTGACCCCATGGGCAGTTGCCTGGTCTGTCCATGGGATTTCCCAGGCAAGAGCACTGGAGTGGTTTGCCATTTCCTTCTCCAGGGAATCTTACCAGCCCAGGGATCAAAGCTGGGTCTCCTGCATTGGCAGGCGGATTTTTTACCACTGAGCCACCTGGGAGCCCTCGAAGGAATGGGAGGCAATAGTTAACAAATGGCACACATGATTTTTAAGGACAAACATGCATGAAATTATAAAAATACTGCCTTGAACAAAAATGTTGAGCACATCTAACGTGTATCAGGTATTGTTTTTGGCTCTTCTGCTGATGGCCCTTTTTTCCCCTCGAAGACATCACTTTATTAATACTCATGCTGACGTGTTTCTGATAGACAGATGGAAGAACCACAGAGAAGCTAAGATTATTTGCTGCTGCTTTGTGTCTCTGGCCAAGGTGGGACACTGATTAATGTGAGATACAGATATCAGCTGTGCAGTCAGTGTCTGCCTCTGGCTGGCTGACAGGCTGCTTTGGCTGTGTGGGTGACAGTTTTCACTTGCTTGGGCTTGTATAAGTACCTCCCTCCTCCCCAGGAAGGAGAGGATCTCTCGGTGGCAGTTCAAGGATGATATTCATCCCCCAGACTCTAAGGACCAGCGATCAAGCTATCATTTAAGGTATTTTTTGTAGTTTCCAGCAACTAAATCCTGTATATCCACTCCTGTATATGCCACTTATAAGCTGTGTGAGTTTATGGCAAGTTAAATATAGCATTCTGGACCTCACATCCAAATACGATTATTGTGCATGATCTCACTCTAATCATCTCAACCTGATACACGGTTGAGATGATTAGAGTGAGATCATGCACAATAATTCATATATGGCCCACAGTGGTTACTTGTTAATTATTTTGTCTATGTTCTCTATTGCTTTCTTATATTGTGTAAAAAAACCCACAAATATGTTAAAAAACTGAGAACAATAATAATATGATTGTTTGTTATAAGCCTATACTGAACTAGTGCTTTATTTACATATATTATACTGTTTAATTTTTCCAATAACACTGTGAAGTAAATAATGTTATTATCTTCTTCTTATAGATAAGGGGGGGGAGGTGGTAGAATAAAACCCAACTTTGGTTGCTTTCGTTATTTAGTTTTAGTTGCACTGGGTCGTCGTCACTGTGCGTGGGCTTTCTCTACTTGCAGCGAGCTAAGGCTACTCTTCGTTACAGTGCAAAGGCTTCTCATTGCACTGGCTTCTTGCTATGGAGCATGGGCTCTAGGTGCGCCAGCTCAGTAGTTGTGGCTCGTGGACTTTAGTTGCTCTGTGGCATGTGGAATCTTTCCTCACCAGGAAGTGAGCCATGTTCCCTGCATTGGCAAATGGATTCTTACCTACTGTACCAACAGGGAAGTCCTATCTGTATGTGTTTAAAAGCTCTAAAGCAGATTCTAGTTATGCGGCCCTATGTTAAGGCCATATTTGTAACGTTAAATAGCAAGTTAAAAGCTGTTTATAATTTACATATTACTGTCAAACATGGGCATGCATGAGAGTGCAAAGACCCGCTTGAAAATAACCACATGAACACATAGCCATTGAGTGACTGTAGTTACAAACTAGAAGCATCAAGTACCAGTGTTATTTCTATTTTCAATAAAAAAATCTGAGAGCTTCTTGAAGATGGGACTCAGTCACTGATTTGCCAGACAGTAATCCAATTTGTTCACAGACATAAAATACTTTGCTTTCAGTTCTGTCATCTCATCCCCTAGAAAACTGGATGATTGCCTGTAAACCAAGGCCCTGGTGCCACACTCACTGAACTATACTATGTGGTCATCTCAAAGGAGCTTTTGGCTTCAGGTAAGTCTGAAAAATTAGAGGCTGTTTAAAAAACAATTTAAAAAATCTTCTGCAGTCTTAAGCTATCTCCATTGTGTTTATTCCTTCCTGCTGAGCTCTCTTACAATAGGATTTTCCTCCTCCAGAGTCAGCCACTCACACTTTATCCTTCTCTTCCAAGCCCCCAAACCTCTGTCAGTTTGTTGCATATCCTGGCCCTTGAGTTGTCACTGCCTTTCGGGTAACTGTATAGCAAACCTGTGCCAAAACAAATGTAATTCCAGTCCTTGTTCCATCAGTGACTGTCTCTCCGCTCTTTCTCTTTGTCTCTGTTCTCAATATCTTCACAGGTAATTTAATGGAATGATTCCTAAGACTAAGTCTTATGTGTTTTACTCTTCAAGCCCTAACCCTTCTACATAGCTTCTGCCAAACCATCTGACACTGTCCCTATCATTTCTTTGCCCCGTCTCAGTTACCAGTGTCCACTTTTCTTGCTAATAAAGGCTACTGCCTTTCCTTATCTGTACAACTTTCCTTCCTTTGATCTCTGTGACATTCTACTTTTGGTTTCTCCATGCAACTTTCATTAGTCTATGGTGTTTAAGGTCCTATGATAAACTGAAAATTCTAGAGACTAAGTGTTCAGGTTTTGGCTATGAGGTTATACAAGACGTTTCATTGGTCAAAAGAATTTTGACTCATCCCATCTAACTATGGTGATACCTAAAATCCCATGAGCAGAGAGCTCATCAATAATGATAGTATCTATAAGGACATGATACTTTAAAGGTTGGTACACATTTTATCATTAGATCATTTGTATAATATAGGTGGCAATTTATAAAATATGAGTGATTACTTCAGAATGTGCTAAAGTTCAGGAAGCAGAAATCAAATTACCGTCATCAAAACATATCTTTGGAGATTTTAAAATCTGCATAGTATTCAACATATAGGTATACTTTTTTCTTTTAGTTGTGACTATATAGTGTTCTTGGGATTCCCTGGTGGCTCAGATGGTAAAGAATCTGCCTGCAATGCGGGAGATCTGGGTTCAATCCCTGGAGGAGGGCATGGCAACCTACTCCAGTATATTGCCTGGAGAATCGCCATGGACAGAGGAGCCTGGTGGGCTATAGTCTGCGGGGTTGCAAAGAGTCGGACACAACTGAGTGATTAAGCACAGCACATATAGTGTAATGAGAAAATCACAGTGCTAGTTATCAAAAATCCAGGCTCCATCCAGCCTCCTCTTTTCTTGTTCTGTGTGACTTAAGGCAATTTAATGCAATAAATTCAATAAGTATTTTTAATGCCTATCATGTATGAGAAACTTGCTAGCTACTGCCAAAGATATGAAAAGAAGCTAACACAATCCTTTCCCTCAGAACTTTTACATTAAATTGGAAGAAAGGAAAGAAGTCCCATCCTCTTCCTGTGATGGTTAAAATGAATTATTTCACAGATACTTTACAGCATCTTTAATATATATTCTATAGTCCAAGAATTGAAATGTCAAGAAGAAAAAATTGTTCTCTTTTTTGTATTTTTATTTATTTTTTTTATCATTTTTGCAATTTTTCCTTCGAGTATTTTCATCTGTGGTTTTCTTGTTATATTATCAGAGAAGTCAAGGATTCTGTAAGAACCAGATGATTTTATACTGGAAATACACCCTGAGAGCCCTCCTTAACCTACCCAGCTACCTTTCCTCTGTGTTATTATTATTACAGGGAGGTTTCATTTGAAGAAATATGTGTCATGCCCAACACCCATCCTCGTGCCAAGGAAAAGCTTGTGTCTCTTGTCACTGATGTTATCCTTATTTGTAGAGGCAGGCCATGGGCCATGGTGCTCGGGGTAGGTGGGAGCCCAGACTGCTTCACATCTAATTCTGAGACAAGGACTTAATTAACCAAAAATTCCACACATGAAGGGGGTGAAGTCAACAGAACTGAAGGTTTTCAGCGTCACCATTACTGAAAACACAGTTAAAAGTAGCAGCTAATCCCCTCCTTCTCAGTTTCTTCCTGACACCCTATTTTAAAAATATTGGAACCTCAGAACAGTGTTAATTCTAAAAGTGCCACACTGACTCCCAAAATTTCGTACTTGCTCTCTTCTTAAATGATACAACTTTGAAGAAGTATGTGTTAAGCAGGCACACTGGGATTGCAGCGGCTGGAGTGTGGTTGTAGAGAAAAACTGTCTTGCCTCTAAGCCAGGAAGTTGGCCCTCAATCCTCCTGAGAAAAGAGATGAGAGAACATTCTTCTCACCTTCATCTCCAGCCTCTGAGACTATACTTGGTGAGAAGTGAGATTTGCCAGAAAACAGACACCTCCTCAGATTATGCCATGACTTTTCCTGCCTGATGAAAATCTACATCCCTCCCAGCACAGTTATACCCTTGGAAGGAAGATTCATGAAGACAGCCATCTGCCAGGGAAATAGATGCCCTGTGTTTACTCTGAAACGGCCTCCTTCCAGACTTGCCCTGGAGATGATTCCCAGTCTGGAATATACTGCAGCTGGCGGCTGTGCGGGCACACAAGGACTGCATTCCACATGAACTCCTATGTTAAGGCCTGGTATGATCTATTTCCGTGGTTTGATGGTCATTTGACAGGATTTGAATCCTGGTCCAGCACTTAACTATCAAGATGGACTTTGTTATTTACCCTTTCTGAGCCTCAGAAAGTAGAGGATTCACATGTAGAATGAATCCAAGAATGCCAATTTGTTAGAATGACCTTTAGTGCTCTATGACATGCTGTAGGTGAAGTGACTAGCATGTTACTCAGCAAATAGTTTGCACTTATTAAATGTTACTTATTCTAGGAATTCTGCTGATGCCAGTGTCTGGAAAGATCAAGGGTATTAAGGAAGCCATCACTGGTATAGTCATCTCAGGCTCCAGGAGACTAGGAGGCAATTGGAAAATGGGATCTCCCCAGGCCTTCCTTTTGCTAACTCATAGAACCAGAGCCCTGGGGATGCGTAAGGCCAACCGTAAAGATGAAGACAATTCATCCTGCGGTGCCAGCTCTTCCACCTCTGTTTAATAGCACAGGCTGGTTGAGAAATTCTCCCACATTGGCAGGGTCACTTTGCATGAGGCCAGACTACTTGGCAGAGCTCCCGGACCTGTCATGCCACTGTATTTATCTTAAGAAAATCTCTGGAGCATGCTGATTTAGAGGGAGTCCACACTGTCCCAGCAACAAGTCAGCTGTCAGAATGATGTTCTGTTCTATATAAAATTAATCTTTTGATGCTATAAATTACAAAATATTCACTGTGCATACTTCCCAATGGTGAGATGGTAGAATATCATAGATGGAGTTCTAGTGAACCTTTTAATTGGCAGATGATAACTCCTGATTTGTTTCAAATGGGACATTTATATCCCAGTGACATGATATACAGGGATGTCAAGTGGCATGTCAAGTGGTGCTTCAGCCTAACGGGCAACAAGAGGCAAAGGAAGCACTTGGAAAATGAATGTGATTAATGCTTTCAAGATAATGCCATTTAAAGGCTTGATGCATTTGTTACTAGGTACAGAAGAATTGTCTTCCGTACAAAAAAGAATTTATTTATTTTATGGGGAAAATAAATAATCACCAGATGTAGTCTTTTTAAATTAAATGTTTCAGTTGGTATCCAACAGGCAGCACCTGGGGAAGACCAACACAACCGTATATGATTACTCCAAATAACACAGATAAATTTAGAATTTTCACTCATGAAAAGTGGTGTGATTCCTCTGGCTCTTACAACTGATTGTGATCATGTTCTGAGTTAAAATATATTGCACACTAGCAAGCTTTGGTCTCTGTGGAGCCCATTCACATTTCCTTTCCCTGTCTATCATTTTCTTTGATCCCCATCTGTTACCTACCCACCCTCTTGCTTCCCTGTCCAGCCTCCTACTCGCTTGCACACAAGTTTACCTACTCTACTCATGTCTTTGAATGTATTAGTAAGATTATCCACATGTGTGTTTGTTAGGGTGTCTCTATAGGTTTGTATATTTGAGCACATGCTTACCTGTATGTAAGTGGACTTGAGAAATCTCAGCCTGAGTTTGGAAAAGAACAGGTACATGTGTATGTATAACTGAATCACTTTGATGTATACCTGAATTACTTTGATATATACTTGAAACAAATACAACATTGTTAATCAACTGTACTCCACTATAAAGTGAAAAAATAAAAAGAGAAAAGAAGTCTCAGCCCACAGTTGGATAGTCATCTGAATCTCAAATTCTTCTCTCCCTTAACCATATGTTTCTGGCATTATTCAATATCATATCAGGTGGGAGGGCCATCTCTCTTGAAGATGTTTTGCATAGTTCACTTCTGTTTAATTTAGATTAAGGTGCTTCCCTCCCTCTGTTCTATTATCTATCTCCTTAGTAATGGAGGCAATGGGAAGAGAAACTATATATTCAGAATCAAAGAGCCATCTGAATTTGGATTTCAATAATTGTGTTCAGGACAACAGGAATCCCAAGTATCACAGATGCATTAATTATGGTGTTTCGACATAGAACAGAGAGGGAACATAATCACTTACTTCCTCCACCATTAAGCAAAGTAGCGTAGATACTTGGGGGTGAACAGGAACTTGAGAAGCAATTGTTCCTTTCCAGCTTTTCTGACCCAAAGGCAGCCCTAACACTTAGTCCTGGTGTTTCATAGAATTGGTGATACATTTAGGGCACACAAATGTAACTTTAATTCTGTGAGAACATAAAAGAATATTCTAATTCTTAAAGTGTTTGAATGTTTCTGATAATATGAAGTCTATTATTATCCAAAATAAAAGAGAAAGAATAATACCACACTATCTAAAAACTTAAATTGAGTTCCTACCATATAACGGGCCTTTTCAATATATACTTTTCTTTTCAATATTCAATCTTTATAATTCTGTATTCTGCATGGTAGCGCTACTTCAGAAAGTGAGCATGCTTAAGTGACTTTCCTTATGCTGATTACCTACTAAGTGGCCGAGCAGGAATCATAGCTATAACCCTCCTATTAGTAGTCATCTATCAGCTGGGAGTACAGTGGGTACAGAAGTGAATTTCCTATAGCTTTTTCCCCTGCCTAGGCCTTAGTAATATGTTAGTTAACTTTTCATTGTTTGTTCTCAAATAAGGACTCTAACTCCTGGAATTCAGGATCCATATAACATTCAACTTGCATTGATATTGACTCCTCCTCAGTTGCTTAAAGAATGTTTTATATCTCTGCTTTCTTTTCTTCTATCTTCTTCATTGACTTTCTTCTCTCACTTCTTATACCCGCGTAATCGCCACTCTTTAACTCAATGAGTCAGAGTTACTTAATTGTGTGACGTTTGTAAAGGTTTTGGCCATATTTATGAAAGCATCAAATGTACTGAAACAAAATACATATAAATTAAAAAAGTAACTATTTGGAATAAGCTTTTTTGTTCCTCTGAAAAGACTCCCTATAAAATAAAGTATATGAATAATTGTTCTAATACAATTTGTTCAATATGTAGAATATTTCTAGAATGGCAGTCTATGTCTAAGGAACTAAATTTTAAATTCTGGCTACTTATATGCCCCACATATTTGTAAAGTGCCGGATTGTGTGTTTGAATAAGAAATATGGAGAACAAAGACAGCAATTTAAGACTGAATGACCATAATTTGGGAGGATTAGGTATGTGATCTCTGGATATGTGAGCCAGTTATTGAATTGTCATGTGAGAAGTGCTATGATAGAGATTATGCTCGTATTTTGGAAAAACAGACTAATGGTGTCAGTTAAGACCTTGAGTCAGGAAAGTTTGCCTAGAAAAAGTGGCTCATGAGAGTGGCAAGTTGTTTTCATATAGAAGAAGGAGAGAGGAGGCAATTAGCAATCGGATAACTCTCAAGGTTCATTCTTCTCCATTTCACAGGGTTAGACTTGGTTTAATTCAATTTGTTCTTTTTCCAAGCTAGCTTCTTTAAAGACATGCACAAACTATTTCTATCACTGTTTTTGTTCTTTTAATTTGTAAGACTATGAATATATATATCATGTCTGATTCTTTGTGACCCTATGGACTATACAGTCCATGGAATTCTCCAGGCCAGAATACTGGAGTGGGTAGCCTTTTCCTTCTCCAAGACTATGAATGAATTCTCAATATAACTTTTCTAAATCTTAGTGCACCTTTTAATTCTTTCCAGTTAAATGAAAAATTGGAGCAGTTTTGGAATTTGTAATGCCTTAATTTTTGACACTTTTAATTAAAAAAAATCATCTGCCACACAGACTGAATCAGTTTAACAAAGCTTTGCCTTACTGAATATCCATGACTTCCTTTATTGGAAAGATAAGATTCATAATTAGCATGCAAACTATCAAAAATAGATTCTCTATGTTAATTAAAAATAATTTCATCTTTTATAATGGCTTAACTACAGTTCTTAAAGTTTGTATATGCCATCCAATTGCTCCAAAATGCATTTTTCACAAGTAGAACACAAGTGAACTCTAGCTCATCTCAAATGATGTTACAAATTAATGTATTCAAGATTAGTGTGGTACTCTAGTACATATAAATAAACATATAATTGCACTGTAATGAGATTTAGATTTATAAACTTTAAAATTCAAAACCAGCAAAGAATATTTGAAACAAATTTATCTAGTTTAACACTGTAACAAGTATAATTAGATCCTAAACATCCATATTAATGAGGAGTCTGGAGTAAGATAATAGATGTGGAAAAGGGAAGAAGGCAGAAAACTAAATGAGAATTGATTCCTTTGGCTACAGATGTCCAGATCTAAGAGATGAGCTCATAGGATCTTCATATCTGTCGAAACACTTAACACATTTTGCCTAAAACCAACTTGAGTTCTTGTCTATATTCTACGACCAGATGGATATATGAGATTGGGTGGGTCATTTCTTTTCTTTTTTTTTTCTTTTTTTATGTAACTGCATTGTGCAATCTCTTAAATGTCTTCTTCTGTTACGTATTCAACGCTGCTAGGTAACTCCTATGTAAAATATGATTAGACAAGTTGTGTACAGGGTTAAGCTGCTCCCAGGAAGTGAGCTATAAACTCTGGCAGGTGTAATCGCTCTTCCAAGATATTGAGAGTCATCTTTTATACCTTAAAGATGCACAGAGGTTTAAAATAGGTTTCTATTTGTATGCTACATTTGTTGTACTGGTTGCCCAGAACACTGTGTTCTAAGAACATCAATTCTAAGGCCTAGGTAAATCTCACGAATTAGCTGTAATGTGCAGTAGCTGAATATAAACTCTTGCATGAAACTTAGGGGGAGCTAAATTGGCCACAAATCATTAAACAGTCTTTTCCCTTAGTGCCTCACAGAGGCAAAGTCAGAGCCTCATAGGATTCCCATGTGGATAAAGAACCACCAAATATGAAAGCACAGTGAAAGATGACTTAACACACAAGGAAACAAGCAAAATTTGGTAGAACAACATTCATAGACCCTCACGTATTAGGATTATCAGCTATAGTATATGAAGCACCTGTGTGTAAAATGTAAGAAAATGAACCTGGAGGAAATATCTGCGCAATAAGAAGAAATAGAGAAGAAAATATAAACTTTCTTTAAATTTAAAAAACACTAGCTATATAAAAATATAGTTTCACCTTTTCTTCTTTTTTTCTTCCTTTATTTTTTAATTGGAGGAAAATTGCTTTACACTGTTGTATTGGTTTCTATTGTACAACAACAAAAATCTGCCATAATTATACATATATCACCTCCCTCATAATGATACATATATCAGCTCTTGAGCCTCCGCCCCTTCCCCTCTTCCCACTCCTCTAGGTCATCACAGAGTTCCAGGCTGGGTTCCCTGTGTTATATAGCAGCTTCTCACCAGCTATCTGTTTTACACACAGTAGAGTATATATGTCGATGCTCCTTTCTCCATTTGTCCCACTCTTTCTTTATGCCACTGTCCACTTGTTTGTCCTCTATATCTGCGTCTCCATTCCGACCCTCCAAATAGGTTCATCAGTACCATTTTCTAGATCCCATATGTATGTGCTAATATACTGTATTTGTTTTTCTCTTTCTGACTTACTTCACTCTGTATAACAGGCTCTAGGTTCATCCACCTCACTATATCTGACTCAGATTTGCTCTTTTGATGGCTGAGTAATATTCCAATATGTGTGTGTGTGTGTGTGTGTGTGTGTGTGTATATGTATCTATGTATGTGTATATATATAAATATATATATACCACATCTTCTTTATCCATTCGTCTGTCAATAGACATCTAGGTTGCTTCCGTGTCCTAGTTATTGCAAACAGTACTGCTATGAATGGGGCTTCCCAGGTGGTGCTAGTTGTAAAGAACCCACCTGCCAATGCAGGAGACAGAGGAGACTTGGGTTTGATTCCTGGATTGAGAAGATCCCCTGGAGGAGGGCATGGTGACTCACTCCAGAGTTCTTGCCTGGAGAACCCCATGGACGGAGGAGCCTGGCACACTATAGTCTACAGGGTCACAAAGGGTCTAAAGTGACTTAGCAGGCATGCACACTGCTATGAACATTGGGATACATGTGTCTTTTTCAGTTATGGTTTTCTCAGGCTATATGCACAAAAGTAAGTTTGTTGAGTCATACGGTATTTTTATTCCTAGTTTTTGAAGAAATCTCTTTCCTGTTCTCCATAGTGGCTATATCAATTTACATTCCCAACAATAGCACAAGAGGCTTCCCTGTTCTCCACATCCTCTTCAACATTTATTGTTTGTAGATATTTTAATGATTGCCATTCTGACTAGTGTGAGGTGTTACCTCATTTGAGTTTTGATTTGCATTTCTCTAATAATCAGTGATGTTAAGCATCTTTTCTTGTGTTTATTAGCCATCTGAATGTCTTCTTTGGTGAAGTGTCTGTTTAGGTCTTCTGTACAATTTTTTGATTGGGCTGTTTGTTTTCATGATTTTGAGCTGTTTGAGCTACTTATACACTTTGAAGATTAATCCTTTGTCAGTTGTTTGCAATTATTTTTCTCCCATTCTGAGGGTTGTTTTTTAGTCTTACTTATTGTTTCCTTTGCTGTGCAAAAGTTTTTAAGCTTAATTAGGTCCCATTTGTTTATTTTTGTTCTTATTTCCATAACTCTAGGAGGTGGATCAAAGAGGATCTTGCTGTCATTTAAGTCAAAGAGTGTACTTCCTGTTTTCCTCTAAGAGCTTTTATTTTATACCCTTAAATTTAAGTCTTTAATCCATTTTTAATTTATTTTTGTGCATGGTGTTAGCAAGTAGTCTAGTTTCATTCTTTTATATGTAGTCGTCTAGTTTACCCAGAACCACTTATTGAAGAGGCTATCTTTTCCCCATTGCATAGTCTTTCCTCCTTTGTCAAAAATAAGGTGCTTTTTGGTGTGTGGGTTTATCTGTAGGCTTTCCATTTTATTCCATTGGTCTATATTTCTTTTTTTGTATGTGTGCCAGTACCATACTGTCTTGATGATTGTAGCTTTGAAGTATAGTCTGAAATCAGGAAAGTTGATTCCTCCAGCTCCATTTTTCTTTGTCAAGATTGCTTTGACTATTTGGGTTTTTCTGTGTTTTCATACAAATTGTGAAATGTTTTGTTCTGGTTCTGTGAAAAATGCTATTGGTAGGGATTGCATTGAATCAATAGGTAAATGCATAATTTTGATAAATACATATAATCAAATATTACTCAGAAACAAAAAGGCACAAGCTACTGATACAAACAACAGCATAGATGAATCTCAACTGCATTAATCTGTATGTTTACCTTTATGTGACATTCTTAGGAAGGCAAAGTATAGTGAAACAGATAAAATAGTGGTGGTTGCTAAGGACTAAGGGTGAGAGTTTCGGTTGACTACAAAGAAAAATAAGGGAATTGGAGGGGCAATGAAACTATTATACATTTTGATTTAGTGGTTGTTACATTACTATGCCCTTGTTAAAACACAGGACTTAAATACTATATAAAGGGTGAACTTTGCTATATGTGAACTAGGCCTCAAAAAATAAAAAATTATAATGTAAAATAAACAACAAAAATCAAAGAGGTATTAAGAGGATGACTATATAATAAGAAAAGTAACAATTCACTAGGGAATTAAACTGGGATATAAACCCAGTCTCCCTGGGCTCAAAAGCACAAAGTAGAGATAAGAGGAAGGAGTGTTAGAGGTTGTCCCATCTATGGGAGCAGAGCGCATACATGAGAACACTGCACCCAACAATTAGCTAATACATCATAGTCTTTATAAACAAATAAAGGACAGTTGCAACGTTGGGGTTTACAAAGTCTCAGTAAGCACTAAAGAATTAGAATTATACAGAACCCATTTTATTAATCAAATACAGTTGTTAGATAACAAAATTAAAAGATGAATTAAAGCTTTCTATAGAATAGAAAAGTAGAAATAGTCTTCTAAGTAATTCATGATCAAAGAAGATATATTAAAATGGTGACTTGATAATTTTTAACTAAGTTATAATCAAGATGTTACTTACCCACATTTGTAGGATGCAAATTTGGAATCTAGAATAAAAGAAATGGTAATATTAATGAGTTAAATATCCAGTTCAACAAATTAGAGAAATAAAACAGAATTAACCTAGTAAAAGTAGAAAGGAGAAAATGAATAAATTTAAGAACATAAATTAGACAAAGAGAAAACAATGCTAAAATAAAAAGTTACCCACAAGACTGAATGTTAAGCTCTGTGAAATAAATTTAGTGGACTTTATCTCCGTTCTTGGGGTAACTGACTCAGATGGCTCAGCAGGTAAAGAATCTGCCTGCAGTGCAGGAGACACAGCTGATGTGGGTTTGATCCCTGAGTCAGGAAGATTCCCTGGAGGAGGAAATGGCAACTCACTCCAGAATTCTTGCCTGAGAAATCTCACAGACTGAGTAGCCTGGCGGGTGGGCTACAGTTCTAAAGGGTCACAAAGAGTCTGACCCAACTGAGTGGCTAAGCACATGCTATAGCAGGATCTCTCCTCACTCCTCATAATTTTTCCCGTGGAAAGGTGAAATTATTGAGTGCATTTGGAAGGGTAGCTGGCTACAGATAGTATCTCTGTGTCTCTGTCTCTCACTCAATCTTGTCCTAGACACATGGACCCAGGGGATTCAAAATGGGAAAGGAAACCAATAAATTTTGAAGATATTAGAAACTAAAGAAAGGTACCAAGTTCAAAATATGTGATAAGCAGAGCTGCTATTACACAAATGTCACTCTATAATAAGAGTGATTGTATGTATAGATTCCCTCCACACCCCACCATTTATAGAAAATGTATGCACCCAAGGTCACATCTTAATGGGCATTTTAAAATTATGTGTCAATGGATTCCCAACTACTTGAATGATTCTAAGACTAAAGAAACATATTCTCTATTAATGTGCTCTCAACAGTTACCACTGAGAATGTGCTTTGATCTTTGGCAACTCTGAACACTGACTTCTGGGAATATAATTTTTCCTGGGATAACTGCTCTAGGATTTTGTATTATTTTGGTGAGTGTGGAATTGGTGTCATCATATTCTTAGATGTCCTGTTAATGATATGGATTCTAAAATAAGCAACCTCAGAGACTTGGCATTGATCAGTTTAACTTCCAAGGATGCAGAGGAGTCCTATTAGTTCCTGTGGAAGACAGTCCTGGTTGAAGCTGCTAAAGAAATTATATTAAAACTATATTAAGAGTTTATTACAGTGGCTCAGCAGTAAACAATCTGCCTGCAATGCAGGAGACACAGGTTTGATGCCCGAGTCAGGAAGATCCCCTAGAGGAGGAAATGAGAACCCTTGCCAGTATTCTTGCTGGGGAAATCCTATGGACAGAGGAGCCTGGGTGGCTGCAGTCTATGGGGTCACAAAGAATCTGACAGGACTGAAGTGACTGAGTACACACATAAGGTACTCTTTGGAGGAAAGATGTTACCTTATGTAAAACTCACATTAATTTCATGAGATGGATATGATTATCATTTCCATGTTTTAGATGAAATATCTGAGAGATATAGTCGCCCAATAATCATGTAATGTCCACAGGATTCTAACCTAGGTGGTCTGATCCAAACTCAAGTACTTTTTCCCACTACTTTTGATCTCTGATACAAATAAAACTGAGCTTTGAAATTCAGCAGAAATAAGAAATTGAAATGGGCTTTTATTTCTTTGCAATATTAATACATAAGTACAGTATAACAATTTTGGATCTACAAATATTTTAATCCTTGGGCTTTGACTTGCAAGTGAATTTAATAGTCAGATCTGTTTTCTTCCAGGGTATTTGATGATGACAGGAGATACAGATATTCTAGATTATATTTCTGTCTATATATATCTATATATCTGATGCATCTCTGTGTTGGAATTTTATTATTATGGTGATTTAATGTAATATATTATGGAAATTATTGAAATCCACTTATGATGTCATTTGGTCTCACTGAGGATCTTTGAGAAAGTAACATAATTTGAGAAAGGATATAAAATGAAGAGTGGCTTTTCAGCCCTGAGTACAGAGTGGCCTTAGAGATGATTTAGTTAATGCACTCTTCTGACGCATATCCAAAGAGAGAGCCAAATAAGCAGATGTTAAATGCATCATGAAGCATTAATTTGATGGACAGCTAACCTCTTCCAAAGAGGGAGGTGGTATGTTCCCAACTAACCATAGTTTTAATGGTTAAGCCAAGAAGTTAAAAGATCACACCCTGGGGAATATTGAAAGTGGTGATGCTTCTACCTTACTCTTGATGATTACTCCCACGTAAAAGGAGATCATTCAGCATAATTCTCGTGGCCTCTTACTATTTATTAATTCACTCTGCCTAAGGGCAAGTGGAATATCCTTATCTGATTGGTAAGAGTGACTTCCCTGGTGGCTCAGATGGTAAAGCATCTGCCTGACAATGTGGGAGACCCGGGTTCAATCCCTGGGTTGGGAAGATCTCCTGGAGAAGGAAATGGCAACCCACTCCAGTACCCTTGCCTGGAAAATCCAGTGGACGGAGAAGCCTGGTAGGCTACAGTCCATGGGGTCGCAAAGAGTCGGACACGACTGAGCGACTTCACTTCACTTCACTTCAAGACTGGACGGAGAAAGTTGGTCTGTGTGGCCAGTAGATTCCTTTCTTTCTAAGGAGCTGGCAGAGCAGGTGATAACATGCTGTGGTTTGGATCTCTGTGAGTAGCTCTGTCTCAGGGATGGAGACCTGCTTCTGTCTAGGACTGCTGGAAGGGTAAGTCTTCTTATTCCAGGATTCTGTCATAGGAAGTCCACTTTCTTGTAGGTAAAAGAGACACTATTTAATGTCAGCATTAACATTTCACAATGTAGATTTTGTTTTGCATACACCTTTCTCAGTCTTATTTTTCAAGTGGTTTAGTAACTCATGCAAGTAAAAGGAGAGCGAGTTCATGCCTCCTTACCAAATAACCTAGTAACAAATTGCTGACATGATTGATGGATGGGGGTGGAGGGAAAGAATGAAGGAGAGAAACAGAGAGAATTTACGAGGCTAACTCAGAACCAGAATCATGCTGATTTGTGCCATGGAATTCCAGAAAATCTCAGGAACTCACCTTGTGTAGGTCTAAAAGGAAGGGTGCAGTATGAGGCTTAAGAGAGTAGAATTAGTTGAACATTTGTATAAAAATGCAGCTGGCTAATGGCTCCATTCTTGGTGTCCTTCATTATTAGAAGATAAAAGTTTAATGAGAGAGAACCAGTTTTGTAGACACCAGCACACATGAGGTCTGAAATAACATACTGAAAATAGAGAGATTAAATGAAAGTTTTCTCCTAAAAAGATAAACACTTCACTCCCCTGTTTACTACTTGGATTCAAGGAAATTCTGGTAGCTAAGTTGATTCTTCCTAAGTAAAAAATTGAGTAATTATGGAGAAATTGATCCAGTTAAGTAAACAGTAATAATAAATCTGTTAAATGGAGGTTACCCAGTCAAATAGCGCATCCAGATCATCCTGCAATAAAGCCAAGCATTGAAAAAACCTGCCTCCAAATAACTTAATGATATTTTACTCTTAAAGAACAACAGACATTTAAGAATCACTGGGTACTTAAGTCCATAACATGCAAACAAAACAAAAAAGAGAAAGGAAGTAAGAGGGAAAAATGAAAGTAGTACACACAGAGATAAGATAAATCACTTCCATAATTGACATTATTATTAAATCCCTTCATTAGAAAACTTAAATTATAAACCAGGATATTCATAAAATAAATAAAGCAGTTCTCTTTTTTTCCCCAAATCTTAAAAATTAAAAATATATTTTTGAGATTAGTTGTTCGTCAGTTGCTTCACAAGCAACTCCTGCAGCTCAATTCCAGAAAAATAAACTACCCAATCAAAAAATGGACCAAAGAACTAAATAGACATTTCTCCAAAGAAGACATACAGATGGCTAATAAACACATGAAAAGATGCTCAACATCACTCATTATCAGAGAAATGCAAATCAAGACCACAATGAGGTACCGTTTCACACCAGTCAGAATGGCTGCAATCCAAAAGTCTACAAGCAATAAATGCTGGAGAGGGTGTGGAGAAAAGGGAACCCCCTTACACTGTTAGTGGGAATGCAAACTAGTACAGCCACTATGGAGAACAGTGTGGAGATTCCTTAAAAAATTGCAAATAGAACTGCCTTATGACCCAGCAGTCCCACTGCTGGGCATACACACTGAGGAAACCAGAATTGAAAGAGACACATCTACCCCAATGTTCATCGCAACACTGTTTATAATAGCCAGGACGTGGAAGCAACCTAGATGTCCATCAGCAGATGAATGGATAAGAAAGCTGTGGTACATATACACAATGGAATATTACTCAGCCATTAGAAAGAATACATTTGAATCAGTTCTGATGAGATGGATGAAACTGGAGCTGATTATACAGAGTGAAGTAAGCCAGAAAGAAAAACACCAATACAGTATACTAACACATATATATGGAATTTAGAAAGATGGTAACGATAACCCTGTATGCGAGACAGCAAAAGAGACACAGATGTATAGAACAGTCTTTTGGACTCTGTGGGAGAGGGAGAGGGTGGGATGATTTGGGAGAATGGCTTTGAAACATGTATAATATCATATAAGAAATGAATTGCCAGTCTAGGTTTGATGCAGGGTGCAGGATGCTTGGGGCTGGTGCACTGGGATGACCCAGAGGGATGATATGGGGAGGGAGGAGGGAGGGGGGTTCGGGATTGGGAACACGTGTACACCCATGGCAGATTCATGTTGATGTGTGGCAAAACCAATACAATATTGTAAAGTAAAAAATAATAATAATAAATTTAAAATATAATACTAGAAATTAAAAAGTTGCTAGAAATTTTGGAAGATAAAGTTTCAGATATTTAGCAAAAATAGAAAAATACAGCAAAAATAAAAAGACAGTAGGATAGGTAAGATAATAAAATTAAAGAATAAGCCACCAGGTCTAAAAATCCAGATATAGAAACTTTCTGTTGATGAGAACAGAGAACACAAAGATAGGGAATTATGAACAATTTAAGAGAAGTACTAAAAACTGAAAAATAACAGTTTGCTGATTAAAATTGCCTACCAAGTGTCCAAATTCATGACAGTGAAGCAGACTCTACTCAACACACATTACTGTAACATTTTAAAAACAAGACAATAAGAGATTTTCAAAGTTTTTGGAGAGGAGAAGAAACCCTCATTACCTGAAAAGCAATAAGAATAAAAATCAAATTAAATTTTTGCACAGCAGTAGAAATTTGACTATAATGAAACACTACTTTCAAATTTAAAGGACAAATTAATTCTACCTAAAACTCTATAGTCACTCAAGATGCTAGTCAATCTACAAAGTCTGCAAAAATTTACATCCTAAGTGCTTTTCCTAGGAAGCAGTGGGAATAAGCAATTGAAAAGGAAGATGTATGAAACTCAGGAGATATAGGCTATTCCTCAGAAGAGAGAATTTTTCATGGTGATGGTGAAGGGAGATCCCACGTTGACCACCGTGCAGTTGGCCTAGAGAAATACCAGTCCAGATTAGATTAAACAATTTCAGTATTGCCAAGATTGAAGTCTCCAAGGAAAACATGAGTCTGATATAACAACTGATATGTGGAAAACATTCAGAAAAGATAAAGAACCCTAAAAGTCACCTGAAAACACAGCCAGAAAAAATATTTTTAAATTGTCACCCTAATTTCTTTTGACTTCCCCTAATCAGGTAGTTTCTGTTTCATGCTTTGGGTTTCCACCATCCTAGTCAGAACCTGATGGACAGAATTTTTCCTACTTCTTTCTCCTTGCTTAGTTCTGCCATGGAAGCTGTCTGTGCTTATCACTTTTGCTCTATGACAGGGAATTAGTCAGAAAAATAAAATAACGTAAAATTTAAAAGCCCTGCTACCAGTTAGCTAGCTAACAAGGTACTAAGATCAGTATTTGTACGAGCATAATTAATTTTACTATTAAGAATCTTTGGAAAATCTATACAGAAAGAATTGACTACTGGAATTTTAAAGCTTCCCAGCCCCACGGTGATAGTGGAAAATATGATGAAGATTTTGAGTCTCTATCAAATTTCATAGTACAAGTGACTACCTGCCATACATATGTGCAGGTAGAGAGTCTCTTATGGGGGAGGGCTATGCCAGGCGCTCAAAGTGATCACTGTTAATGCCTAGGATAGCTTCGTGGCCATGTGTCCCAAGGTTGAAGTGGACTAACACAGCAACAGACGTGAACATCAAAGAAAAAGAACACATTTATTTGCTATGCCCTCAAGCACTATAAATGTAGCTTGGGAGATAATTCCCCTGCTTGCAAGAAACAGGCTCACTGGGGTTGATTTTATGTCCTCGTCTCTCCTTCCTCTGACAGATGCCCCAGAACTGCTTATAGAGTTTTCACAAAGAATTATTCATCATACTTTTTAATTACTTTCACATAACTCAGGACTTCATTATCAAACCTTTTCTTTACTAGCTATTGATACATTTCTTATAACAGAAAAGTTATTTTTTAATACCTGGGTGTTGCCACATACTTTTAAAGACAGTATGTTTGGCTCTCTCTCTTTTTTTTTTAAAATCTTAATGTGAAATCCAGCCTAGTCAATTATTTTTCTTTAAAAAAATTTTTTTTCTTACTTTATTTTACTTTACAGTACTGTATTGGTTTTGCCATACATCAACATGAATCTGCCACGGGTGTACACGTGTTCCCAATCCTGAACCCCCCTCCCACCACCCTCCCCATACCATCTCTCTGGGTCATCCCAGTACACCAGCCCCAAGCATCCTGTATCCTGCATTGAACCTAGACTGGTGATTCATTTCTTATATGATATTATAGCATTCCTGTTTTATCTTTCCGTCTCAACATAAATACATACAATCAACATTATCACCTTTGTATATAAATTTCCAGACTCAAAGAGGGAGATATGATACACTTGCACATTTTCCTATAGAAAGGGATCATCTAGTTTTGATGTGAAAAGTCAAAGATTAGTCCCAGGAAATTTGGCTATCTATGAAACCATTGTCCTAGAGCTGGAAGCCCAATGCCCAAAGAAACTTCATTTCTGAAAGTAATGATTGCCAAGTAACAAAGTGTTTTCATCTTCATTTCACCCTCATCCCGTATATGGAATATTTTTGTGCAAATACTTCATATTTCTATGTAAAGTAAAGCAAATAGCAAATATAAATGATCACTTGTCCAGGTAAATGTAGAAATTCTACATTTTTCTTTGTTAGTGTTTTCCACTTAAAACAAGTTTAAAGTAGAAAGTGAAGTTGCTCAGTCGTGTCCAACTCTGTAACCCCATGGACTGTAGTCTACGAGGCTCCTCCGTCCATGGGATTGTCCAGGCAAGAATACTGGAGTGGGTTGCCATTTTTACTTGGCAATATTCTTATCACGGTCATCCCTCCTCACCTGTTATGTTTCAGAGTTAAGGAAGATAAAAACTAAACTCCTTTCCTAAGTTAATTTGGGATGAAAAACAAGAAGGTGAAAGTCTCTTATTAGTCTTCTACTTCTTCAAATTCAGACTCTAGAGTTTATTAACTGCTTAGTTATGAAAAATCCAGAATTTCCCAGGTTTGTCCTTCTTTACCATGCTTCATTAATCATTCCCTTCTGAAGCAGTACTCTTTTCCATATTTATATATATACTAACTCCTTCCCATGAACTCTAATTATAGATGGCATCAATTAATTTCCTTTATTCTGCTTGCTGGAATTCCTGTCCTAAGGAGACAACACCTGCCCTCTTCTCTTCACTTCTCTTCTCAGATGATGTAACAGGATGCTCAGGAATAGTTTATCACCAGCTAAAGATTTCATGTGGCTTTTGGTGAGTCATAGGTTTCTTTACTAAATCTTTGTACTCTCTAAAAATGAAACATGTGAATAACATATCACCAAATTCTATGAAGTTAATTGAAATAAGTCCCTGTTTACACTAATTTTATAACTGATGCCCATATCACTACATAGAGAATATTCCCCAAGTTCAGAATGCCTTAAAAAAAAAAGTTAGAACTTCTAATAAAGCAGTGAGTCTTCTGAGAACAGAACATAAATGCACATAAACATTGGTTTAGTCACTAAGTCATGTCCGGCTCTTGCGACTCAGTGGACTGTAGTCCGCCAGCCTCCTCTGTCCATAGGATTTCCCAGGCAAGAATATTGGAGTGGGTTGCATTTCCTTCTCCAGGGGATCTTCTCGACCCAGAGATTGAACCCAGGTCTCCTGCATTGCAGGCAGATTCTTTACCAACTGAGCTACAGTTATTTGCGAGGTTCAGATTCCCATAATTGATCTGTAGAACATCTACCTCTTGACTAAACGTAAAACTGAGGTGAATCAGGGTACTTTCATAAGCTATAGGTTTAACCTCTTCACTCCTACTGGGGTTTTCTCCCCACCTCCACTCCCAGCCCCAAATACCCATTGTTCTGGAAATGGGAAAATCTTGCGGCCTTAAAAGTCAGAACAGCATAGGTAATGATTTTTAAAATGATCACATTTCAGTAGCATTTCAATTGTGTATGGGAATGTCCTCTTCTCTCCTGTATTGATCAGATGACTGAGCCACAAACCAGTGGGGAGTAAGAATGCTATCTTTTCTTTTCAGGCACCCAACCAGAAAGGAGAAATTCATCTGGTGTGCTCTGAAAAAGTTGGCACATATAAGCCACTGATCTGACATTAATTTATAGCAAAGGGACTGACTAAAGTCCAAGAAAATGAAAATATAATCCTCAGCTCCTGTAGTGTTGTCTAAGTGGTTCCTCTCCTTGCTCACGAGGGACCTCTTGGCCCTACTCCACCTTGCCCGTTATGCACTGCAGTACTAAGTTACTTCTATGGAAGTGTGAGTTGACATTGTATGAACATGTTTTTTTTTACAGAAAAGTTAGTGTGTTCTGTACTCTAGGTCTCTTCTGATTTTCCTGAGCTTTACAACATCAGTGAAACTAATCTGTTGCATCTGAAAATGCTGTTTTTGTAAATGAATTCCTGAGCTCTTTTTTTTTTTAAAGATGTTTATTTATGTTATTTATTTGTGGCATATGGGATCTTCAATCTTCTTTGCATCATGCAGGCTCTTTAGTTGTTACATATGAACTCTTAGTTTCAGCGTGTGGGATCTACTTCCCTGACCAGGGATTGAATCCGTGCCGCCTGCATTGGGAGCACAGATTCTTAGTCAATGGACCACCGGGAAAGGCCCTCCTGAAATCTTTTCCCACTTTTTTTTTGTCCCTGCACTTGTCTCAGGAAAAAAATCTTTAAAAATGTTAGCTATTTATTATCTCTCTCATATGCAATTTTCTTCTGTCTCATTAATTCAACACATGTCTAATAGAGATCTCTGTGTGTCTGGCACTGCTCAGATGCAGGGTATATAGCAGGGAATGTGTAGAATAATTATGGAAGAATAAAGACAATAGAACAATAAACTTCATATTAAGCAAAATATGGTGGTGACCTAAGATGAAGTGGGGTGGAGCCTGGGCTATGTTAGCTTGAGTGGTAGAAAGGATGTTTATTTTTGTGAAACTTTAAGCCAAGAATGAAAAGCAGGAGAGGCCATGGGGATATATTAAGCTGGATCACTATAGACAGAGAAAAAGGCTTTCTCCATCTTGGTACAATTGACATTGGAGGGCAGATAATAAATTGCTATGGGAGTTATTCTGGGACTCTAGGATGTTTGGCAGCATCCCTGGTCTCTACCCAGTAGATGCTGATAGCACTACCCCACCCTGGTTCTTAAAACCAAGATGTCTCCAGACATTGCTGAAAGTACCATCAGAGGCAAACATACTCCCAGGTAAGAACTACTGGCGCAGAGACACCATAATGTGCAAAGGCCCTAAACAGCAGCAAGTTAAAGAGGAACATAAAAAGCTAGTTTGTCTGGAAGATACTGATTTAAGATGAGAATGAGAGGAAAAAAATCTGAATGTAAGCAGAGACCAGATCACATTGGAACTTTGCAGACTGTGATAAAGACCTAGGTTTTCACTTTAGGTCCAGGTCGAAGGCACTGGAGGCACTGGAGGATTAAGTAAGGCCAGTTCTAATACAATTTACATTTTTAACATCACTGTGTCTGTTGTATGTAATGCTGCCTCATACTACTAACTTATTTGAGTTAGTAGATCAACTACCTGAGTTTGAAGCTAAAACTTATTTTAGATTTTTGGTAATACTTTTTACTTCCATTTTATGGATTTAGATTTGCTAGGTGAACATTCTAGGGGCTATTTCACCCAAGAGACTATATAATTAATCTGGTTAGGCATCAAGACATGGTGTCTTAGCCATGCAAAACCTTACATAGCCATGCTTAGAAATTAACGCACCTTTTCATTTATTTATTAATCTAAACATTAAAATGAGGGGAAAGCCTGAATATACTCATTTTCCAATGACTAAATTACTATTTTAAAAAAGGAGGAAGGTGCAATTATGGATTGTAATGCTCATACAGTTGGCCTCTTTGTTTGTCAGTTTCAGTTCCGTCAACTGGACCCAGTAGATGTGGAATTCCAAAACCGTGCGTTAGACTGAGAGCTCTCAAATTCACAAGGAAGATGAGAAATGGGTGAGAGGTGAAATTGTGGATCCATGAAGAGCTGCCACCTGCTCTCTTAGGTCCACCCTATGAAGAGAGAGGAGGGGCCTACTCCCTTCTGTCCTAAGTTGAGTTACAAGCAGTCCCAAAGAAACCATTTCTCTGCAGTTAGAATACTCAGTAAACATTGTCTGACATGAGTCTGGGTTATCTTAAAGAGAGACACAGTAGCTATTGGCCTGAAGCATTGTGTGAGAGAAAAAGATTTAGAATGACAATGCAAACTACACTTTCACCAAAGACTATCTTAGCCAGTATCTTTCTTAAAGAATGCATGAGATTTTCCCATAAATTCTTCCAAGGTCCAGAGTTAAAAGAGTTAGATGACTTGGAGTCCTTTCCAACATTGCTTTTTACAATGCCTGGGATAGTGGTGGGGATTTTAACAGCGAAAATTCTGTGTGCGGTGAATCCAGGAGGAAAACATGAGGCTAAATTGGGAGCAGTTGACTGATTATAAAAAAAGGTATATGTAGTCCAGCTGTCATAGCCCAGTGAAAGGAGGAGGGGGCATCTGAAGGACTAAGGAAAGTACCCAGGAAAGAAAGACTTAAATATCAGGCAGGCTCCGTAGCACTAGTTGGTCGCTCACTCTCCTCATCAAGAAAGGCATATACCCTTCTCCCTCAATTCAGTCTAAAGGGATCCAAAGCCCTGTTTTGCAAGAAAGAGGTAAGTAGAACAGAAAAAGGAAGGATCCAGGGAGCAGGCAGTAATGTCTGAGTTGGCTAGGTTGAATGCATTGGCAAAACAGAAGACCAAGCTTTCTCATTAGCAGATAGAGACTGTGCACTGTGAGTTAGAATAAACTAATTCATTTTAAAAAGATAGCTAAAAGACAAGGATACACTTTCATTTTATTGAATTTAACTCATCATGCTTGTTCATCATTCCAGTTACAATATCCAACTCTTAGACTTTCCTCTTTATTCTAGTTTTCCTAGGATTGAGGGAACCATATCTCTTTTGCTAACATGGAAAAATATGTTCGACTGCATGCTAGGTTAACATACTAGATTGTTCTGGAGGGCAGCTAAGATCAAGTGAGTTTTTCTTTATACTTCAGAGCATTTGTTTATTTACTAATTCATTTAACACGTTTGTTGATTGCCCAGTATTTGCCAGCATTCCTCTTACTAGTTCTGGTTTGCAGTGTTAAGCAGTTACCTCACTACAGAGGTTAACACTCAGCAAAGCAGACTTCCTGGCTCAAGGCCCTATTTCAAGGCCATGGGATGCTCAAGAAGCATTCAAGTGAGCATGGTACCCAGAGCTCCATTTTCCAATAGACAGAGTGGAGAATTATACTAAGATAATGTGTAGGACTGATACTAAAGCTGAAACTCCAGTACTTTGGCCACCTCATGCGAAGAGTTGACTCATTGGAAAAGACTTTGATGCTGGGAGGGATTGGGGGCAGGAGAAGAAGGGGACGACAGAGGATGAGATGGCTGGATGGCATCACTGACTCGATGGATGTGAGTCTGAGTGAACTCCGGGAGTTGGTGATGGACAGGGAGGCCTGGCATGCTGCAATTCATGGGGTCGCAAAGAGTCGGACACGACTGAGCGACTGAACTGAACTGAACTGATGGTTTCCTGTGTTCATTCTTCACATACCTCTTCTAGTCATTGAGCCTGTCTCTAAAATGGAGACACATTTACTTCTGACTTAACTTATAATGAAATAAAATAATAAGTGTTTTCCTTTATTCCTTCTTTTAATCATTTAAGCATTATATTTCCATTGTTCTTTATATATATATATAAAATCTTTTTATTTTTTAATTTATTTATTTTAATTGGAGGCTAATTACTTTACAACACTGTGGTGGTTTCTGCTGTACATTGACATGATTCAGCTGTGGGTGTACATGTGTCCCCCAACCCCGAACCCCTCTTCCACCTCCCTCACTGTCCCATCCCTCTGGATTGTCTCAGTGCACCAGCTCTGAGTGCCCTGTTTCATGCATTAACCTTGGACTGGTCATCTGTTTCACATATGGTAATATACATGTTTCAGTGCTGTTCTCTCAAATCATCCCACCCTCGCCTCCTCCCACAGAGTCCAAAAGTCTGTTCTTTACATCTGTGTCTCTTTTGCTGTCTTGAATATAGGGTCATCGTTACCATCTTTCTAAATACCATATATATGCTTTAATATGCTGTATTGGTGTTTTTCTTTCTAACTTACTTTACTCTCTCCAACATATACAAGCAGCTCATGCAAGCTCAACACCAGAAAAATAAAGAACCCAATCAAAAAATAGGCCAAACAACTAAACAGATATTTCTCCAAAGAAGACATTCAGATGCCTAATAAGCACATGAAAAGATGCTCAACATCACTCATTATCAGAGAACTGCAAATCATCTCATGCTGGTCAGAATGGCTGCTATCAAAAAGTCTACAAGCAATAAATGCTGGAGAGGGTGTGGAGAATGGGGAGTGCTCTTACACTGTTGGTGGGAATGCGAACTAGTACAGCCACTATGGAGAACAGTGTGGAGATTCCTTAAAAAGCTGGAAATAGAACTGCCTTATGACCCAACAATCCCACTGCTGGGCATACATACTGAGAAAACCAGAATTGAAAGAGACACGTGTACCCCAGTGTTCATTGCAGCAGTGTTTACAATAGCTAGGAGATGGAAGCAACCTAGATGTCCACTGGCAGACAAATGGATAAGAAAGTTGTGGTACATATGCACAACAGAATATTACTCAGCTATACAAAAGAATATATTTGAATCGGTTCTATTGGTCTTTCCTATGCACAGATTCCCCTAGGAACTTTTTCTATAATAGAAAAATAGCATTACACCTATGTGTTTTGTACTCTCTTACTTACTCTAATAGACAGTAAACTTCATAAGAATAGATTTCAAACCACTGTCAATTTTGATTTGCCAGATAAAAGTGGAGCCTGAGTTTGTGTCATTTTCCAATGTTTCCTGGTGCTTCTGTCATCTGTTCTTAACAACCGATAGAGTAGAAAGTCTAAGTTGTAAGGTAAGGTCCTGTCCAACCAGGCCCAGGTCTGTGTTTGCAAATTCCCATCACCAACCTCAGCTCAACATTGTGTACTCTGATGAAGATATGAAGTAGGAATCCTGAGTGAATGCATTTTCAAACAGCTCTGTGAAACCTCTGGAACAAGGTTTCTCAATCTTGGTGCCGTTAACATTAAGGACCAGAATTCCTCATTGTGGGGATGAGGGGGTACCTTATCCATTATGTTTAGAAGTGTTTCTGCCCAGTGGATGCCAGTTGCAACTTCCTCACTTCCCAGTTGTGACAATCAAAAATTTCTTCAGATATTGGCAAACATATCCCTTGAAATGAAATAATTCCTGGTGAAGAGCCACTGCTTTAACTTCTGCACAAACACTTTTCTCTTTACCATGAGATCAAGAGAGGACCTCCATTAAAATTTTTTTTTTAATTTTTATTTATTTATGGCTGCACTGGGTCTTCACTACTGCACATGGCCTTTCTCTAGTTGCAGTGCAAGAACTTCTCATTGCAGTGGTTCCTCTTGTTGCAGAGCACAGGTTCTAGGCATGCAGATTTGGTAGTTGTGACACACAGACTTAGTTGCCCCTTGGCGTATGGAATCTTCCTGGACCGGGGATCAAACCCATGTCCTTTGCATCTGTAGGCAGATTCTCAACCACTCTAGCATCAGGGAAATCTGAGAGGGCCTCTTTAAAGAGAGGTAGTAGTCAAGAAAAATTCTAGAAGATAATAGGAAATGTCACAAAACAGTATGGGTTGAATTCTACTAAAGAAATAAATTGAAGTCCTAACCCATGCCCCTGACACCTGTGAATATGACCTTGTTTGGAAATAGGGTCTTTTCAGGTGTAATAAAGTTAAGATGGATCATATGGAAGTAGGCTGGGCCCTAGTACAATGGCTGGGCTTCCCAGGTTTCTCAGTGGTAAGGAATCTGCCTGCCAAGCCGGAGACATGGGTTCAATTCCTGGGTCAGGAAGATCTGCTGTAGAAGAAAATGGAAACCCACTCCAGTATTCTTGCCTGGGAAACCCCATGGACAGAAAAGCCTGGTGGGCTACAGTCTATGGGATTGCAAAGAGTCATACACGACTTAGTGACTAAACTGCAGCAATAGCAGCTAATACAGTGACTGGGATCCACATAAGCAGAGGGAGATGGAGGGGTGCACATACAGAGATACAGACACATTTAGAGAAGAGAATGCCAGGGAAAATTGGAGGCAGATACCAGGGATTGTCAGCAGCCACCAAAAGCTAGGAGAAAGGCATGGAAGAGACTTCTACCTCAGATCCTTCGGACAAAGTGTAACTCTGCTATACCTTGATTTTTCAGACTTCTAGCTTTCAGAAAGTGAGAAAATACGTGTCTGTTGTTCTGAGGCAGTGTATGGTAACTTGTTACAACATCCTAGAAAACTAATGTGAATGGTAAACACAGCAAAAACTGTGAATAATAAACATGGACTGTACTAACTTTCCTTTAAACAACCTACAATCGAAGATAAGTTATTCTGTAATAAATTTTGTTTTGTAAGATCATAATACACTGTATGAATCATAGGTCAAAAAATCAAGCTGCAATTTAGTAAGCAGAAATAGGTACTCAGAATATAGCAACAGTAGAAATAACACCTCATGTTTAAGTATTTAAAAGTGTTTGTAAACTGCTAGATGCTTTAAAAGCAAAACCAAAAAAGCCACTGTTGCCTTTATGCTTTCATTTTGTTTGTTACAAAAAATGTACTAACTATTTATTTATAATTAATTTATTTTTCTTTAGAGAATATTTTTATTGTTTTGTTTCTGGGTCCCAGTCAAGTTCCTTTATGACAGAACAAATTCTTAACATTATCTGAATTTTTATGATGAGTGTGTACTACTTTTATAACCAGGAGATAAAATAACTTCTGATTCAAAAATAAGAGATTATTATCTACTAAGGTACATAGACTACTTCTATATGTTTCTCCTTGTAAATGGCCCCAAATAAGTGTTAGCCAATCAGTCACTTAATCTCTTTTAATGGATAAAAATGTAGCCGGAATAAAAGAAGGATGATAGAAGAAAAACATTTTAAGTGATTTTATATTTTGTTTAGTGTTGTATTTAAATTCATGAGCATATAGAAGGAGGGAAATATGAACAAGACTGGCTGTAACAGAAAATATTGAAGTGAGTGCTCAGTGAATGTGAAAAAGCTTCTTTTTAAGATTGTGAAAAAAGGTCACAAATATTTATGTTTCAAAGTCAAAGACATTTAGAATATTATATTCACAAAAACTGAATTTAGTTTATAGTTTTGGGTTTTCAAAGCCAGAACAGAAGAGGAAGGTGATTCCATTTTCAGTGGTTTGGCTACATTTAAAATGGGATCCTCCCAGGTTTTTATAGTCAGGTTTTTTTAGGGGTCATAACCTGAGCCAGAGAGAAATGGAATTGATTAAACCATATGAGAGCATCACTTACTAGTTTAGTAATGGCTTGAATATATTTGTCATCTTTGCAGAATCAACACAGTGTAGCACCTCCTCCTGAACTCCTACAATGTTCGGTGGCATTTCACGTTATTGTTTTTCTTCTTACCACACTCACCATTCCTTGCCTCTTTTTCAGTAGAAACACCTACTCTTCCTACCTCTTAAAATGCCTCAGTCATCTCTTCTTTAAATTCCCATAGCCTGATGCAGGGTGTCACAGTCCTCACTCCATGCCCCCTGGATAACAGTGAAGCATGATGGTGCCTGCAGAGGCGGGTGGCCAGGGACCAAAACTTGATCCATCTGCTGAGCACACCCCTCACTGCAGCCCCTTGTGTCTACTGGAGGGTAGAATGCCTCTTTCTTCCCATAAAGAAAATATTCACTTCCCAAGGCATGTGCCTATGGGCTGAATCTACCTAGAAAGTGTACTTTTATTCTTTTTTCAAAAAATTAATTTCCCCAGAGTAAGTGCATTTTTATAATTTACTCAAAGATGTCATATAAGAATAGAACTTAAATGTTCTCACACAAAAAGAATAAATATGTGAGGTAATGTATTTGTCATTTAACTAGATGGGAGGAAGTTTTTCAAAATGTATATGGAATCATCATGATGCACAGTTTAAATATCTGACAGTGTTATTTGTCAATTAAGGACACCTTCCTCTCACCTTGGGCTTCCCTTGTGGCTCAGCTGATAAAGAATCCTCCTGCAGTGTGGGAGACCTGGGTTCGATCCAGGGTTGGAAAGATCCCCTGGAGAAGGGAAAAGCTACCCACTCCAGTATCCTGACCTGGAGAATTCCATGGACTCTATAGTCCATGGGGTCGCAAAGAGTCGGACATGACTGCACGACTTTCCCTTTCAATTTCATTCCTCAATAAAGCTGGAGAGAAAGAATCACTCTAAATATTTCAGACCTAAATGTTTCTAAATTGTTGGAAAGGAGAAGGAACTGAAGGGAGAAGGAAATGCAAGTAAATTCAGGAAGGCACTGCAATTCCTTAGGGGGCAAAGCAGAGTGTCGTTTCCCAGACCCATAAGGGGACACTACAGCTAATGCCTTGGATGAAGGAGCATGAAGTCCCTGCAACGCTGCTGACTCGCTGTTAGCTCAGCAACTGCCAGAGCCAGAAGCAGGAAAAAATTTCTTTTCTTTCTTCTGACTTCCAATCAGCTGCCATTGACTCCCATTAGCAAAATTTAATCAAAACCCAGTTAGCAAAGGAGTCCAAAAAAATAATTTGGAAGCTTCCAATCCTTGATAGGGGGAAGATCCACTGGAGAAGGAAATGACAACCCACTCCAGTACTCTTGCCTGGAAAATCCCATGGACCGAGGAGCCTGGTAGGCTACAGTCCATGGGGTTGCAAAGAGTCGGACATGACTGAGCGACAGAGTGGAGGAGAAAATAAAAAGGCGTGTGTATGGCTGAGAGACAAGAGGAAACTAACCAACACCACCAAGAACAGACTAGCAGAAAAGATGGGAAAACAATTCTAATTCATTTGCCCCATAAGCCACTATGCAGCTTGAGTAGTCTGACAGCTTTTTGGAATAGATCTAAGATTCGCAAATGGTACTGTACTTTGAATTGCCCAAGATCTTTTAACGAGTACCCAAACCTGTTTTTCACTCTTTGGACATTCTAGTTTAATTGATGAGGGGTGCAAACTGAACATTAAGATTTGTGAAACCTCCCAGGTGAATCTCATGTTCAATACATTCGAGGCCTATGCCATGGCTGAGAGTGGCTGTCATGGGGTCAGGTGGACACAATAGTAATATGTCCATGAAAAATTCACTTGGATAAGGAAGTTGTGGTAAACGTATACAATGTAATATTATTCAGCTATAAAAAAGAACACATTTGAATCCATTCTAATGAGGTGGATGAAACTGGAGCCTATTATAAAGAGTAAAGTAAGTCAGAAAGAGAAATACCAGTACAGTGTATCAATGCATATATACGGACTTTAGAAAGATGGTAACAATGATCCTATATGCAGGCAACAAAAGAAACAGATGTAAAGAACACACTTTTGGACTATGTGGGAGAAGGCGAGAGTGGGATGACTTGAGAGAATAGCATTATATGTAAAATAGATGACCAGTGCAAGTTCCATGCATGAAGCAGGGCACTCAAAGCCCGCGCTCTGGGACAACCCAGAGGGATGGGGTGAGGAAGGAGGTGGGAAGGGGATTCAGGATCAGGAGACACATGTGCATCCATGGGTGATTCATATCGATGTATGGCAAAACCCACCAAATATTGTAAAGAAATTATCCTCCAATTAAAATAAACCACTTAATTAAAAAAAATTCTCTTGAGACTCAAATCACTGCAGGGGACTGTTATCAAACATGAAGAAGGCAAGAAAATGCAGCAGGGTCAAGATACTTTGAAATATAGACAATACTGATATATGAAAATGAAACTCATTCAAACAAGTTACATGATTATTTACATCACCTTCAGTTCAGTTCAGTTCAGTCGCTCAGTCGTGTCCGACTCTTTGCGACCCCATGAATCGCAGTACGCCACATCACCTTAAACTTCTTTATAGTACCAAACTTTCAAGACAGGATTGTGTGTGTGTGTGTGTGTGTGTGTGTGTGTGTGTGTAAATGTTAGTTTTATATATGTATAACATGATTAGCATTACGGTAAGTGAATTAGCACAGCGTCTTCAGGAAAATATCAATTGTGCCTTTGAAGGGCAGTATAAATGAAATAAAACACAAAGAAGTGCTGCAGAGCAAGGGAGAATGAGCACTGAACTTTAAGACAGACAGCGTATTCAAAAGCAGGGACATTGCCAACAAAGGTCCGTCTAGTCAAAGCTATGGTTTTTCCAGTAATCATGTATGGATGTAAGAGTTGGACCAAAAAGAAAGCTGAGTGCCAAAGAATTGATGCTTTTGAACTGTGGTGTTGGAGAAGACTCTTGAGAGTCCCTTGGACTGCAAGGAGATCCAACCAGTCCATCAGTCCTGAATATTCATTGGAAGGACTGATGTTGAAGCTGAAACTCCAATACTTTGGCCACCTGAATCGAAGAACTGACTCATTTGAAAAGACCATGATGCTGGGAAGGATTGAAAGCAAGAGGAGAAGGGGTCGACAGAGGATGAGATGGTTCCGTGGCAACACTGACTCAATGGACATGAGTGTGAGTAAACTCCAGGAGTTGTTGATGGACCAGGAAGCCTGGAGTGCTGCAGTCCATAGGGTCACAGAGTTGGACATGACTGAGCGACTGAACTGAACTGAACTGAGTTATGGTCTATGATTTCCCTGATGTATAAGAACACCTCCAGCCCAGGTATTCTGACTTATTTTATCATTTCTATTATTTCTTTATCATAAGATGCTTTGAGTAGTTTTATGCTAAAGTCCTTTCTAGGAAGGGCTTGTTCATTTATGGGCGAAGACTCTGAAGTGCCCATATAATCTCTTCTGAACTGGTTAACCTAAAATTACAAAGCAAATACATGATCAACTATAGGGATTCTCTCCCTACTGTGCATGTACAGAAAAATAAATGAATCTTCTCTTTTGGTGATAGAGAGCTGGAGCAGTGAATTAGGTTTTGCTTGTGTTTTTGCACTAAGCAAAAAAGTTACCATCAAGTTACAATTGCACATCATGGGCAAAGGCATCCAGAAGGGGCACTTTGTCAGGTAGTTTCGGGTAACTGGAGTCTAATGAAATCAGTAACTCCTTTCGGTGCTCTTCCCTGGAACAGATTGCTAAGTATGGTTCAGTCAAAAGCTGCTACACAAAGGATAATGGCAAATGAATTCCTAGTCTACTCTTTGGGAGGATTATATGCTCAACAGGATGTAGTAATAATATTTAGATATAAATGATAAAATATGTCTTATAATTCATGTTGAATTTCTTTCTTTAGTGAGTAAGAAAATAAAGACATAGAGAAAATGAAACTTTTAGCAATATATTTACTTATCCTATGTGATGGTTAATTTTATGTGTTAACTTGACTGAATAAACAGGTGCCCAGGTTTAACATTATTTCTTTGTGTATCTGTGTGAGTTTAGCATTTGAATTATTTGTGGAATCAGTAAGTGTGGGTGGGCATCCCACAATCCCTTGAAGCCCGAAATCGAACAATAGGTGGAGGAAGGAGAAATTTGCCACTTTCTTCTGCCTCAGTGTGGAGCTGGGATATTTCATCAGTTTTTTCCTACCTTCAGACTGGCATTTACAGTATCAGCTCCCCTAGTTCTCAGGCCTTCAGATTCCTCAAAGTAAATTATACCACAGATTTTCTAGGTCTCCAGCTTGCAGACTTGCAGATGAAAGAATGTGGGACTTCTCAGCCTCCATAATTATGTGAGTTAATTCTTCATAGGAAATCAATCTTTCCTTTAGCTAGAACTCCTATTGATTCCGCTTCTATGGAGAACTCTAATAGACACTGAGATGGACTTTTTTTGTCAAGATACACCGTGCTTTTATCTCCAAGACTAAAAATAATACCGTGATGCTTAAATAACAGACTGGGACCCTGCAACATGCTGGGTGTATCACTAACTTGTACCATGCAAGCAAGCCATATGAATTCAAAGGATGTTTTAAGTTTGTATGTTAGAATCAATCATTGCTGTTGTTCAGTCACAAAGTCATGTCCGACTCTTTGCAACCCCACGTACTGCAGCAAGGCAGCCTCCCCTGTCCTTCACTGTCTCCTGGAGCTTGCTCAAGTTCATGTCTATTGAGTTGATGATGCTATCTAACCATCTTATCCCCTATCACCCCCTTCTCTTCCTGCTCTCAATCTCTCCCAGCATCACGGTCTTTTCTAATGAGTCAGCTTTTCACAGTAGATGGCCAACGAATTGCAGCTTCAGCTTCAGCATCAGTCCTTCCGGTGAATGTTCAGGGTTGATTTCCTTTGGATTGACTGGTTTGATCTTTTTGCTGTCCAAGGGACTCTCAAGAGTCTTCTCTAAAACCACAATGCAAAAGCATCAATTCTTCAGTGCTCAGCCTTCTTTATGGTCCAACTTTCATGACCATAAATGACAGCTGGACAAACCACAACTTTGACTATACAGACCTTTGTCAGCAAAGTGATGTCTGCTTTTTAATATGTTGTCTAGGTTTGTTATAGCTTTCCTCCCAAGGAGCAAGCATCTTTTAAAATCATGGCTGCAATCACCATCTGCAGTGATTTTGGTGCCCAAGAAAACAAAGTCTGTCACTGTTTCCATTCTTTTCCCCATCTATTTGCCATGAAGTGATGGGACCGGGTGCCATGATTTTCATTTTTTGATTGTTGAGTTTTAAGCCAGATTTTTCACTCTGCTCTTTCAGTGTCATCAAGAGGCTCTTTAGCTCTTCTTCACTTTCTGCCATTAGAGTGGTACCATCTGCCTATCTGAGGTTATTGATATTTCTCCTGGCTATCTTGATTCCAGTTTGTGCTTAATCCAGCTGGGCGTTCATTAAGAAGTAGTTTTATCCTTGTATTTCTTTAAATTTGGATGAGTATCTTTAACTTTGAAGTGCAAGAGCCTTCATCTGGGGAATCAGGTTTGTATTCACTGCCCAGTTCTTCACTCACCATGTTAAAAAAATGTAGACCCAGAGAATATGGTTTGAACAAATTTAAGATATTTACTGTTTCTTTCATCACCAAATTATGATTAAAAAATCTAATTTTTACTCCCAACCAATGCCTGTGACTAAAACTCTGTGTGCATTGGTATTATGAATGAAAACCGTTGCCTGCTAAACAAAAGATGTTGCAGACTCCAAGCCACTAAAGCCTCCCCCATGGTGAGCCTTGAGGAAACTCCAGAAGGGAAAGAATAGGATACTGATCCCAGATAGCTGAGGTGCATATCACGGGAAGGATTTCAGTGAACCCACACTCTTGCATCTTCCTGTATAAAGATATGTCATTAACTTGAGGTATCTGGTTTTCTTTAATTAACAGTAATCTTTTGGTGATCCCACTATCTGGTCATGTTGCAAAAACTCCTCCATCTTCTCCCTTAGCTCTTTGAAGCAGTCCCTCAAATTCCTCTATGAGGCTGTGCCCTGGGCTTAAGCCCTCAATTTTGTCTGCAAAACAAAACAAAATTCTCAAAATTTAGGTTGTGTATTTTTTTTTCATAGTCAGTATCTTTTCTTCACACACAAATACCTTTTCTTGGAAGACATATTGATAACTCTCCCTTACTACTGGCATTAATGCCTCCTTCTCTAGATAAGTTATGACACAGAGAATACATGTGAAATAAAAGAAATATCTCTCTCCAAGCAGATGTAGTTTTTAGTAGCATATCAAACAAATACTAACCAGGGCCATCTCCTTGATATAGGTACCACATATGTTCTAAGAGCATCAGTTCAGTTCAGTGCAGTCGCTCAGTTGTGTCTGACTCTTTGCGACCCCATGAATCACAGCACGCCAGGCCTCCCTGTCCATCCCCAGCTCCCAGAGTTCACTCAGACCCACATCCATCAAGTCAGTGATACCAGCCAGCCATCCCATCCTCTGTCGTCCCCTTCTCCTCCTGTCCCCAATCCCTCCCAGCATCAGAGTCTTTTCCAATGAGTCAACTCTTCGTATGAGGTGGCCAAAGTACTGGAGTTTCAGCTTCAGCATCATTCCCTCCAGAGAAATCCCAGGGCTGATATCCTTCAGAATGGACTGGTTGGATCTCCTTGCTGTCCAAGGGACTCTCAAGAGTCTTCTCCAACACCACAGTTCAAAAGCATCAATTCTTCGGCACTCAGCTTTCTTCACAGTCCAACTCTCACATCCATACATGACCCCCGGAAAAACCATAGCCTTGACTAGACGGACCTTTGTTGGCAAAGTAATATCTCTGCCTTTCAATATGCTATCTAGGTTAACTTTTCTTCCAAGGAGTAAGTGTCTTTTAATTTCATGGCTGCAGTCACCATCTGCAGTGATTTTGGAGCCCCCCCAAAATTAAGTCCGACACTGTTTCCACTGTTTCCCCATCTATTTCCCATGAAGTGATGGGACCAGATGCCATGATCTTCGTTTTCTGAATGTTGAGCTTTAAGCCAACTTTTTCACTCTCCTCTTTCACTTTCATCAAGAGGCTTTTTGGTTCCTCTTCACTTTCTGCCATTAGGTGTCATCTGTATATCTGAGGTTATTGCTATTTCTCCCAGCAATTGTGATTCCAGCTTGTGATTCTTCCAGCCCAGCGTTTCTCATGATGTACTCTGCATAGAAGTTCAATAAGCAAGGTGACAATATACAGCCTTGACATACTCCTTTTCCTATTTGGAACCAGTCTGCTGTTCTATGTCTAGTTCTAACTGTTGCTTCCTGACCTGCATATAGGTTTCTCAAGAGGCAGGTCAGGTGGTCTGGTATTCCCATCTCTTTCAGAATTTTCCACAGTTTATTATGATCCACACAGAGCATAGTCATATTCTATACCTCAAGGGTTTTGTACAGTTATAAACAAAACTATCTGATGGAATGATATGGTAATGTTAATTGTTCTTCTATGATGTACATCAGTTCCATTACATGATAACCAACAATATAACTTCATGGGAGAATTTTTACAATAACTTATTCAATTTTCTCTTTGAACAGAACATTAGTTCTTAACATTCTACCTGATTTTGCAAATATTTTGTTATGTTATGATCTATACTTAAGTCTCAGGACTAAAATTTTGAATGATAGAACTATAGTTTTAGTTTCTTCTCTCTTTTTATCTTTAAAATTAATTACTTTTTTTTTACTGAATTATATTTTTCTACTAATTCAGGAAAAATAAACCTCTAGGTTGTCCCTTTTTCTTTTTTACTTTTAATTATGGAGACTTCACTGGGTCTATGTCAATGTTATTCAACTGACTCTTCACTCTTAATAATATGCAATGTTCAGATATTTACTATCACAAATTTTATTGTAATTTTATGATATAGGTGCTTATATAAATATTCACATTTGTACATTTGTCACTATAATAACAAATTTAATTTTTCATGCCAGACTCATGCTTGATGTAATTTGAGAAATTTTCTGAGTTGTATAATTCAGATTGCATGTTCATGACTCATTTTATGTTTTACTCAAATATTTTAGAAGCACTAATATGCTTTTGTGGGTTGTGGATATGAGGCAGCAAAAAAATAAGAGCAAAAAGTACAATCTAATATATGTGAAAGTTAGCATGAAAATGACATCATATTTTAGGGAAAGTACTTTCCCTAAAAGGTGAGAGAAACCCCAGTGATACGGTAGGCGCTGAGAGAGGGCATCAGAGGGCAGACAGACTTAAACCACAATCACAGAAAACTAACCAGTCTAACCAACCTAATCACATGGACCATAGCCTTGTCTAACTCAATAAAACTAAGCCATGCCATGTAGGGCCTCCCAAGACAGGCGGGTCATGGTGGAGAGTTCTGACAAAATGTGGTCCACTGGAGAAGGTAATGGCAAACCACTTCAGTATTCTTGCCTTGAGAACCCCATGAACAGTATGAAAAGGCAAAAAGAAAGGACACTGAAAGATGAATTCCCCAGGTCAGGTGCCCAATATGCTACTGGAGATCAGTGGAGAAATAACTCCAGAAAGAATGAAGAGACAGAGCCAAAGCAAAAACAACACCCAGTTGTGGATGTGACTGGTGATAGAAGCAAGGTCCGGTGCTGTAAAGAGCAATATTGTATAGGAATCTGGAATGTTAGGTCCATGAATCAAGGCAAATTAAAAGTGCTCAAACAAGAGATGACAAGAGTGAATGTTGACCTTCTAGGAATCAGCAAACTAACGTGGACTGGAATCGGTGAATTTTACTCAGATGACCATTATATCTACTACTGTGGGCAAGAATCCCTTAGAAGAAATGGAGTAGTCATCATGGTCAACAAAAGAGTCCAAAATGCGGTACTAGGATGCAGTCTCAAAAATGACAGAATGATCTCTGTTCATTTCCAAGGTAAACCATTCAGTATCCCAGTAATCCAAGTCTATGCCCCGACCAATAATGCTGAAAAAGCTGAAGTTGAATGGTTCTATGAAAACCTACAAGACCCTTTAGAACCAACACCCAAAATAGATATCCTTTTCATTACAGGGGACTGGAATGCAAAAGTAGGAAGTCAAGAAACACCTGGGGTAACAGGCAATTTTGGCCTTGGAGTACAGAATAAAACAGGGCAAAGGCTAATAGAATTTTGCCAAGAGAACACACTGGTCATAGCAAACACCCTCTTCCAACAACACGAAAGACTCTACCCATGGACATCACCAGATGGTCAATACTGAAATCAGATTGATTATATTCTTTGCAGCCAAAGATGGAGAAGCTCTATGCAGTTATCAAAAACAAGACCAGAAGCTGATTGTGGCTCTGATCATGTGCTCCTTATTGCCAAATTCAGATTTATCTTGTAGAAAATAGGTAAAACCACTAGACCATTCAGGTATGACCTAAATCAAATCCCTTATGATTATACAGTGGAAGTGAGAAATAGATTTAAGGGCCTAGATCTGATAGAGTGCCTGATGAACTATGGATGGAGGTTCATGACATTGTACAGGAGACAGGGATCAAGACCATCCCCAAGAAAGAGAAATGTAAAAAAAGCAAAGTGGTTGTCTGAGGTGTCCTTACAAATAGTTGTGAGAAGAGAAGCGAAAAGCAAAGGAGAAAGGGAAAGATATACCTATTTAAATGCAGAATTCCAAAGACTAGCAAAGAGATAAGAAAGGCTTCCTCAGGGATCAATGCAAAGAAATAGAGGAAAACAACAGAATGGGAAAGACTAGAGATCTCTTCAAGAAAATTAGAGATATAAGGGAACATTTCCTGCAAAGATGGGCACAGTAAAGGACAGAAATGGTATGGACCTAACAGAAGCAGAAGATATTAAGAAGAGGTGGCAAAAATACACAGAAGAACTGTACAAAAAATATCTTCACAACCCAGATAATCACAATGGTATGATCACTCACCTAGAGCCAGACATCCTGGAATGTGAAGTCAAGTGGGCCTTAGAAAGCATCACTACGAACAAAGCTAGTGGAGGTGATGGAATTCCAGTAGAGCTATTTCAAATTCTAAAAGGTGATGCTGTGAAAGTACTGCAGTCAATATGCCAGCAAATTTGGAAAACTCAGCAGGGGCCACAGGACTGGAAAAGGTCAGTTTTCATTCCAATCCCAAAGAAAAGCAGTGCCAAAGAATACTCAAAGTACCACACAATTGTACTCATCTCACACGCTAGTAAAGTAATGCTCAAAATTCTCCAAGCCAGGCCTCAGCAATACATGAAAAATGAACTTCCAGATGTTCAAGCCGGTTTTAGAAAAGGTTTTTGAACCAGAGATCAAATTGCCAACATCCATTGGATCATCAAAAAAGCAAGAGAGTTCCAAAAAAACATCTATTTCTGCTTTATTGACTATGCCAAAGCCTTTGACTGTGTGGATCACAATAAACTGTGGGAAATTCTGAGAGATGGGAATAACAGACCACCTGACCTACCTCTTGAGAAATCTTTATGCAGGTCAAGAAGCAACAGTTAGAACTGGACATGAAACAACAGACTGGTTCCAAATAGGAAAAGGAGTACGTCAAGGCTGTACATTGTCACCCTGCAGAGTACAGTGCTAATTGATAGATCCATCTTAGAAAATGTAGCTAGTAAAATACTTTAATACTTCTACATTATCTTATGGATAGTGGCCAAAGTGAATGGTTAACATTTTAAAGTCTTGTTTCATGATCCTGGATCAATCACTTAGTATCTAATTAACTGTTACCTTGGATAAGATGTAATTTCTTAGAATTTCAGTTTTTTCATCTGTAAAATGAGACTAAAACTGCATGTGTTAATTTTTGTTGCTAAAATGTAAACATCTAGCACAAAAACAGTGTAATTATATGCTATTTGTTAATTTTATTGCTAGCCTCAATGGTTTATTGTTATTGTTTATTATTTATAGGTTTCCACAATGGAGAAATGAATTTTACTCATGAAACATTCTAAGATAATTTTATGTGGAATTGTGTATGTGTGTTTTAAAAAAATTATCACTATATGCTTTGAAGGCTCATACCAGGAGAGAGTGCAGATAAAGTTAAGAATGGAGTGAAGATAAGACAGTGGTTTATTTGTTGGATTGTTTTCATCCTGGCCTCAGTAAGAGATAATTGTCTATTGATTAGTGAATATTCAGAGCTGAGTGTTTGGTAGCTTTGCACTTGCTGAACACTATGTAGAAAAAATAAAGCAGCCAATGATGAAAATTAATAGATTGTAACTGTCTGCAGGCTTCAAATCTTCTAAAATGACTCTTGAGAGAAATAACTTCCTAACTCCCTAATCCTACTAAACTTCTTCCTCAATTGTTAGATATTTGCTTATATATTGGTTCCTCAGATCTAGCCAGTTTTGTTTCAAATGCTTTTGATCAAAGGAATGGAGAACATTCCAGGGCATGCTAATTATTTTTTTTTTTAAGGAAAGGAGATAATTTCCCCCACCCCCCTGAATTCTAGAAAGGATAACTTTTCACAATACTAAATTCAGTTTAGCAGTTCATAGCTCTTTGATTCAAGGTTATTAACATGTGCTAGAGAATTATATTGGACAGACTTTTTCAGGTATTCTAGAACCATTGGAGATCATTTATGTTTATGTATATATTTATATATCTTTTCAATTTCCAAGTCCTTGAAGCACTCCTTTTTATGTTCTTTCTTTAAAAACATCTGGGTTAAAGTCTGAAAACAACATAGAATACATATCAATAAATAAATTCCACAATAAACTATGGAGAGAACATCAGTTGAGAGATTTCATTCTCATTATTTTATCATCAATATGATAATTTTTGTTGTATTTTGTATATTATAAATGTATTTACACATTTTAATACTTAAAATGTATTGGTTTTGCCATACATTGACATGAATCCACCACGGGTGTACATGCGTTCCCAAACATGAACCCCCCTCCAACCCCCCTCCCCACAACATCTCTCTGGGTCATCCCCACGTACCAGCCCGAAGCGTGCCATATCCTGCATCGGACATAGACTGGCAATTTGATTCTTACATGATATTATACATGTTTCAATGCCATTCTCCCAAATCATCTCACCCTCTCCCTCTCCCACTGAGTCCAAAAGTCCGCTATACAATTCTGTGTCTTTTTTGCTGTCCTGCATACAGGGTCATCATTGCCATCTTTCTAAATTCCATATATATGTGTTAGTATACTGTATTGGTGTTTTTCTTTCTGGCTTTGTTCACTCTGTATAATCGGCTCCAGTTTCATCCATCTCATCAGAACTGATTCAAATGTATTCTTTCTAATGGCTGAGTAATACTTCATTGTGTATATGTACCACAGCTTTCTTATCCATTCATCTGCTGATGGACATCTAGGTTGTTTCCATGTCCTGGCTATTATAAACAGTGCTGCGATGAACATTGGGGTACATGTGTCTCTTTCAATTCTGGTTTCCTCAGTATGTATGCCCAGCAGTGGGATTGCTGGGTCATAAGGCAGTTCTATTTGCAGTTTTTTAAGGAATCTCCACACTGTTCTCCATAGTGGCTGTACTAGTTTGCATTCCCATCAACAGTGTAGGAGGGTTTCCTTTTCTCCACACCCTCTCCAGCATTTATTGCTTGCAGATTTTTGGATCGCAGACATTCTGACTGGTGTGAAGTGGTACCTCATTGTGGTTTTGATTTGCATTTCTCTAATAATGAGTGATGTTGAGCATCTTTTCATGTGTTTGTTAGCCATCCGTATGTCTTCTTTGGAGAAATGTCTATTTAGTTCTTTGGCCCATTTTTTGATTGGGTCGTTTATTTTTCTGGAATTGAGCTGCAGGAGTTGCTTGTATATTTTTGAGATTAGTTGTTTGTCAGTTGCTTCATTTGCTATTATTTTCTCCCATTCGGAAGGCTGTCTTTTCACTTTGCCTGTATTTTCCTTTGTTGTGCAGAAGCTTTTAATTTTAATTAGGTCCCATTTGTTTATTTTTGCTTTTATTTCCAGAATTCTGGGAGGTGGATCATAGAGGATCCTGCTGTGGTTTATGTCGGAGAGTGTTTTGCCTATGTTCTCCTCTAGGAGTTTTATAGTTTCTGGTCTTACATTTAGATCTTTAATCCATTTTGAGTTTATCTTTGTGTGCAGTGTTAGAAAGTGATCTAGTTTCATTCTTTTACAAGTGGTTGACCAGTTTTCCCAGCACCACTTGTTAAAGAGATTGTCTTTACTCCATTGTATATTCTTGCCTCCTTTGTCAAAGGGAACGCATGTACACCCGTGGTGGATTCACGTCAATGTATGGCAAAACCAATACAGAATTGTAAAGTAAAATAAAAAATAAATTTAAAAAAATGTATTATATACAACTTAAACTAATATTAACACTATTATTTACTAAAGATCCACACTGCATAACTTCTTCCATCAACTTTCTTCAGTTTTAACAGTGATACAATGTCTTGTCGGGTAATTCCTTAACTGCAAGGAACAAAAACCCATTGAAGGTATGTTAAGCATGGAGGGCATTCTATATTAAAGAACTATGAGCAACTGTTAGACTTAACTCTATAGTCAGACTTAACAGACATGAAAAATCAACCAGTAAATATGTAAACTGTCTAGCCACTTTCTCTGCAAATGCTTGTTCTCCTGTATCACTTCTGTCCTCTGTACCTACAGTGATACTGCAAGCCTCATCAGGGCACATGGGACAGAATGGCCACCATACCCCCAAAGTCCGTATCTCCAAGAACTGCCTTTCATAATCCCCACAGTCTGATTCTTAGTTTCTCTGTCTGTAATTTAAATTTTCACAAAGAGGATTTTATTGGACCCATCCTGTTTCTAAAAAGTTAAACACATGTAATCACATTGTACAAACACGGCTGTAGGACTCTCTTCAGCTGACGTCAATGCTGGGTTTTTGGAAAGGAAAATTAATCCAGATGGAAAAGGTAAAAGCGAATCTATCCTTAAGGATGAAGCTGATAATTTAAGGTAAAAGCGAATCTATCCTTAAGGATGAAGCTGATAATTTTTATTATGGGATACTTTTGTGAAATTAGTAAAGGCAGTTATTCCTCTTGTAAACACTGTCTAGAATGTTTTATTTCACTTTGTTACTTTGCATATGATTTCAAATGTTAGAGGTTCCTTTGAGTTAACAAGGAGAAATTTATTTCTAAGGAAAGACTCAAGCTTACAAGCACCTTTAAATTAGTTATGGAAACAATTGAAATGGGACCGGGGGGAAAGGTGGGAATACTCAGAATCAAGATAACAGAAGTAGAATGAAATCTGCTTTTGAAGAATTGAGCCCCGTGGAGAAATCCAGGCCTGGGTGGTTATCTATCTATAATCATGATATATCTATATATCTATCTATAAACACTAATGCCACTAATTACCACAGCATTTATTCTAGTGTTCTCACTAGAATAAACTTTTTCTGTGACTGCAAGAAAGTTGGCTTTCATTATCTACAATATATTTATGTGTTTACCCAGTCCTACAATACAAATAGTTCCACAATTTGCTCAATCATATTTTTGTAAAAATCAAATATACTAAATACTTCTTAGATGGTTTTTCTTCAGCATGGGAGAAGCATATATGATATTTTGTACTACTTTTGCAACTTTGTGTATGTCTGAAATTAGGTCAAAATGTAAAGGTAAAAAAAAATTTAAAAATTTGAATCTGACAATCATTTTTTAAAATCAATGCTTGAATTTCATGTTTTGTTTGGAAGCCTTATGCTAACATTCTGTTCCCATTCAAGCTTATAAAATGTTGTCTGCTACTTAATTCTAGGTGTTTTCACACTTTGATTTTTATGTCTACATCTTTAATTTATATACAATTTTAATTTACTTATTATATAAGGTAAAGAATTGACTGTGTTTTCCTTTGATGTGTAGACAGTCATTGTCCCCAACCATTTCTATAAAAGTGCGTTATTTTCTGTTTAAAAAAAAAAAATACAAAAAGCCTTTGTGACATGTCAAATCACTATAGTATATGCATGTGTCTGTTTCTTGCCCTTCTATTTTCTTCCTGATTCAGTTGCCTATTGAAATATTGGTATCACTGTTTAACCATCTTTTATCTACATCTGATGGGACAAGTCTGGTTCTCTGGAAAGACTCTGAGAAGGAGATCAGTACGTAGGAAGTTTATTAGTGAGTGCTCTGGTGATTAGCATCTGTGGGGAGGAGACTGGTACAGGAATGGACTGAGGGAGAAAATGTGCTTGAAATGTCACCTTAAGCCACTGTTGACCCCATAGGGAGCTCTGAAGAAAGGATAGTCCCCCAGGAACGTCTGGAGTTAAAATGGGAGGGCTGAACACTTATACTGCTGCACTGGCTAGTAGCTGGATGCAGGCTACCTGTTCGAGGAGAAGGCGATGGCACCCCACTCCAGTACTCTTGCCTGGAAACTCCCATGGACGGAGGAGCCTGGTGGGCTGCAGTCCATGGGGTTGCTAGGAGTCAGGCACGACTGAGCGACTTCACTTTCACTTTTCACTTTCATGCATTGGAGAAGGAAATGGCAATCCACTCCAGTGTCCTTGCCTGGAGAATCCCAGGGATGGGAGAGCCTGACAGGCTGCCGTCTATGGGGTCGCACAGAGTCGGACACGACTGAGGCAACTTAGCAGCAGCAACAATACCTGTTCGAAGGAACACAAATCCTGGGTGAAGTGGTTTCTTTGGCCAAGAGACATTCCTAGAGAGAGGGCTACTGGGGGCTAGCAGAACTTGTAGCAGCAGGAGGACTGTGTCCATGAAAAGCACAGTGTCCACTACACTACACATTATAGTTTTACACAAAATATTTTCATTATTTAGTTACACTGTCTTCCTCATGAATTTGGAAACTGACCTATTGAGTTCCTTTTTAATTTCTGTTTGAAATACATTTGGGACTCCATTAAATTCAAGATTAACTGGTTCTGTAATTGTAATTGACCCAAGAATATGAAAATACAGGCATTTTCTTCCACCCTTGAAGATCATGTATGTTTTCAAAAATATGTTTCAATAACTAATTATCTTGTAAAACATTGTAGGCCCTTTTATCTGAAGACTCAACAATAATTTTTTGTGCATGGTGAGTCCCTTCTAGGTCTCCATCTATGATACCTCACAATATCTCTTTGTGTGGTGTAAGGAACAGGATTTAGTGAGGCAGGGGACAACACACAGGTCCAAGCTCAACAAGAAGAGAAACAAGCAAAGGCACAGGGTTCCCATTCTCCCACTACCTACAGAAGAATGTCCTGAGACCTGGGTACTGCTGACCCACAAAGTGGCGCTGGGCTCCTGTTGAAGGTCACTTTCTCCTGTGTATCTCTTTTGTTATGGTGCAAGCAGAAGGACAGTGTTTTCGGGGAAATAAAATATTTTTTGATGCGGAGTAGTCTGGAGTCAGGATTCCAGCTGTTTAGGAGAGTTGTCTAGGAAACCAGCTGCCTAGCACGGGGTGGCCTTGAGCCCATTACGGGAAGCCAAGGTTGGTACAAGCCAAGCTTGGTGGAAGAAGCCAATTTGTCTGGGGAACCTACAATAACATCCGGGGTTACTTTTTTTCAGGATAGAGGGACACATTTGTACCTGTGGCTGATTCATGTCAATATTTGGCAAAAGCCACCACAATATTATAATTATCCTCCAATTAAAATTAATGTTTTGAGAAAAGAAAAAAAATAGTTTTAAGCTTGCTGCTTTTATTTTTATTATTTAAGATTTTATTTATTTGTTATTTGCTTTTCGCTGAGCTGAGTCTTCTTTGCTGAGTGGTCTCTGTCTCTAGTTGCAGAGAGCAGGGGCTACTCTCTAGTTGCAGCATACTAGCTTCTCGTTGCAGTGGCTTCTCTTGTTGCAGAGCACAGGCTCTAGAGCGTGCAGTCTTCAGTAGCTGTGGCACATTGCTCAGTAGTTGTGCATCCCAGGCTCTGAAGCACAGGCTCAGTAGTTGTGGGTCCCAGGCTTAGTTGCTCTGCAGCATATAACATTTTCCCAGATCAGGGATTGAACCTGTGTCTCCTGCATCAGCAGGTGGATTCTTCACCACTGAGCCACCAGGGAAGCCCCAGGGTCATTTTTATTTTTATTTATTTTTGGTTGTACAGCACAGATTATATGATCTTAGTTCCCTGAGCAGAGATCAAACCTGTGCCCTCTGCAGTGGAAGCATGAAGTACTAACTACTGGTTTGCCAGTGAATTCCTAGGGTGACATTTAGACAATTCTGCTCATTGCACCACATCTTTCTTCTAGAAGATAACTTTTCTTCTCCTTTTAATCATTCCTACTGAAATGATTATTTGATTTCCTGGATTCATTTCCCATGTTTCTTAACTGCATTCTCATAATTTTATTCATAATTTTCATCTCTTTAATTTTGAGGCATGCCTCTGTATATACTCTTTAAGACAAATGTCACTGTGCAGCTGTTTCTTATTTTGCTCTATTGACACTGGAGTTAAGGGGAGTTTTTTCTTTGTTTCATTTTAATTCTCAGGAACTCAGTTTACTTACTTACTTCAGTTTTATTGTCAGTCAGTTCAGTCGCTCAGTCATGTCCAACTCTTTGCGACCCCATGAACCACAGCACGCCAGGCCTCCGTGTCCATCACCAACTCCCAGAGTTTACCCAAACCCATGTCCATCCAACTATCTCATCCTCTGCCGTCCCCTTCTCCTCCTGCCCTCAATCTTTCCCAGCCTCAGGTTTTTTTTCAAATGAGTCAGCTCTTTGCATCAGGTGGCCAAAATATTGGAGTTTCAGCTTCAACATTAGTCTTTCCAATGAACACCCAGGACTGATCTCCTTTAGGATCTCCTTGCAGTCCAAGGGACTCTCAAGAGTCTTCTCCAACACCACAGTTCAAAAGCATCAATTCTTTGGCACTCAGCTTTCTTTATAGTCCAACTCTCACATCCATACATGACTACTGGAAAAACCATAGCCTTGACTAAACGGACCTGTGTTGGCAAAGTAATGTCTCTGCTTTTTAATATGCTGTCTATGTTGGTCTTAACTTTCCTTCCAAGGAGTAAGCATCTTTTAATTTCATGGCTGCAATCACCATCTGCAGTGATTTTGGAGCCCCCTCAAATAAAGTCACCCACTGTAGCCCATTCTTGTTTTAAAGATATGCAATCCCTTAGAATCTTTGACATGATTAAACATCCTGTATTTGATGCTATCCAATATTTCCTGTATTGCTTTAGTTTTTCCTGGGACTATATGTATTCAGTCTCTTGTTTCTCCTTCTTACCTATGTTTTCTCTCAGTTTTTTGAGATTTTAGTATGTTCCCAGTTATAACTAACAGCCCAGATGTAGCAACATGTTACATTCAGGTGTTTTTAAATTACAGGTTAATATGCTTTTTATCCCATAGTGAATTCTGACCCTGATTTTGAAGGTAAAAGAAAAGGTAGAAGGGAGGATTAAAATGGGGAGAAAGTTTGTGTGTGGTTGGGTTTTCTTTAGAAGGAGAAGGGAATTTATAGGCACAACCATTTGGGGGAGGGGGGTGGTGGGTTTTATTTATTTATTTATTTTCACTCACTCTAGTATCTCCTTCTTGGCCCAATTTCCATGCAGTGTCTCCTAGGAGAGAACTTCCTTTTTATTTGGTGAGCTATTTACTCAGTTTTATCTTCTAGGAAAATTCCTTTTTGGGAGACTACTCCAGCTGTTCTATAGATCTTGAATAAATTGGCTACTTATCAGGGCTGGTCCTACTCCCAATTCCAGCTGCTTGGAACTAGAAAACTTTGGAAGTTCTGATGAATAAACTCACTTACTTGGTCATCCTTTTATTTTTAGTCTGTCATAAATTGCAGGTGAATAAGCTTGGTTATGTTTCAAAAACTCTCTCTTCTATGCTGTCAGGATAATCCTTGATGTTCTGATACTTTACTCATATACCCTTCTCGGTCTTGCAGTGGTACAATGGATTCAGTGGTGCAAAGTTGTTTTTAGAGTTTCCTCACATTTGAATGAGATTTCAGGAAGGAGAAAAGGTAGTTATGGATGGTTAGTCAATCATCTTGCGTAAGACTCCTGATAGGAATTTGGAAAATGGAAACCAAACATTTAAAATTCTACTGATAGATAGAAGAAATTTTTAATCTCAGTAAGTTGTATTTTTTTCCCAAAAGGTAAATAATAAGCTAAATTTTACTTAAGAGCAGATGGAATATCTGTGATAGAAACAAAACCCCAGAAGAGGCATGAAGTAATAGGTTCCAGCATTTAGGGAAGGGAATTCAACCTAAAGAAGTGTAAAACATTAATTCTCTGGAAAATTGAAAGGATAACTTTAGAGACATTCATTTAACTTTAGTGAAGACAAGTGCATAATAAAGCTCATGTAGGTTATTTTTATTTTCATCTTCTCAATTCAATGATTAATTAAGAGCTTGGAGGAGAAAAATGAAAAATTTGGGAATGGAAAAGATGTGAAAAAAAATTTTGGAGGAATTTTTAGCTAAATAAGAGTGCAATTATGAGAATGGTAAGGCATTTATAATGTACAGTGCACTGCAGTGAGAGAGACAGAAACACTGAATATGAACATATCACAGCAAGTGCTCAAAAAGTTGAGGGAGGTAGGAAGTCCATAGCATAAGAAAGAGCACACTATAGACGACCATGCAGCATAAGCATGGTGTATAATCTAGCAGTAAGAGGACTAATGAGGTCATTACAGGGAACTGGGGAAATAAGGTAAGCTGGTTACTATTAATTTAAAATAAACTTAGTTAGCTAATAAATTAACTTGATTGATTGAAGACAGATTAGTTTAAAACAGACAAAAATTTCCCACATCTTCTCAGCCATTTATAATAGTAAAAAAAATAAGAGTATTTCCTATGCTTTGAGGCTCTCTCTTTTATAATCTTTTTTGCCTGAACTTTTTTCTCCTGTATTGTTCCAACTACCAAGAGGCTATTTAGTGGTGTAAAAAGCTCAGCCATGGTCAAAGTCAGGTCTATATCATTCTGACTCTATTCTCCAGTGATTTGTGGCTCTTTTTTTTTTTTTTTTTCTGCTGCTACTATGGTTTATATGCTTCCATTTCAGGGTCTTTCACTTTCATCTTCATTGCCAGCAAAGAAAACAGCAAACGGCTATCTATCCTTTCCTTTTCCTATATTTCATGTCTTAGTTCTCTCTCTCTGTTGCAGATATGAAAATCCTTATTTTTCAGAAAAATTCAATGATTTTTTAGTGCTTGAATGTTCAAATCTGAACCTCTCAATTGGGTACGTAAGAATTTGCTCTATTTTTTTAACTCACACCTTTCCTGTCTACTTCCTCAGCCTATACTCCAGACTTATCCAACTTCCCCACCTTTCTTTCACATGAAATTCCTGTTCCAGGCAGGATGGTTTATTCCTTGTCACAGCTGTTCCCTGATACCCTCCTCCTGCACTTTGGTCATAAGACACTCCCTCCATATAACCAAATAAAGTCCATCACTCAAAGCACATATTTTTGGGGGGAGGAGTTTACATATAGTTTTTTTTTTTTTTAATTGGAGGCTAATTACTTTACAATATTGTAGTGGTTTTTCAAAGTACATTTTATCTCATAGTGACAATTCTTTCTCTGGCCTGTGTGGATTGCTTACTTCTCTGAATTTTGAAAACCCTTGTATGACTACCAGTAATTTTGTTTTCTGAATGATGTAAGTGTGTGTGTCATTAGTTTAAATGAAAATGAAGTCACTCAGTCATGTCTGACTCTTCGAGACCCCACGTACTGTAGCCTACCAGGCTCCTCTGTCCATGGGATTTTCCAGGCAAGAATACTGGAGTGGGTTGCCATTTCCTTCTCCAGAAGATCTTCCTGACCCTGGGATTGAACCTGGGTCACCCTCATTGTAGGCAGACACTTTACCATCTGAGCCACCATCTAATCAGATGACATTAGTTTAACTTCTCATTTAATAAAACAATTCTTTGAAGAGCTTTTGTTCCATTAGGGCTGGAAGTTCTTGACAAATTTTTTGACTTCACTTCATCCTATCATTCATTGATGTACAACTCAAAGGAAACCAAACTTTTCTAAAGACCAAAGTAAGTCAAACAATTTTTCCCCTCATTCTCAAGTAAAGAAAAGAATAGCAAAAATAAGACATTTTATTGTTAACATAATTGAAGTACACTTGCAAGCTTTTTCTGGCCACATGGACTGTAGCCTGCCAGGCTCCTCTGTCCATGGACGTTTCCAGGCAAGGATTCTGGAGCAGGTTGCTATTTCCTACTCCAGGTGATCTTCCCCATCAAGGAACCAAACCTAGGTCTCTTGTGTCTTCTGCATTGGCAGGCAGATTCTTTACCACTGGGCCATCTGAGAGCCAACCTCTGTGTCTGGGTTAAATTACTGGAGGAATCAGTATGACAAAATCTTGCTTATTGTTCAAGTTAGAAGAGTAACATATTTTCATTCCTTTCAGCCTAAAATTTCTGCATGTGATTTTGATGTGATGGGCCAGCTGGACTAATTAATTCAAAAGAAGAAAAAAAATATTATATTCAATAAAGAATCATTTATACTGTTTTAAAAAATAGTATAGGGTAAGAAAAACTGTACAATATTCAAGGCTGTATGGGACTCAATTAATCTGTAAGCCATTAAGCAAATAAAATCTCACAATTTTCCTTGCTTCTCTGAGGTATCAATATATTATAGCAGTCTGGCAAGACTCCCAGCCATTACAAAGAACAGAGTTAGAGTGCCCACACACTTATTCTCAGGAAACCCAGCCCTCTGCCTGACTCTCCTCAATTGCAGAAAGAAAATTATGCTCAGTAGTGAAAGAGGAAAATGGAGAGAGAGAGACAGATCAGTTTAGTTCAGTCCAGTCAGTCGTGTCTGACTCTTTGTGACCCCATGAACTGTATAGCATGCCAGGCCTCCCTGACCATCACCAACTCTCAGAGTCCACCCAAACCCATGTCCATCGAGTCGATGATGCCATCCAACTATCTCATCCTCTGTTGTCCCCTTCTCTTCCTGCCCTCAATCTTTCCCAGCATCAGGGTTTTTTCCAATGAGTCAGCTCTTCGCATGAGGTGGCCAAAGTATTGGAGTTTCAGCTTCAACATGAACACCTTCCAATGAACACCCAGAACTGATCTCCTTTAGGATGGACTGGTTGGGTCTTCTTGCAGTCCAAGGGACTCTCAAGAGTCTTCTGCAACACCACAGTTCAAAAGCATCAATTCTTTGGCGCTCAGCTTTCTTTATAGTCCAACTCTCACATCCATACATGACCACTGGAAAAACCATAGCCTTGACTAGACAGACCTTTGTTGGCAAAGTAGTGTTTGCCACTACTTCGGTTGGTCATAACTTTCCTTCAAAGGACTAAGTGTCTTTTAATTTCATTGCTGCAATCATCATCTGCAGTGATTTTTGAGCCCAGAAAAATAAAGTCAGCCACTGTTTCCCCATCTATCTGCCATGAAGTACTGGAACCAAATGCCATGATCTTAGTTTTCTGAATGTTGAGCTTTAAGTTGGCACACAAGCATGGCTGAGAGGAGCCACCCCGGGCTGGAGAGAGACAGGTAGAAAGATAGAAACTGTGTTCTTTTCTTCTTTTTCAGAGCAGGCTGTGGATCTGTCTGTCCCCTACAAAATTTACCATGGAGGTCATCTGCTCTGTATAAAAATAAAGAATGGCACCCCCAAAAAAGATCTTCCACAGAGTGTAATAGGGTAGGGCAGGTTGAAGGAAGAGGTCTTAAGTAAGTGATCCATCCCCTCAACCTTCTCTCCCTTTACATTTTATAGAGATGTTGCAAAGGCTGATGGGAACCCCAGGAAATGTGTTTCATAGTCTGGATGCCATCATTCTATTAACAGTGACATACACTTGATTCTCAACTTCCTTTCTTTTCTTTTTTTTTTTAAGGGTGAATACTTTGTAAAATATGAAGAAGGAAAACTCCTTGATCCCACAGACTGGAAAACTAACTCAAAGAACACATTGAGGAGGATCTGAAGGTATTAAATTACATATTTTACTTGCTTATCTTTCACTATATTCCCTGTTTTATTTTCACTATTACCAAATTTGCCAGGAATTAACAGTGACAAAGGTGGAGAGAGATGATAAGAATTCCAGTCTCCAAAGAAGGGGAGACAATTGGTTGTGGGCATCTGAAACAGCATGACCATAAATAAAAGAGGTTATTTTTATAGTGTTTATTTAGGGTACCTAATGCTTTGTGTAAGATAGTTCATTTGATTTATGATTAGCAACAGGAAAAAACAGATTTCCAAATTTAGAGACCACTCAGCATTCATGAACTTGGAAATTCCAGGCAAGCTTGAAATCTCTTGTTGGCATCTGAGTTGATTTATCCTTGGTGAGAGACGTGTTTCTTTTGTTTTTCAGTAGAGTAAAAATTTTTTGCCTCAAATAAGAACTAGATCAGTGCTTTTTTTCAAGTTTGTGTAAGCAAAAACACATATACACATATATTGTAATATTTGTTATATAATATACATCACAACATAAAAGTTGTCATATACATGTATGTATTTTCAGTAGAAGCTATCTATATATAAGCATCGTAATAGGAACAGATAAAAAAATTAAGAGGTACAGATACTACAAACCATAAACAATAGTAAAAATACATACTCAGCATTAATTCCTTAGTGTATACTTTCTGGTTCTCTTCTCAATTTTCCCATCATCATCACCATCACTCTCCTTCTCTCTCTCACATTGGGGTATGCTTTTCATATCAATAATATTCACCTTTTCATTGTGTCAAAATGTTAGAAACTTTGATAATCAGAGAGAAGCTCTTACAGCAAGAAAACAGAAGCAGATAAGAGAACAGATGAAGATAAGATAGCGAGCAATAATAGTTTACATATTTAAAATGGTGAATGTATTTAAGCTTAAACATGTATTTACAAATGCATTGATGGAAACAGAAAGACAGACTATTTGAAACTGTGTGCATTTAAAAAAATTTAAAATTAGTTGTCTCTCTACATAGCTGATCTATAAATATTTTCTGATTTTTATTTTGAGTTTTACAAATGACTCTTATAGTTCCTAGAATTGTGCCATATTTATATTTTCAAAAGGAAAGAAAGAAGAAAAATATACTATTAGATATAGCTACTGTGATATTTTTCAAAAATATTTCCTAAGCAAAGGACACAAAGTTGGATTCCCAAGGTGGCATATCAGAAACATTCAATGAATATAATCTTAGGATACTGTTCTCAGATTTCCATGTGTACATTCACTATAATTAATGCTACAGAGAGAGGAAACATCAATGTTACCTGCTTTGTATTTCTAAAATGTGTACTTCTTAATATTCTCAAACTTTTAAAGAAATTCATTTCTTCCCTTTAAACATAAGGATTCATGGAAGAATATATTTTTGTGTATATATGTATATATGGAAAGATATATATATATACATACACATACATCCATACATGTGTGTGTGTGTCTGTGTGAACCTATATGGAGAGAGAATAAAATGTACTAAAGGAAAAAAAAATATGTATTCTATTTTATTTTCTTTTGAATTTCCAAATGACTCATTAGATAGCTTCTAAAATCATATAATTAGAATTTTGCCAAGAGAATGCACTGGTCATAGCAAAAACCCTCTTCCAACAACACAAGAGAAGACTCTACACATGGACATCACCAGATGGTCAACACCGAAATCAGATTGATTATATTCTTTGCAGCCAAAGATGGAGAAGCTCTATACAGTCAACAAAAACAAGACTGGGCACTGACTGTGGCTCAGATCATGAACTCCTTATTGCCAAGTTCAGACTTAAATTGAAGAAAGTAGGAAAAACCACTAGACAATTCAGGTATGGCCTAAATCAACTCCCTTATGATTATACAGTGGAAGTGAGAAATAGATTTAAGGGCCTAGATATGGTAGATAGAGTGCCTGATGAACTATGGAATGAGGTTTGTGACATTGTACAGGAGACTGGAATCAAGACCATCTCCATGGAAAAGAAATGAAAAAAAGCAAAATGGCTGTCTGGGGAGGACTTAAAAATAGCTGTGAAAAGAAGAGAAGCGAAAAGCAAAGGAGAAAAGGAAAGATACAAGCATCTGAATGCAGAGTTCCAAAGAATAGCAAGAAGAGATAAGAAAGCCTTCCTCAGCGATCAATGCAAAGAAATAGAGGAAAACAACAGAATGGGAAAGACTAGAGATCTCTTCAAGAAAATTAAGAGACACCAAGGGAACATTTCATGCAAAGATGGGCTCGATAAAGGACAGAAATGGTATGGACCTAACAGAAGCAGAAGATATTAAGAAGAGGTGGCAAGAATACACAGAAGAACTGTACAAAAAAGATCTTCATGACCCAGATAATCACGATGGTGTGATCACTCATCTAGAGCCAGACATCCTGGAATGTGAAGTCAAGTGGGCCTTAGAAAGCATCACTACGAACAAAGCTAGTGGAGGTGATGGAATTCCAGTGGAGCTATTTCAAATCCTGAAAGATGATGCTGTGAAAGTGCTACACTCAATATGCCAGCACATTTGGAGAACGCAGCAGTGGCCACAGGACTGGAAAAGGTCAGTTTTCATTCCAATCCCAAAGAAAGGCAATGCCAAAGAATGCTCAAACTACCGCACAATTGCACTCATCTCATATGCTAGTAAAGTAATGCTCAAAATTCTCTAAGCCAGGCTTCAGCAATACCTGAAACAGCAGATGTTCAAGCTGGTTTTAGAAAAGGCAGAGGAACCAGAGATCAAATTACCAACATCCGATGGCTCATGGAAAATGCAAGAGAGTTCCAGAAAAACATCTACTTCTGCTTCATTGACTATGCCAAAGCCTTTGACTGTGTGGATCACAATAAACTGTGGAAAATTCTGAAAGAGATGGGAATACCAGACCACCTGACCTGCCTCTTGAGAAACCTATACGCAGGTCAGGAAGCAACAGTTAGAACGGGTCATGGAACAACAGACTGGTTCCAAATAGGAAAAGGAGTCCATCAAGGCTGTATATTGTCACCCTGCTTATTTAACTTCTATGCAGAGTACATCATGAGAAATGCTGGGCTGGATGAAGCACAAGCTGGAATCAAGATTGCTGGGAGAAATATCAATAACCTCAGATATGCAGATGACACCACCCTTATGGCAGAAAGTGAAGAGGAACTAAAAAGCCTCTTGATGAAATTGAAAGAGGAGAGTGAAAAAGTTGGCTTAAAGCTCAACATTCAGAAAACGAAGATCATGGCATCTGGTCCCATCACTTCATGGCAAATAGATGGGGAAACAGTGGAAACAGTGTCAGACTTAATTTTTTTGGCTCCAAAATCAGTGCAGTTTGTGATTGCAGCCAAGAAATTAAAAGACGCTTACTCCTTGGAAGGAAAGTTATGACCAACCTAGATAGCATATTAAAAAGCAGAGACATTACTCTGCCCACAACGGTCCGTCTAGTCAAGGCTATGTTTTTTCCAGAGGTCATGTATGGATGTGAGAGTTGGACTGTGAAGAAAGCTGAGCACTGAAGAATTGATGCTTTTGAACTGTGGTGTTGGAGAAGACTCTTGAGAGTCCCTTGGACTGCAAGGAGATCCAATCAGTTCATTCTAAAGGAGATCAGCCCTGGGTGTTCTTTGGAAGGAATGATGCTAAAGCTGAAACTCCAATACTTTGGCCACCTCATGTGAAGAGTTGACTCATTGGAAAAGACTCTTATGCTGGGACGGATTGGGGGCAGGAGGAGAATGGGACAACAGAGGATGAGATAGCTGGATGGCATCACTGACTCGATGGACGCGAGTCTGAGTGAACTCCGGGAGTTGGTGATGGACAGGGAGGCCTGGCATTTTGCGATTCATGGGGTCACAAAGAGTAGGGCATGACTGAGCGACTGAACTGAACTGAACTGGACTGAACTGAACTGAACTGAACTGAAAATCATATAATATATTTTTAAAAAGAAAAGAAAGACAAAAAGTACTGTGAGGTGCAGGGGGGCTGGAGTGCAAGTTGTAATTTGAAAGGCTATCTCTGGAAGCCATTGTGAAGACCACTCTGGGAAAGAGAAAAAGCCAACGTCAGGCTGTTTGGTGGGGGTTTCTACTAGAGCTGCTGTGAGAAATGGGTGAAATTCTTATGAGTGTCATTATTATAAAAGAAGGGGCGAGGAAGAAAGAGAAGGCTGTGTTCACTGGCTGCATCTGCCTTTGGTCCATAATTACCCCAGAAGCATTAACACTCTTGAACTCTCACCCACCGCTTCTCCTACTGAGCGCATAGGAGACAATTCCAGGGCCAGAGGAGAAGGACTTGCAGCTTGTGTGTCGGAGGTACAGCTGACATTTCTGAGACACATGGAGAGGACTGGAGGGATGAAGGGCCAGCAGTGAGAAACTGTGTGAAGATTAAGTCCCAGGCTGGCAACAGCGCATAAAGGGGAGCAGTGCAAGATTCCTGGGGGCGCCATATGCGACCACACTAACGCCCACTGATCCAGCCCCTCTCAGGGCCTCCCTGCTTCCAAGCTCCAGCTACAGAGTGTCGAGCCTTGAGAAAGAGAGGGCTATGGTATGAATGGGAAATGTAAGCCATTAAGAAACCAAACAGGTTCATCGAGGAACTCTTGCCCCAAAAGCTGGACATTTTAAGTCACGTTGTGCCTAGAGAAGGAAATGGCAACTCACTCCAGTATTCTTGCCTGGAGAATTCCGTGGACAGAGGAGCCTGGTGGACTACAGTCCATGCGATTGCAAAGAGTCAGACATGACTGAGCGACTAACATACACTGTGCTGCTGCTGCTGCTGTGTCACTTCAGTCGTGTCTGACTCTGTGCGACCTCATAGACGGCAGCCCACCAGGCTCCCCCGTCCCTGGGATTCTCCAGGCAAGAACACTGGAGTGGGTTGCCATTTCTCTCTCCAATGCATGAAAGTGAAAAGTCAAATTGAAGTCGCTCAGTCGTGTCCGAATCTTAGCGACCCCATGGACTGCAGCCCACCAGGCTCCTCCTCCCTCCATGGGATTTTCCAGGCAAGAGTACTGGAGTGGGTCACCATTGCCTTCTCCTACTGGCTTAAAAAAACAAAAAGAGGTTTGTAGTAGAGATACAGGGGCCAGTGATCCAGGAGTATCACTAGCAGGCCTGCATGTAGTAGATTTTCAAAACATATTTGTTGACTGAGTCAGCCTGCCCAATTTTCTCCAATAATACTGATGAAGCATTATCATGTTCTAAGCACTTTCATGTTAACCCTCATAATACCCTATAAAACAATTATTATTACTACCTCTCTCTGTCAATGAAGAGACTAAGTCACAGAGAGTAAACTTCTTGGAATCACAGCTAGCAAAGGAAAAGGCTAGATAATCAGCTTCAGAAACCAAGAAAAGGAAATTCTTCTACTTTATATGTTGCTATGCTCCAGTTTCATCATATGCATTTGATCCCCTGCTTCCCCTTCTGTTTATACTGTTCTTCTGCCACTGTTCACTGGGCATGACTTATGTTATTTTTTTAAAATTTCATCTTAAATATAACTTCTTAAGAAAGGTATCCTTTGACAATCTCATCTAGACTGTTGCCTTCTGTCCTATGTACTTATTCATAGCACCTTGTCCTTTCCATTGATAACACTTACAGAGATTTGTACCTTTTTCCTTCACTAGTCTGCTATGTGCTACCCCAACAACAAACCCAGATTGTAAGCTCTGGGGAGGGAAGAACCATGTGTAGGTTGCTTACCACTGAACATACAAACTTAGGACTCATGCCCTAAATCTACTAATACAGGTGGCCAGTTTCCCACGGTTTATAGAGTGTCTACAAGGATAGGTATTGTCTTGATCTGATCACCTTATAAATTACATGGAAATAGTATTGATAATGGTAGTTGTTGTTCAGTCGCTCAATTATGTCTGACTCTTTGCAACCCAATGGACTGCAGCACACCACACTGCCCTGTCCTTCTCCATCTCATGGAGCTTGCTCACACTCATGTCCATTGAGTCGGTGATGCCATCCAACCATCTCATCATCTGTCGTCCCTTTCTCCTCCTGCCTTCAATCTTTCCCAGCATCAGGGTCTTTGCCAATGAGTGGGCTCTTCACATCAGGTGGCCGAATTATTGGAGCTTCAGCATCAGTCCTTCCAATGAATATTCAGGACTGATTTCCTTTAGAATTGGCTGGTTTAATCTCCTCGCAGTCCAAAGGACTCTCAAGATTCTTCTCCAATACCACAACTCAAAAGCACCAATTCTTCAATGCTCAGCCTTATTTATGGTCCAGATCTCACATCTATACATGACTACTGGAAAAACCATTACTTTGACCAGATGGACCTTTGTCAGCAAACTCATGTCTACTTTTTAATACACTGCCTAGGTTTGTCAAAGCTTTTCTCTCAAGGAGCAAGTGTCTTTTAATTTAATGGAGTTATCATCTGTCATGATTTTGGAGTGCCCCCAAATAAAGCCTGTCACTGTTTCCATTGTTTCCCCATCTATTTGCAATGAAGTGATGGAACTGGATGTCATGATCTTAGGTTCTTAAATGTTGTTTTAAGCCAGCTTTTTCACTCTCCTCTTTCACTTTCATCAAGAGGCCCTTATTCACTTTCTGCCACAAGTGTGGTGTCATATGCATTTCTGAGGTTATTGATATTTCTCCCAGCAATCTTGATTCCAGCTTGTGCTTCATCCAGCCCTGCATTTTGCATGATGTACTCTGCATAATGTATATATATATATATATGCCAAAGAATGTTCAAACTACTGCACAATTGTACTCATCTCACATGCTTTTAAAGTAATGCTCAAAATTCTCCAACACTACATGAACTGTGAACTTCTAGACGTTCAAGCTGGTTTTAGAAAAGGCAGAGGATCCAGAGATCAAATTGCCAACATCCACTGGATCATCAAAAAAGCAAGAGCATTCCAGAAAAATATCTACTTCTGCTTTATTACTATGCCAAAGCCTTTGACTGTGTGGACCACAATAAACTGTGGAAAACTCTTCAAGAAATGGGAGGCACCTGACATGCCTCTTGAGAAATCTATATGCACATAAGGAGACAACAGTTAGAACGGGTCATGAACAACAGACTGGTTCCAAATAGGAAAAGTAGTGCATCAAGGCTGTATTTTGTCACCTGTTTATTTAACTTATATGCAGAGAAACATAATGAGAAACGGTGGGCTGGATGAAGCACACTGGAATCAAGATTTCTGGGAGAAATATCAATTATCTCAGATATGCAGATGACACCACCCTTATGGCAGAAAGTGAAGAAGAATGAAAGAGCCTCTTGATGAAAGTGAAAGAGGAGAGTGAAAAAGTTGGCTTAAAGCTCAACATTCAGAAAATTAAGATCATGGCATCCAGTCCCAGCACTTCATGGAAAATAGATGAGGAAATAGTGGCAGACTTTATTTTGGGGGGTTCCAAAATCACTGCTGATGGCAGCTGCAGCCATGCAATTAAAAGTTGCTTGCTCCTTGAAAGAAAAGTTATGACAAACCTAGACAGCATATTAAAAAGCAGAGACATTACTTTGCCAACAAAGATCTATCGAGTCAAGGCTATGGTTTTTCCAGTGGTCATTTGTGGATGTGAGAGTTGGACTGTGAAGAAAGCTGAGCGCTGAAGAACTGATGCTTTTGAACTGTGATGTTGGAGAAGACTCTTGAGAGTCCCTTGGACTGCAAGGAGATCCAACCAGTCCATCCTAAAGGAAATCAATCCTTAATATTCATTGAAAGGACTGATGCTGAAGGTGAAACTCCAATACTTTGGCCATCTGATGCAAAGAATTGACTCACTGGAAAAAGACTCTGATGCTGGGAAAGATTGAAGGCAGAAGGAGAAGGGGACAACAGAGGATGAGATGGTTGGATGGCATCACTGACTCAATGGACATGAGTTTGAGTAATCTCCAAGAGTTGGTGATGGACAGGGAGGCCTGGTGTGCTACAGTCCATGGGGTCTCAAAGAGTTGGACATGACTGAGTGACTGCACTCAACTGAACTGACTTTGCATATAAGTTAAATAAGCAGGTTGACAATATGCAGCCTTGACATACTTCTTTCTGAATTTGGAACCGTTGGTTGTTCCATGTCCAGTTCTAACTGCTACTTCTTGACCTACATGCAGATTTCTCAGGAGGTATATAAGGTGGTCTGGTATTCCTATCTCTCTAAGAATTTTACATAGTTTGTTGTGTTCCACACAGTCAAAGGCTTTGGCGTAGTCAATAAAGCAGAAACAGATGTTTTTCTGGAACTTGCTTGCTTTTTCTATGATCCAACGTATGTTGGCAATTTGATCTCTGTTTCCTCTGTGTTTTCTAAGTCCAGCTTGAACATCTGGAAGTTCACAATTCACATACTGTTGAGGCCTAGCTTTTGAGCATTACTTTGCTAGCATGTGAGATGAGTGCAATTGTATGGTAGTTTGAACATTATTGAGCATTGCCTTTCTTTGGAATCAGAATGAAAACTGACCTTTTCCAGTCCTGTGGTCACTGCTGAGTTTTCCAAATGTGCTGGCATATTGAGTGCAGCACTTTCACAGCATCATCTTTTAGGACTTGAAATAGCTCTGCTGGAATTCCATTACCTCCACTAGCTTTGTTTGGAGTGATGCTTCCTAAGGCTCACTTGACTTTGCATTCCAGGATATCTGGCTCTACGTGAGTGATCATACTATCACTGTACAATGTCACAAACCTCTGTCCGTAGGTCTTCAGGCACTCTGTCTATCAGATCTAATCCCTTGAATCTATTTGTCACTTCCACTGTAAAATTGTAAGGAATTTGATTTAGGTCATACCTGAATGGTCTAGTGGTTTTCCCTAGTTTCTTCAATTTAAGTCTGAATTTGGCAATAAGGAGTTCATGATCTGAGCCACAGTCAGCTCCTGGTCTTGTTTTTGCTGACTGTATAGAGCTTCTCCTTTTTTGGCCGCAAAGAATATAATCAATCTGATTTCAGCATTGGCCATCTGGTGATGTCCATGTGTAGAGTCCTTTGTGTTGCTGGAAAAGAGTGTTTGCTGTTACCAGTGTGTTCTCTTGGCAAAACTCTATTAGCCTTTGCCCTGCTTCATTTTGTACTCCAAGGCCAAATTTGCCTTTTACTCCAGGTATCTCTTGACTTTCTACTTTTGCATTCCAGTCCCCTATGAAGAAAATTATATTTTTTTTGGTGTTTGTTCTAGAAGGTCTTGTAGGTCTTCATAGAATCTTTCAACTTATAGGTCTGCCCTAATTAATCTCTCTCTCTCACACACACACACACACACACACACACAAATAAAAACACAAAAATCCTACATTACTTAGTCAGTCATAAGGAATTATCACTGTTTTATTTTTGTTATATTTTCTCCATCCATAGGCATCAATACTTGTTCCACAGACAGATAAAGGGATCGACTATGTGGTTGCACTCTGAGCTTGAAATGGGAAAATAAATATAAAAAATAATCACTTCCTTCAAGAAGCTGAACTTGGTTTTTTGACATATAGTTTTGATATCAATTTTTACTTGCTCAATGTGGAAAATAAAATATGATCACACATTTGTTAAAATTCTTCCAATCAAAAGGTAGAGTCTCTTCCCCTAATCCTTGAATGTGGGCTGGCATCAAGACTCTCTTTGACCTATAGAATGAAATTGTGTAAGTTTCTGAAGGCTCAAGAAAATGTACAGATTTCATTTCCAAGCCCTTGGAATATTTCCCACAATAAGTTGTTCACCTAGCCTGTGAATGATGAAAGACCTTAGAGCAACTGAGAGACAGAGATCCCCAGCTGACAGTCAGCAACAAAGCCCAAGCATAGGAGTGAGGTCATCTTGGATCCTGCAGCCCCAAGGAAGGTGCTGGCTGGCTGCCGCCATGTGATAAAGCCAGAAAAAACAACAGAAGTGCACCACCAGCCACAAAATGGCAGTGACTTGTTACACTCAGTAGATAAATGGTGTGCTTGGTATTTCCTTTTAACTTTTCTTTATTCAATAGAAGGAAGGACCAAGTATTATCAATACTACTTTCATAAAGTTGCAAAGAATTTTATCCTATTTTATTTTTCTGTGAACAGAAAATTAAAGTAATTAATTTCTTTTACTATTAATGCTATATGCAACATTTCTGTATCTTAATGTTATTCCATGTAATACTGGAAATGTTTTTCCAAAACAAAAAAGGAAAGAAAAAAAAAGGAAGAAAAAGAAAGGTGAAAAGAGATATGTGGGTGACATAATTGTTTTCAGCAGACTTTCATACTGCTCAGGATACATTATTCACCTTCTTACCTTTTGTCCCTCCTGTTCAAGGAGTTGACTTATTTGTGCCAGGAATTGAACTGAGCCAGGGAAACCCAATTAAATCCTACCACTGCAGAAAAGCACAAAATAATTCATCATTTTGGGTTGTTTTGAAATAGAATAAAAATTAGTTTGGAGGTGGAATGAAGGGAGAAGGAAACATCAATAAAAGCAAAAGCAACCAGAATCACAGGAACCATTAACATTGATTTCATTCCAGGACACTGGGTCAGCCAGAGAGCTTGGCATGCTAATTGCAGAAGGCACATTTGGTGCATAGGAAGATAACAGAAGACAAAGAGGATCTGGAAAGAATCAAAGAAAACCATGCCAAAGGGGCAGCCCAGACTATGTTCAGAAAACATGATAGTTTCTCTGATTCGATTTTCATTTCAAGCTCCAGGACATGTTTCTCAGTTAGAATCAAGTTTGAACACTAGAAAATAGAAAGGCCCACTTTTATTAGTTCTTCTCCCGTACCCTTTTCCATAGTCTAATTTCTACTAGAATGTAAAATGCATCTGTATCCAACTTCTTGCTTTTAGAGGGGACTATGTGAGGGCTAGTGGGTATTTCTGAGATTGGGAGTATAGGTGGGAGAGGTTTTTCTACAACGATTATACTCCCCTTCAGTTCAGTTCAGTCGCTCAGTGGTGTCCGACTCTTTGCGACCCCATGAATCGCAGCACGCCAGGCCTCCGTGTCCATCACCAACTCCCAGAGTTCACTCAGATTCGCATCCATCGAGTCAGTGATGCCATCCAGCCATCTCTTCCTCGGTTGTCCCCTTCTCCTCCTGCCCCCAATCCCTCCCAGCATCAAAGTCTTTTCCAGTTCGTAGTGATACTCCCCTTAGTACTTAGTTTTACCCAGTTGGAGTTGAAATTTGATTTGAATATCTGGATACAATTTTGAAATATATTACTTCACCAAAAGTGATATCTCTTACATAAAATCAATATTCACTTTGTAATAAAGTATGTCAAAATACATTATAAAAATGTTACTTTTTTCATTAAATCAAATTAAATTGGATTTAAAGTCCCATCTGGAAACTTGGTGGTGATAGCGGTTTAGTCATAAGGTCATATCTGACTCTTACACCCCCACGGACTATTAGTTTAAGTCATTGAAAGGGTTAATTCTCCATTCACCAATCATACAAAGGTCTTGGTATCTTGTTTTGAATAAAATATTCCAGAAAGTTCTTTAAGACTTAGGTCCAAATGGGTTTCCACTAACCAATGTATTTTCCAAGATTGCATAGTCATTACTCTCTGGCAACTCTCTATTTGATGATGTACTTAGGGCTTCCCTGATGGGTCAAATGGTAAAGAATCTGCAATGCAGGAGACCCAAGTTTCATCCCTGGTTCAGAAAGATCCCCCGGAGAAGTGAATGGCCACTCCAGTATTCTTGCCTGGGGGAATTCTATGGAGAGAGGAGCTTGGCAGTACATAAAGTTTTCCATGCCTAAGAAGTGCTTAGGGTCCTATCTTTCCATTAGCTCCCAGAAGTCACCAGCACTAAGAACACCTTCTTGCAAAATGCTATAAAATAGAGCCCACTCAGCTGTAATTTTATTTATTTTCCCCTTTTCCTTCCCTCAAAAATTTTCTTCTTTCTCTTTCCTCTTCTAGAAATCTAGCATAAAAATTGCAAGACTTTGGGTTTTTTTTTTAATCACTATAAATATTTTAAAATGGAAATTCTATTTCCTACTCAATCAAGCACATAAGATGAAAAATATAATGACCTGGCCATCTGTTTATAGGTAGCAGGAGTGAGGGCTACAAAGGAAGAACAATTATTCGTTAACATTACAGTGATTTATTCTTCTTCTCTATTGCTTCCCTGATCATTAGCATTTTTAGAACCTTCTAATTAACTTTCTTGTAAACTTTAGATACTGCTGACAGATTCTTTTCCTGGCTTGAGCATTTTGAGAAAATCATTTCAATAGTTAGGACAGTAGCAACAAGGAAGGTCCCTGAGACGGCTGTCTTCAAAGATGACTTCTAGGACTGAAAATTCTCAAAAGGATGTATATGTAAAATTATGTATGTTTGAATTTTTCTGGAGATAAGGCCATAGCTTTCAATTTTTCTTATTTGAAATTTTCTTATTTACTACAAGAAGTTTCACACTGGCCCACCAAACTGTACCTAGTTGAAAGTAGTGTAAGTGTTAATATAAATGAAAATACTTACTTAGGGAGCACTTTGTTTTGTAAAGTGGAGCTTTTCTTCACCCTTTCTCATCTCTCATATCAGGACTGAATCACCCCTCTGCAATTGATTCTGCTTCCTTTCATGCCTTTTTCCTCATTCTAAAGGAGACCTTAATTCTCTTTGACAACTATCTTCTGCTCTTTAACTACAGAGTCTCATTTTCAACTAGTCAATTAATGAGTATAGACTATGGAAAATAGAGGCTAGTTCAGTTTAGTCGCTCAGTCATGTCTGACTCTTTATGACCACATGAACCGCAGCACGACAGGCCTCCCTGTCCACCACCAACACCTGGAGTCCACCCAAACCCATGTCCCATTGAGTCAGTGATGCCATTCAACCATCTCATCCTCTGTCGTCATCTTCTCCTCCTGCCCTCAATCTTTCCCAGCATCAGGGTCTTTTTCAAATGAGTCAGCTCTTCACATCAGGTGGCCAAAGTATTGGAGTTTCAGCTTCAACATCAACCCTTCCAATGAACAGCCAGGACTGATCTCCTTTAGGATGGACTGGTTGGATCTCCTTGCAGTCCAAGGGACTCTCGAAAGTCTTCTCCAACACCACAGTTCAAAAGCATCAATTCTTTGGCACTCAGCTTTCTTCACAGTCCAACTCCCACAGCCATACGTGACCACTGGAAAAACCATAGCCTTGGCTAGATGGACCTTTGTTGACAAAGTAGTGTCTCTGCTTTTTAATATGCTGTCTAGGCTGGTCATAACTTTCCTTCCAAGGAGTAAGCATCTGTTAATTTCATGGCCACAATCACCATCTGTAGTGATTTTGGAGCCCAGAAAAATAAAGTCAGCCACTGTTCCCACAGTTTCCCCATCTATTTGCCATGAAGTGATGGGACTGGATGCTAAGAAGTAAAAAAAAATAGACCTTCAGTGTGAATCCTGCCTCTCCATGTACTTGTGTGTTCTTAAAGGCTTTTCTTAATTCTTTGTGCCTTATTTTCCTCATCTACATAATGTGGATAATGCCAGTGTCTACTTCATGTTGTTGTTGTTCAGTCGCTAAGTCATGTCCAACTCTTTGCTACCCCATGGACTTCAGCATGCCAGGCTTCCCTGTCTTTTACTATCTTCTGGAGTTTTCTGAAACTCATGTCCACTGTTGGTTCAGATGGTAAAGAATATGCCTGCAGTGAAGGAGACATGTGTTCCATCCCTGTGTTGGAAAGATCCCCTGGAGGAGGGAATGGCTACCCACTCCAGTACTTGCCTGGGAAATCCCATGAACAGAGGGATCTGGCAGGCTCTAGTCCATGGGATCACAAGAGTCAGACATGACTTAGAGACTAAACAACAACTATATATATATTTATGTAGGTTATATATATGAAGTGTCTATCATGTAGCTAGAACCTAGAACTCATAATCTATGATCACTTTTTGTGAATTACCATTTGTTTAGGGAAGCCATTTTCTTTAGATTGAGCTGTCAAAATTCCTCTCTTCCATACCCACTTCTTCTCGTTTCCAGACCTAGAAATTTTGCATCTCCTTTCTAAAATAAAGTCCTAAAGGATCATGGTCAATTTCTGCCTCAAGATCTTCCCACATTTGAGAGAGAAACACCTACCCTGTCAGCCCTCAAGTAAATGAGGAGAATCATTCACATTCAAAAAAGGACTTCCTTTAAAGTCTGATTAATCCATTTTCTTCCAGAGTAGGTCATTTCAGGATTTTCATAGAAGTGTCGAAGAGTACAGGAAAGAGAATTATAAAAATGTCAGCCTTTGGTAACAATGGAGGATGGAGTTGCCTCTTTGAAGATTATTTTAATAATCCTGCTAGATAATTACACAAAAAGAGCTATGTTTACTTTAAACAAAACTTTATCTTATATTTATTCATTTCATTTCCTCAGTCCACTGAAGGGAATGAATAAATATGAATACAAGGCATAATTAGAAGGGAAGATTTTTAAAATTTTTCATTCAGTTTCTCATTTCTAAGTTACCCAGAATACTGGTCCCATCACTTCATGGCAAATAGAAAGGGAAAAAGTGGAAGCAGTGACAGATGTTAATTTCTTGGGCTCTAAAATCACTGCAGACAGCGACTGCAGTCATGAAATTAAATGTGCTTGCTCCTTGGAAGAAAATCTGTGACAAACCTAGGCAGCATATTAAAAAGTAGAGCATTACTTTGCTAACAAAGGTCTGTATAGTCAAAGCTATGGTTTTTCCAGAAGTAATTAATGTATGAATGTGAGAGTTGGACCATAAAAAAGGCTGCTGCTGCTGCTGCTGCTAAGTCATTTCAGTTGAGTTCGACTCTGTGCAACCTGATAGACGGCAGCCCACCAGGCTGGGATTCTCCAGGCAAGAACACTGGAGTGGGTTGCCTTTTCCTTCTCCAATGCATGAAAGGGAAAAGTGAAAGTTAAGTCGCTCAGTTGTGTCCGACTCTTCGCAACCCCATGGACTGCAGCCTACCAGGCTCCTCCATCCAAGGGATTTTCCAGGCAAGAGTACTAAGAAGGCTGAGCACCCAAGAATTGGTGCTTTCAAATTGTGGTGCTGGAGAAGACTCTTGAGAGTTCCTTGGACTGCAGGAGATCCAACCAGTCAATCCTAAAGGAAATCAATCCTGAATATTCATTGGAAGGTCAGATGCTGAATCTCCAATATTTTGGCCACCTGATGCAAAGAGCTGACTCTGGAAAAGACCCTGATAGGGGCAAAGATTGAGGGCAGGAGGAGAAGGGGATGAGAGAGGATAAAATGGTTGGATGGCATCACTGACTCAATAGACAAGAATTTCAGCAAACTCTGGGAGACAGTGAAGGACAGGGGAGCCTGGCATGCTGCAGTCCATGGGTTTGCAGTGTCGGACATGATATAGCAACTGGACAACAACAGCAACAGAATGCCTTTCTCATTTCCTATTATTTTTATGAGTTATATGTGTACACCGTATTATCTTGCATTCACTTCATGATTGCAGGTGATTTCCACCTCTGCTTTATAGTTTCACAAGGTCTAGAAGATTGTCTTCCAAGACATCAGTTTTCTGTATAAAGCTCATGTATGTCTCTCCCCTCACAGTATATCTGATAGAACTATTTTAGGATAATTTTATGAACAAACATTCACTGAATACCATAGGAGAAATCTAAATTTATCCCTCTGTTTTGGACTCAAATATTAATTTATATTTCACATTTATAAGTACTCATGATTGTCAGTAAATGGCCAGAAAATAAAAAAGACTATAGGTGCTGCAGTAGCTGGAAATTCAAAGGTGAAACAGATTATGACTCAAAAAAATGAAAGGCTATGAACATTCTCATTAAAAGAGTTCCTTCAAAACATTTGACCTGAATGCCATCTGTCCTGGTGATTTTTTAATTTGATTTATCCAATAAATGGAGAACATTCTGTGAATTTAACACTATTGAGTTGCTTTCTCTGACCTCTCGAGTTCAAAAGACATTTTTATAACAGGATATTCTGTATTATTATCTTTGGTGCTTATAGAGGTATAGATTTCAGTTGGTTCCTCTCATTTTCATTTCTGTGAGTGCCTTTTAAAATATACTCTTTATATTAACACACAGTAAAATTAATGTGTATCTATACAGTTCTGTGGCTTTTAACAAATTTAAATTTGCTCAGCTACCACCATAATCAGGATACGAAACAGTTCTATCACCTTAAAAGACTTTCTTTTGCTTTCCTTTTGTAGTAATACTCTCTCCCACCCTTAAACCTGGCAACTTGCTGATCTGATCTGTAGTTTTTGTCTTTATGTTATGTAAATATAATAGAATGTAACTTTCTGAGAATGGTTGCTTTCAGCAAAAAAATGGTCTTGAGATCCTTCCAAGATGTTCATATATCAATAGCTCCTTGCTTTTTTCAACTGCTGAGTAGTATTCCATTGTATAAATGTATTATACTACAATTTGCTCATCCTTTCACCCACCAAAGGCCATTTTGGTTGCTACAAACTTTTGTGTGCAGTTGTGTGAGTAAGAATTTTCATTTCTCTAGTGTAAACATCTAAAAGTGAGATTGTTAGGTTACGTGATAAGTAGGAGTTTAACTTGATTAAAAAAATGCCAAAAACGCCAAAAACCAATTTTCCAGCATAGCTGGCCCATTTTTCATTCCCTCCAGCAATGTTCCAATTGATTCTCTTCCTCTTAAATACTTGGTATTTTCAGGATATTTTATTTTAGCCATTCTAATAAGTAGACAGAAGTATCTCATGGTAGTTTTAATTTGCATTTCCCTTTGTACACTTTTTAGAAGTTTCTCTAAGTATTTGAATATACATATTATAATTTTACTGATGGTTTTACATTTCAGGAATCTTCCTATCACGTAGATCCCTTTACCCTCCCTGCTGCTTTATGTTGTAGTCATCTGTGTACATTATATCCACAAACATTGAAAATACTTCACCAGCCAGTGTTATGGTTCTTGATTTCAACTGTCAAGCATATCTTGTACAACTAGGAGGAGAACAGTCTGTTATATTCACCCTGATATTGACCATTTCTGTTGCTCTTCCTTCATTCCTGATGTTTTAAGTTTCCTTTTGGTATCAGTTTTCCTCTGTTTTAAGATTTTTTTTTTTTTTTACAGTTCTATTATAGCATGTCTGCTACTGACAAATCCTCTTAGTTTCCTTCATCTAAGAATATTTATTTGATTTTTATTCCTGAAGGTTAATTTGACTGATGTAGAATTCTGCATGATACTTCTTTTTACTCAACATTTCAGAAATATTTTTGTTCATTTTTCTGGCCCCATGATTTTTGATGAGACATCCACAGTCATGTGAGTCATCATTCCAGTAAAAGTATACATCATTTTTCCCTGGATGCACTTAAGGTTTTTTGCTTTATTTTTGGTCATAAGCAATTTAACTATGATATGTATAGATGTGGATTAGGAGGGGGTTATCTTCGTTGAGATTTGCTGAGCTTCTTCAATCTAGTTTTGGCAAAAGATTTAATCTTTTGCCTTCAATCTCTATTTTTTTCAATTTTTTCCCCTCTGCATTCTTTTTTTTTTTTTTTTCTTATGCCCTCATAGCAAGAATGTTAGACATTTTGGTATTTTCCAATGTGTCTTGGGGCTCTGTTTAATTTTTTCCATAAATTTACATTTTGTTGTTCTAACTGAATAATTTCTACTGATGTATTTTCCCTGATATTTCCCTGTACTTCCCTGATATTCCCAATTCACTGACTTTTTCTCTGTCTTCCCTATCGTGCTATTGAGCTGATTTGTTAATTTTAAAAAATTTTTGGTTATTATATTTTTTAGTCCTAAAGTTTCCATTTGGTTTGTCTTTAGATAGAAAATGATACATCCTTGTCATCTCAGTATTTAAGTCTAGTTGTTCTTTCTCAAGCAAGTTGAGATTTTTTTCTTCTTCATAGACTGAAGTACATTTGGACTCTATTGTAGACATTTTGAATTTTGTGTTATAGGAGTGTGTGCCTTCATATATGTTGTCCTGGTGGTTTAGTCACTAAGTTGTGTCCAACTCTTTGTGACCCCATGGATTCTAGCCCATCAGGCTCCTCTGTAATTCGTGTAGATAATACTAATTATACTTTAAGTGGGCAGTCATCCTGATTGGGTTCAGTCTGAAAGTCCTGACCTACTTCTGTGGGTTGTGATTCCAGTATCAGTTCAGGTTTCAAAGCCTTATCCCTGCTTCTAGGATCTATGCCATGTAAGCACCACCCTGTGAACAGCCTGGAACTTGAATGTTGGTCCATTCTACAGTTTGGTTATCAGAATCTAGGTACTCTGTTAAAGGTCAATATCACACATGTTCAGCTTAGGAGGAGCCCAGGAGTTCATATAGGACTTGAAGTTCAGTTCAGTTCAGTTGCTGCTGTGTCTGACTCTTTGCGACCCCATAGACTGCAGCAAACCAGGCTTCCCTGTCCATCACCAATTCCCAGGGCTTACTCAAACTCATGTCCATCGAGTCAGTGATGCCATTCAACCATCTCATCCTCTGTCATCCCCTTTTCCTCCTGCTTTCAACCTTTCCTAGCATCAGGGTCTTTTCCAATGAGTCGGCTCTTCACATAAAGTGGCCAAAGTATTAGAGTTTCAACTTCAACATCAGTCCTTCCAGTGAATATTCAGGACTGATTTCCTTTAGGATGGACTGATTGGATCTCCTTGCAGTCCAAGGGACTCTCAAGAATCTTCTCCAACACCATAGTTCAAAGGCATCAATTCTTTGGTGCTCAGCTTTCTTTATAATCCAACTCTCACACCCGTACATGACTACTGGAAAAACCATAGCTTTGACTAGATGGACCTTTGTTGGCAAATAATGTCTCCGCTGTTTCATATGCTGTCTAGGTTGGTCATAGCTTTTCTTCCAAGGAGCAAGCATCTTTTAATTTCATGGCTGCAGTCACCATCTGCAGTGATTTTGGAGCCCAAGAAAATAAAGTGTCACCATTTACATTGTTTCTCCATCTATTTGCAATTAAGTGATGGGACCAGATGCCATGATCTTAGTTTTCTGAATGTTGAGTTTTAAGCCAACTTTTTCACTCTCCTCTTTCATATTCATCAAGAGGCTCTTTAGTTCTTCTTTGCCTCCTGTCGTAAGAGTGGTGCCATCTGCATATCTGAGGTCATTGATATTTCTCCCAGCAATCTTGATTCCAGCTTGTGCTTCATCCAGCCCAGCATTTCTCATGATGTACTCTTCATATCAGTTAAATAAGCAGGGTGACAATATACAGCCTTGACGTACTCCTTTCCTGATTTGGAACCAGTCTGTTTTTCCATGTCCAGTTCTAACTGTTGCTTCTTGACCTGCATACAGATTTCTCAGGAGGTAGGTAAGGTGGTGTGGTATTCTCATCTCTTTCAAAATTTTTTGCAGTTTGTTGTGATCCACACATAGTCAATAAAGCAGAAATAGGCATTTTTCTGGCACTCTCTTGCTTTTTCTATGATCCAACAGATGTTGGCAATTTGATCTCTGGTTCCTCTGCATTTTCTAAGTCCAGCTTGTACATCTGGAAGTTCACAGTTCATGTACTGTTGAAGCCTGGCCTGGAGAATTTTGAGCATTACTTTGCTAGCATATAAGATGAGTACAATTGTGCGGTAGTTTGAAGATTGACTTTAGGTCACATTCCCAAGTTCCTCCCTCTTTGCAATCTTCATAGTACTCCCTCTGACTACTCCATTAAGGAAGTCAAGCTTTATGTACCTTATTGTTCTGTGTACTTTTTTGTGCTGTGCCTGTATCTGGGGTCAAGGGACAGAATGACAGAGACACAGAGAAGTAATAGAGTTTTCCCCTTGATTCTTGGGGCCATAACTCCTCTGATAATGAGATTTAGGTGGCTTTCTTTCAGAGTTTTAGGTTTCTGTTGGTTCCCAGCACCCTGTTGCTATTATATTATTGGATTGTTTGGAGGCTAGAGTGTAAAGAATCAAAGGAAAGAAAAGAGAAATAAAAATGGATAATTCCTCCATTGCATCTGAATCTTAGAAGACTTGTATTGATCCTTAGGCCAGAACTAGAAAGCTTCTTCTAAAATTCTCTCTATCTGATCTAATGTCCACTTCAAGGATTTAGGTTGAGTTGAATTTAACCTTGGAGGTAATGCAATGAAATCATGGTAAGTTCACCACTCATCTGATGGGCTCTTCTGCTCATCCACCTGCTATTACTTTTTGAATAGACTCTATCTTTTAGAACAGTTCAACATTTACAGAAAAATTAAGCAAGTTGTACAGAATTCTCATATCATCCCTTTTACCACATACACAGTTTCCCATAATAATAATCTCATATACTAGTAATAGCATATTTGCTACAGTTAGTGAACCAAAAGGGCTTCCGTGGTGGCTCAGTGGTAAAGAATTTGCCTTCCAGTGCAGGAGCCACAGGTTTGATACCTGGGTCAAGAAGATCCCCTGGAGAAAGAAATGGCAACCTGCCCCAGTATTCTCATCTGGGAAATCCCATGGACAGAGGAACCTCACAGGCTACAGTCTATGGGGTTGCAAAAGAGTTGGACATGACTTAGTGACTAATTATATCAATATAATTAATTAAGGTCCATATTTGTTCTGTATTTTTCTTGTTTTTACCTAATATTTTACTGTTTCAGGATCCATCCAGGAAATTGCATTGCATTTAATTCTTATATCTCCTAGGCTTCTCTTGGCTGTGATAGTTTTTCAGACTTTTCTTGTTTCTGATAACCTTGAAAATGTTTAGTACTCGTCTAGTGGGATATTGTAGTATGTCCAACCATTGGAATTAGTCTGATGTTTCTCTCATAATGAAATTGGGGTTATGAATTTTTGAGGAGGAAGAACAAGAAGTAAAGTGCCAGAATATAAAAAAATACCCAATTACTGACATTATTTGTACTCATCATGCTAACCTGGTCACCTGACCAAGGTAGTGATAGTCTTCTCCATAGGTTTTTTTTGTTGTTGTTGTTCTCATTTTAATCATTTCCTCATTTGTCTGTCATAGGCAGCTTTAACTGGATTATCACTATTAACTTTTTCCAGAGAAGCAAATTAAGCACAAGTCTATACACATACACACTCTAAAATTTTGCTTTAAATCTCCCATATCACCTGGGTTTATTTGAAGGAAGTATCTCCTACTCCTTTGTGGGTATAAAGGAAACTCACAGCACTCTGAAAACTCTCTTAGAACCTTCACTTACCAGTACTTCCTCTAAGTTAATTTTCTAGCATTGTTATCTGCACTCTAGACTTGGAGGATGCAGTAATTTTTGTCTTGTTGTATATGTCCATCATATTGGAAAGCCCTAGCATAGATATTCTGCCACCTAACTCTAGTATTGTTCTCATTTAAGGTTCCAAGCAAACGAAAATTAGCTGTGTTAACACACATCTCTAAAGAAACATTAGCTAAGTGCATACCATGTTCTTGAACAGTATTTCTGTTCCTTATCCAGATCTGTTTTCCATTTAGCTGAGCTGAGCATTGATGAAGGGCATCTCAACCCCTGTTAATTCAGACCTTTATCCAGGTCAAACCAGCGGCAAGTCTCCATTTTCTCACAGTGCTGCGTTGTCTCCTCTTCGTTCCTCCAGAGACAAATGCACCTCAGAATCAATTTCCTTAAAGACAGCTAAAGGAGGAGTCTGACCTCTCTATAAAGAAACAAATGATCAGCAGTGAAAGGAGAATAAATGCTTGTTACTGTTTCTGCCAAGGTTCCATCTTCCCCCATCCAAGATTGTCTTCAACTGAGGAAGGAGAACTACAAAAGGTGTTGCTGTTGTTCAGTCGCTAGGTCACATCTGACTCTTTGTGACCTCATGGACTGCAGCACACCAGGCTTCCATGCCCTTCACTATCTCCAGGTGTTCGCTCAACTCATGTCCATTGAGTCAGTGATGCCATCCAACCCTCTCGTCCTCTGTTGCCCCCCATCTCCTCTTGCCCTCAGTCTTTCCCAGCATCAGGGTCTTTTCCAATTAGTGTAGATGGTTGTATTCATTAGACATTAGTACAGCAAAGTATTCCATGGTAGAGGTAGGATTCCCAGCAGAAAGCAGAGGTGCATAAAATCTCTTATGGCCTAATGTCTCAGGAATGGCATCGCATTGCTTCTGCCACATTAATTGGCCAAAGTAAATCACAGGGCTTGCCCAGATTCAAAGGAGAGAAGCAGACTCTCTCTCTCAGTTGGAAGATCTCAAGAGATACGGATATAAGGAAAGGAAGCACTGTGACCAGGGATAATAACTCAGAGTAAGAGGCTAACTTAACAAATTCTTTAAATGAGTCTATTTAATTACATTTAAATAAAATTATTTAGTGAATAATATTAAAAGTGGTGTGTGGATGTGGCAGAAGTATGAGGTTGTAATATGAATTGTTAAAGTTTGAAAACACTTTTCTACTCTCACATTATTTTCACTTTTATAGCATCCCTTTGTCATTGTCTTCATAAACTATCTTTGATTGTTCCTATGGCCACTTCTACTTGAAGCAGGGCATTGTTTTGAAAATGTGTGGCCTACTCTATTCTTCAAGGTAGTGTGGTATTCTGATTGACCCCTGCATTGGTTAAGTTAGATGTACCATGCCCCCTTTCTTAACTGTATCCCACCACATCTAGTTTTCAGTTCAGTTCACTCAGTTGTGTCTTTGTGACCTTCATGGACTGCAGCACACCAGGCTTTCCTGCCCATCTAGATATGCTGCTCATTATCTCTGATCAGCAGCTAGTCTATGATAAGCCAAGGACAGGTGGAAAGTAGTGTATGTTTTCACACTTGGCTAAAATACGAAGAGTGATTTGGAGTTAAAATTAATCAATTAACTCATCTGAATCTCTTCAAAGGCCCCTTGATAGTTTTATAAGGGACTCTTGAATTCTATATTCAATATAAAAGCATTGAAGAGTAAAGAAAAATTAGTTGTGATTATTTTAAAATATTCAATCTGGGTTTAGTCCAGCCAGTTGATGTAGAAATAAAAGGATCAGGTTGTTGGTTCTCTTCCAAGCCATGTGTACATGGAGGAAACAATTAAGGGCAAAACTTGGACCACTGAGCTACATCCCTTTGAAAATGGATAAAAGCAGTAGTTTTATCTTTTACTCTCAGTGGAGATCTTAAAGAGGCCAATATTCATTTATCTTTAAGACTGAATCTATAAACAAAACAGTTTAATCATTCACTTTTTCCTTTAATTTCTTTTTGAGTTACAAACAGATAACTATACTTTCTGCAAAAATGAACAATAAAGACATAGAACCATAGGATATTTGACCAGAATTTAATGTTGTAATCATATAAAACTTAGAACAAACTGCTATCAGTCATTAGTATATGATAGCTTAATTGCTACACAATGTGATTTGTATATAATAATTAGGATTGGGGAAAATATATGTAAAATTTTGAAGTTGCTATTATTCTTTCATAGTAAAGCCAAGTTTAAAAACTCTCTCCTTTATCATTACTTATAGTATCTTTAAACTATATCAAGTATACAATTGTATTTATATATATTCACTAATATATGTATTCAGAGGCAGTGTTCTAGTTCTGAATTTCAAACCACCTCATGTTACCCACTACAGCCTATCACTAGGATTCTTTCCTATTCTTTATCTTTGCCTCTAATTTGAATTATCTGGGAGCCTTTTCAGCTATTCTCTGTCTTGAAGTCCTGATACTATATGCTCTAGGTGATAGGACTGTGGCTATAATAACTCTAAGTCATTCAGCTTTGGGTGGCCGGTTAACAACATAGGGACATAGCCATGTGCTTGTGTGTGGTTACAAAGTGGATGAGAAGAGCCAGAGACACAGGGAAGTCACATAGGTATGGAGGCAAACCAGTGCTCAGCAAGGACGCTCCAAGTTAAAGCCAGTAAGTCCCTACATATGCTCCTTCATCTCTCCCCACCAGCTCAGGGTCTTTCAAATTGTTCCTCCTTAGGAGATAGAAGGAAGTTTGGAAAGAAGTTCAGAAAAATACAGCTAAGGCTTCAGCGATTCTAGACCAACTGGTCAGGTTTTCCTCTGTGGTCAGCCTTCGAGGAAGATTTCAAGGTAATATTACGTAAGACTTCAAGAGCAGTGGGCAGGATCCTGTCAGGATTTCCTCTAATTATATGCCTATATACCCCCTTGACAAGGTAGTTACAATTGTTTCAGTATTTTTTGCTCAAAACTAAGCTTGGACTTTTTTAGTCCTTTGTGACAACATAATCTTCTGGATCATGTGAGAATGTGTTTGAGGATCAAGGTTTTCATTTATTCAGGTTTACCAAGAGTATCGCTAGTCTTTTGGGTTAGTTCTCGGATTCGTTTCCAATGTTTTGCTTGTGTTACTAAACCTGATTACCCACGCACTTCCCCTGGATTTTTAATTGTTGTCTGCACTAAGTCTCAGCGTCATCATCTAATTTTAAACATTTTTTTTTCTTTCAAATCAACCTACAACCATTCATACCTTAAAGAGGTTGTCAATTATTGATAAACAATGCCTGCATCCTTACCAATGCCCAATATGCCTTTGAAAGCAAAGTGTGAAGAAAAGGAAACGAGAGAATGCATAGAAACCCAGGTTGCCTGAAAGGGAATTTAAAAGGCCTTGATAGTCAGTTTAAAAAAGACTTTAAAAAGGTTAAATAAAACTTGGATGACTTCACTGTTTTGTTTAAAGCTAGCTTTTTTTACTTCATTGTGAAGACAAGCTGGCACCCTGCACAGGAGTGTTTTAAGTCATGCACGGCTGTGCACAGTAGCCCGTAAGAGGATCCATTCCCAGTCAAGCACTATATCATAAAATGTTAGGCCTGTAAGTGACTTTAGAAATCATCTATTCCAACTTTCTCATTTTACAGATGAGGTAACTGGGACCAAAAGAGGTTAAGCAACTTGCCCAGTATCAGTCATAATGACTGTGCATAGAAGCAATCAGCCACATCATTGACTCAGTGCCTAGAGGACTGGCTGCTCCATAGCTACAGCTTTGGGAGCTAAAACTGTTTTCTTTGATTTCAGAAACTGAAGCCTAAGTTTTTTCCTCTGGCTGTTTCTTTCTCTTGCCTTAAATGGAAAGCATTTTGCTGTCATTTGGATTTTTCCTTAATTTTTCCTAATCTCTCTATGCATTCTCTCTGCTCTTAAAGACACCTACAACTATCCTTTACTCACTGTGGTATGGAAGCCAATGTAATTAGCCAAGACTACTTAACTTACCAACATTACCAGAGAGCAAGTCTTTGCCACTAATTTTCCATAAATGTTTCCTTCTTTTGCTTTATGACTTTCACGTCACTTAATCAATACTTTTATGTTCAGTTCAGTTCAGTTCATTTCAGTCACTCAGTTGTGTCCGAAGTTCACATTAGCATAAAAAAGAAATCAGTATTTATTTCCAAAGTCTATGCTAGCTTGGCAATGATGAGCAACTGCCATGGGCTTCTGTCCATTTTGTGTATCACTTCATAATAAATTTTTGTCTATAATGCATACTTACAATTTTCTGAAGTTTTTAAAACTATTATCCACTTCTGTGATTGAAACCACTTAATTGACGTAGTCCAGGATTTAGTAGTCAGTCCAGTGGTAAGAAGGATTGGAGGGTTTGGGTTGGGAATGAGAGAGGAGTGTAGTTGAATCCTCTATAGAACTTTGCAAAATTACATATGTCCGCTCATATCACGGCTCCACTCCCAGAAAGATTCTGATATATCTTTTTTCCTTTAATTGCTCTAAGACATAATTCTCAAGTGTGGTCCACAGACCAGCATCATCATTACTACTTAGGGATTTGATAGAAAGACAAATTCTCCAGCCTCAACTACAGATCTAGTAAATTAGAGGCTCTATGGGTGTGTGTGTGTGTGTGCTGTGCTCAGTCATGTCTGACTCTTTGTGACCTCATGGACTGTCACCCACCAGGTTCCTCTGTTCATGGAATTTTGCAGGTAAGAATACTGGAGTGGGTTGACATTTTCTACTCCAGGGGATTTTTACAACCCATGGATCAAATCCGCCTCTGTTCCATCTGCTGCTCAGTCTTATGCATCTTCTGCCTTGGAAGGTAGATTCTTTACCAGTGCACCATCCATGGAGCCCCCCAAGTGATTTGAAGAACCTAATTTTTGAGTACTACTGCTATAAATGCTCGGAGAAGGCGATGATATCCCACTCCAGTACTCTTGCCTGGAAAATCCCATGGATAGAGGAGCCTGGTAGGCTGCCATCTATGGGGTCGCACAGAGTCGGACACGACTGAAGTGATTTAGCAGCTATCAATGCTATTTTAACCCATGGCAACAGCTGGGTTAAAATCATGTTTATGCCCATCAGGTATTTTTCTTGGACCTTTCATTAGCATGTCTGAAACTTGCTCATTTGAACTCCTAAACAAGTCTATAGAATCAAAGCTTATAGACTTTGTTTCAAAGAGGACATTGTTTCCTCAGCATCCTCTGTGGACCCCAGGCAGTTCCCCTTGCTGCTTCCCAGAGGCCAGCCCATCAAACGCTGTAATGAGGCCGAAAGCTTATTACTTTACACTGTCCTAGAGCACTTAGAAAGTCATTGCATATAACGTTAGGAAGGAGATGATAACACTGATTTCACTATATAATTTTTATTTTTTTAGCTTGAAAATCCTAAGCATTTTAGTGGCAAGTTAGGTTACCTTACGCATCCAGATTTTATAACAAACACTGTACATACAAAGACTTGAAGATTGTTGTGAGAACAGTCCCTCTATTCCTTTCACTAACACTGAAGCATTTGTTTCAGCTGCTGTAGATGCTTTCTCCAAGTGTGGGTATCAGCATTTGCATGCCTGTGCATTTGGATGAATACAACTAACAGTTAGTGTATGTGTCTATTTGATTGAAAAGATTTTTATGTTTAGTGAATACAAACCTATGTTCAGTTGTACATAGATGTAGATATGTGCCTCTTTTTTGGAAGCATTGTTGTTCAGTTGCTAAGTCATATCCAACTCTGCAGCCCCATGGACTGCAGCACTCGAGGCCTCCCTGTCCTTCACCCTCTCCTGGAGCTTGCTTAAAGTCACGTTCATTGAGTTAGTGATGCCATCCAATCTCTCATTCTCTATGGCCCCTTCTCCTCCTGTCTTCAATCTTTCCCAGCATCAGGGTCTTTTCCAGTGAGTCAGCTCTTCGCATCAAGTGGCCAGAGTATTGAAGCTTCAGCATCAGTCCTTCCAATGAATATTCAGAGTTGATTTCCTTTAGGATTGGCTGATTTGATCTCTCTAAATATATGCATGGTGGTGAAGTATATGTATATGTGTTCATGCCTTAGGTCTGATGTTAAACAAAGGAGAAGAAATCTGCTTAGCCTCTGCTCTTCTCTCTTTGGGAGCTACTTTGAATTTTTAAAATTTTGAGTTCATACAGTGATATATTTTTATATATATGTTATATAATTTTTCTGATTATAAAAATAATTTTGCTCTCTGTAAAAGACTTGAAAAACACAATAATATAAAGAATTAAAACTAAGGCATTCCTTTTTACACTATTTCTGTTCTTTAATTTTTTCTCTTCCAACTTCTAGATTAGTATTCTTTACATAACTCATTATCTTCTCCCTCTCCACATCACACCTCCCCCATGATATTTCCACATTGTCAGTATAGACATCTTCTCAAGAATGTCACAGAGAGGAGGTAACAGTCAAATATTTGGAGCAACTCATTGGTTCAGAGATTGTCCTATAGTTTAGAAGTCATTTCTGGCTAGCCTATACTAGAGACAGACAGTATATTAAGAAAATATTATAATGTATAATGTATAAAATATTATAATCTATCAGATGGACACCTTGCATATAAGAGACATATAAAAGCAAAGATGCCAAGCAGACTACTTTACATAAAATGAATTTTCATCTAGTCTAGATCAATTATAGTAATAGCTTTCATTTATTAAGTACATAGTGTAGTCCAGGTGCTTTTTGCATAGGGTGTCATTTAAAATCCTAAAAATAACTTTATGAGGTCATTCTCTTTTCTTCCTCTATGGATGAGGTGATGGGGCATATAAATACATTTTCCAGCTTTCTAATAAGTAATAGAATATGAATTCATTTCCAGTTCTATCTGTTACAAACCCTATACTCTTAATCCTCATCTATACTCCAAAATATATAGAAGAATTTGTAAGTCAACTGTAACATAATGAAGGAAATACTTAAGTTTGGTTCTAAAACAAACTGAAAAATCTTCTGGATCAATTCCTTCAATCGACAAAAGAGAAAAGCTAGTGTATTGAGGAGTTAATTTGCCTAACATCACACAGCTGTGGCAAAGCAGGGGTCAGAACACCGAGTTCTCCCAAATGTCAAGGTTATACTGTCAACTGGATCGTTGTTTCCTTTGATGTACATTGATTCCAAATATCTACAGAGTATATCCTCATAAGCCCATTTATGTAGCATCAGTAAAATCCCTTTTAGTTTAAAATAAAATAAGTCCTTGTCCCATGCCCTTTTCTTACTGAGATTCATTCTAATTTCCCCTTAGTTTTCTGAGTGAATTGGAATGGTAGAAGGGAAAGCTGGATGGGACAAATAAAACATTAACAGATCTGTCCATCTTGGAAGAAGGTACAGATTCTGACTGGGATAAACTAATTAACATAGAGAAAAGGAAAAGTCAAGATTTTGAGTTGACTCTCCCACTAATTCTTCATCTCTTGCCAGGATGTCCTTTGGGCCATAATAAACACTAATCTGGGCTTCCCTGGTAGCTCAGCTGGTAAAGAGTCCACCTGCAATGCAGGAGACCCCAGTTCAATTCCTGGTTGGGAAGATCCCCTGGAGAAGGGATAGGCTACCCACTCCAGTATTCTTGGGCTTCCCTGCTGGCTCAGATGGTAAAGAATCTGCCTGTAGTGTGGGAGACTTGGGTTTGATCCCTGGGTTGGGAAGATCCCCTGGAGGAGAGCATGGTGACCCATTCTAGTATTCTTGACTGGAGAATCCCCATGGACAGAGGAGCCTGGTAGGCTACAATCCATGGGGTCACAAGAGTTGGACAGACTGAGCAACTAAACACAGAACTGCGCATACACTGATGTACCTCTTCCTAATGAAGGAGGTTTTTGCATCACAGAGGTGGTGAAAGATTCAGTGTTTTTGTAAATTGTGGCATGCAAGCTGTTTATTTGATCTGGTAAATCCCTATATTTTTGCACATGAACTCCAAATTGTTACTATTTTTGACTGTTTAACATAAAAAAAAATCTGTGTAGCTGGTCCAAGATGATTGCATTTCAAGCCAGCATCAATGTCTTTCTAAGGTGAAGCTCCTTATTTCTTTATTTCTTTTTTTTTTTTTTGACTATATCTCTCTTTCTAAAGATACTGTTATTAGGAACTTTTATATTTTATATGAAACTTAATTAAATTAATTCCATTAACAACACAGGAGCTGGGAATTAACTCCCAGAAATTAATAGGTTCATACTCTCATTTATCTAAACAAACAAACAAACAAATATTTGGAGCAGCAGTCACTGTGCTATTAATGACTGTCTCCATGAGAACAGAAACCGTATCTATTTTGCTCACCACTGTGTATGTGTCCTGTTCTCAGCATGGTGCCTCACATAGAGTAGAGGCTCACTGAATAGCTGGATGATGAAAGAATCAGTGAGTGAATGAAATGGATCTTTGTAATAGAAGCCATCAGAGTTTATTTATTAATGGGTCTGCTCCACCTAAAGCAGAGATCATGTTTTATTTATTTAACAGCTTTATTGAGACATAATTCACACATGAATCACCTATTTAGTGTATAATTCAATGGCTTTTTATATAATCAAAGAGTTGATCATTCATCACAACAATTTTAGAACAGTTTTATTACCCCCCCCCAAATCCCACCATACCCCTTAGCCTTCACCCCTTCACCCCAATCTCACAATTCTTCTAACTGTCCCACCTTACCCTATGCAATATAGTTTCTGTCTACATAGTCTTTCCTGTTCTGGACATTTCATATAAGTGAAATCGTACAATCTATGGTCCTTTGTGAAAGGCTTCTTTCATTTTGAAGAATGTTTCAAGATTTGTCCATGTAGCCCATATCAGCACTCACTTTCTTTTTATTGCTGAATAATGTAACATTGTAGGGGCTTCCCTGTGGCTCAGATGGTAAAGAATCTGCCTGCAATGTGGGGGACCCAGGTTTGATCCCTGGGTCAGTATGATCCCCTGGAGAAGCGAATGGCAACCCACTCCAGTATTCTTGCCTGGAGAATCCCATGGGCAGAGAAGCCTAGCAGGCTACAGTCCATGGAGTCACAAAGAATCAGACATGACTGAGTGACTGAAAATACAGCATTTATGAATGTACTCTTTTTATTTATCCATTCATCAGTTGATGGATATTTGGATTATATCTATTTGGGGGCTGTTGTGAAAAATACATCACTGAATATTCATGTATAAGCTTTTGTGTGTACATAGATTTTCATTTTTCCTGGGCATATAACTAGAAGCAGAATTTCTGGATCGTATGGTAACAAACATTTATTGAATTGTATACTACACCTTCAAATTTTATATGTTTTTCTAACTTCCTTGAAAATGAAAATCAAGATTAAACCAAATTGAAATGATATTACTTTGATGATATCATTTAACCCCATATTTAATTTATTATTTTCAACTGATCTGATTATTAGGTAATATAAATGCTAGAAGCAGGAGTCACATGTGTGAACAAAAACCTATTGCTGGTATTTTGAAACTTGAATTCTTGCATTGATCATAGAAACTGCCCAAGGATTTTCTTTGGGAGGTATAAAATTACCTTAACAAGGAAGGGAGGGGAGTAACCTATATGTTTTGATAGTGCCGAAGAATTGATGCTTTTGAACTGTGGTGTTGGAGAAGACTCTTGAGAGTCCCTTGGACTGAAGCAGATCCAACCAATCCATTCTGAAGGAGATCAGCCCTGGGATTTCTTTGGAAGGAATGATGCTAAAGCTGAAACTCCAGTACTTTGGCCACCTCATGCAAAGAGTTGACTCATTGAAAAAGACTCTGAAGCTGGGAGGGATTGGGGGCAGGAGGAGAAAGGGACGACAGAGGATGAGATGGCTGGATGGCATCACTGACTCGATGGATGTGAGTCTGAGTGAACTCTAGGAGTTGGTGATGGACAGGGAGGCCTGGTGTGCTGCGATTCATGGGGTCACAAAGAGTCGGGCACGACTGAGCGACAGAACTGAACTGATCTATGTGGCATATAAAGTTATACTGTCAAAATTATGTATTTTAGAAGTAATGAAACTGAATTTTGGAAAGACTGATTTGTCATTGGTCACATTAGTAGAATAGTTAAAGCTTGGATTTGAATCCAGCTCTTGTCTCAAGTTTGTGTATATGTGTGTATTTTCCTAGAGGACAATTTTTTGCAAATTCCCATCGTAAATAATTGGCATTAGAATAATACCTTCAGTATTTCCTGCTCAAGCATTCTCTACTTGATTTGTATTTGCACAATAAATGGTGATGTGCTCAGAGAAGCACCTGTATCAGAACATAACTTGGTGTTTGTGGGACTAAAAGAAGGAGACTTTCTTTTGGCAGAATACCTCTGATTCTGTCCTGAGTACCTCAGGGATGAGTTTCGATTAGAAACAAATGTACTGAGTTTTGTTCCATCTCTTTAATTCCATTTGGCATTGGTTATATTTAATATGTTTGAGGTATAAAATATCTCCTTGGAACAAATATTCATTTTGCATTATTATCTATTTGTAGAGCCTATGTAAGCAGAACAATACCACCTGGGCCATCTTTCAGAATGACTGAATAACTGTATTGTTTCCTACAAGCTCTTATCTTAAAAATACCCCCCCCCTTTTATTTAAAGCTGAAATAAGAAATGGAAATACATATGCACACATAAGGAAGTATCATCTATTTTTGATCCAGCCTTTGTTGTTCTGACATTAAGGGGTCCAAGAGCTGGTAAGCATAATCTTACTCATTAAGAATTAAGTAAGAAGCAGGCGGTCCTAAGATGGCAGAGGAATAGGATGGGGAGACCACTTTCTCCCTCACAAATTCATCAAAAGAACATTTCAACGCTGAGCAAACTCCACAAAACAACCTCTGAATGCAGGCAGAGGACATCAGGCACCCAGAAAAGCAGATCATTGTCTTCAAAAACAGGTAGGAAAAATATAAAAGATGAAAAAAGAGACAAAGGAGGTGGGGAGGGAGCTCCATCCTGGGAAGGGAATCCTGTCCCAGGAAGGGAATCTTAAGAAGAGAGGTTTCCAAACACCAGGAAACACTCTCCCTGCCGAGTCTGTGGCGAGCCTTGGAAGCACAGAGGGCAACATAACAGGAAGGAAAAATAAATAAATAATTAAAACCAACAGATTACAAGCCCAACAGTAACTCCCCCAGCGGAAAAGCAGCACAGACACCTGCATCTGCCACTAGCAAGTGGGGGCAGGGCAGGGAGGCATGGGAGGCACAGGCTGCAGTGCTTTTTAAGAATTGGGCAGGAATGCCCCACGCGAAACCAGAACGAACTAACTTGGGCTAGCAAACCAGACTGTGGGATAGCTACCACACGAAAAGCTCAAACATAAGACACTGCCAGGACCACGCACAGAACAAAGGACGGAACAGAAATAGCTGGCTGCAGACCATCCCCAGCCAGTGACAGGCAGCCAGAGCCGTAAGGGCTGGAAGGGGGCAATCGCAGCCCCGGAGAGACACTATCTACCAAACTGCAAGCAGGCTTCTTTGCTAAGACTTCTGAGGGTCTGGACAGTCACCATCCACCTCACAAGGGGCGCCACCGGTACACCCAGAAAACTGAGCAGTAGAGACGGGAAAGGCGATAAGTTGCAGCGACTGCACTCGCCAAACACCGGAGCTACTCGGACCTGGGAAGGGCACAAAATGCAATCCCAACCGAATCTGCGCCTCTGAGGGCTACCTGAGTGCCGAACCTGAGCGGCTTAGACCAGGGAGATGCATGCAGCCTTAGGGCTGGCCTCAGACAGTTCCCGGCAGAGCAACGTAGAGCCTGAGCCATTTCTGTGCTGTGGGCAGGGGCAGGCCCAGCAGGGCTGAGACACGGCATGCACACGACAGTGTTATTTGTTTGCAGCATCCCTCCCTCCCCACAGCGCGACTGAACAAGGGAGCCTAAAAAAAAAAAAAAAGTGTCCACCACCGCCGCCCCCCGCCCCCCCCGGGTCAGGACGGAAATCAGATACTGAAGAGACCAGCAAACAGAAGAAGTTAAACAGATGGAACCGCCTTGGAAGTGACCCCACACTGCCCACAGCACCAGAGAAAAGGCCAGATATATCTTTACTATTTTTACGATCATTCTTTTTTTCCCTTTTTTTCATTTTTTGTTGATGTTGTTGTGTGGTTGTTTTTTCTTCTTTTCTTTTTCTTCTTTTTTTTTCTAACTTTAAAAATTGTTAAGTCCTCTATTTCTCCTTTAATTTTTATTTCTATAACCTACTATTACTTTAAAAAAAAGACCTTATTTTTTAAAGCAAACGCCATATATAGTCTTTGTGTGGTTGTTGTTTAATAATTCTTGTGGCTTTGTTTTTTTCTTCTTCTTCTTTTCTTTAATATTGTATTTTTGAAAATCCAACCTCTACTCTAGATTTTTAATCTTTGCTTTTTGGTTTTTGTTGTCAATTTTATACATTTAAAAACCCAAACTTCACTACCCAATTTTACCTGAGAGTGCGATTACTGGCTTGACCACTCTCTCCTCCTTTGGACTCTCCTTTTTCTCCACCAGGTGGCCTCTGTCTCTTCCCTCCCCCTTCTCTTCTCTACCCAACTCTGTGAATCTCTGTGTGTTCCAGACGGTGGAGAACACTTAAGGAACTGGTTACTGACTGGATCTGTCTCTCTTCTTTTCATTTCCCTCTTTTATCCTCCTGGCCACCTCTGTCTACTTCCTCCCTCTTCTCTTCCCTTTATAACTCTGTGAATACCTCTGAGCGGTCCAGACTGTGGAGTGCACATAAGGAAGTGATTACTGGCTAGCTTGCTCTCTCCTCTTTTGATCCCACCTCATCTCATTCCAGTCACCTCTAACTATTCCCTCCCTCTTCTCTTCTCCATGTAACTCAGTGAACCTCTCTGGGTGTCCCTCAATGTGGAGAAACTTTTCATCTTTAACCTAAATGTTTTATCATCGGTGCTGTATAGATGGAGACGTCTGGAGGCTACTGTAAAAATAAAACTGAAAACCAGAAGCAGGAAGCTTAAGTCCAAATCCTGAGAACATCAGAGAATTCCTGAATCCAGGGAACATTAATCAATAGGAGCTCATCAAACACCTCCATACCTACACTGAAACCAAGCACCACCCAAAGGCCAACAAGTTCCAGAGCAAGACATACCACGCAAATTCTCCAGCAACACGGGAACACACCCTTGAGCTTCAATATACAGGCAGCTCAAAGTTACTCCAAAACCATTGATGTCTCATAACCCATTACTGGTCACTCCATTGCACTCCAGAGAGAAGAAATCCAGCTCCACCCACCAGACCTCCGACACAAGCCTCCCTAACCAAGAAACCTTGACAAGCCACAGATACAACCCCACCCACAGTGAGGAAACTCCATAATAAAGAGAACTCCACAAATTCCCAGAATATAGAAAGGCCACCCCAAATGCAGCAATATGACCAAGATGAAGAGACAGAGGAATACTCAGCAGGTAAAGGAACAGGAGAAATGCCCTCCAAACCAAACAAAAGAGGAAGAGATAGGGAATCTACCTGAGAAAGAATTCCAAATATTGATAGGGAAAATGATCCAAAATCTTGAAATAAAAATGGAATCACAGATACATAGCCTGGAGACAAGGATTGAGAAGATGCAAGAAAGGTTTAACAAGGACCTAGAAGAAATAAAAAAGAGTCAATATATAATGAATAACACAATAAATGAGATCAGAAACACTCTGGAGGCAACAAATAGTAGAATAACGGAGGCAGAAGATAGGATTAGTGAAATAGAAGATAGAATGGTAAAATAAATAAATCAGAGAGGAAAAAAGAAAAATGAATTAAAAGAAATGAGGACAATCTCAGAGACCTACAGGACAATATGAAACTCTCCAACATTCGAATTATAGGAGTCCCAGAAGAAGAAGACAAAAAAAAAAAGACCATGAGAAAATCCTTGAGGAGATAATAGTTGAAAACTTCCCTAAAATGGGGAAGGAAATAATCACCCAAGTCCAAGAAACCCAGGGAGTTCCAAATAGGATAAACCCAAGGTGAAACACCCCAAGACACATATTAGTCAAATTAACAAAGATCAAACACAAAGAACAAATATTAAAAGCAGCAAGGGAAAAACAATAAATAACACACAAGGGGATTCCCATAAGGATAACAGCTGATCTTTCAATAGAAACTCTTCAGGCCAGGAGGGAATGGCAAGACATACTTAAAGTGATGAAAGAAAATAAACTACAGCCCAGATTACTGTACCCAGCAAGGATCTCATTCAAATATGAAGGAGAAATCAAAAGCTTTACAGACAGGCAAAAGCTGAGAGAATTCAGCACCACCAAACCAGCTCTCCAACAAATGCTAAAGGGTATTCTCTAGACAGGAAACACCAAAAGGGTGTATAAACCTGAACCCAAAACAATAAAGTAAATGGCAATGGGATCATACTTATCAATAATTACCTTAAACATAAATGGGTTGAATGCCCCAACCAAAAATCAAAGACTGGCTGAATGGATACAAAAACAAGACCCCTATATATGCTGCCTACAAGAGACCCACCTCAAAACAAGGGACACATACAGACTGAAAGTGAATGGCTGGAAAAAGATATATCACACAAATAGAGACCAAAATAAAGCAGGAGTGGCAATACTCATATCCTATAAAATAGACTTTAAAACAAAGGCTGTGAAAAGAGACAAAGAAGACCACTACATAATGATCAAAGGATCAATCCAAGAAGAAGATATAACAATTATAAATATATATGCACCCAACATAGGAGGACCACAATATGTAAGACAAATGCTAACAAATATGAAAGGGGAAATTAACAATAACACAATAATAGTGGGAGACTTTAATACCCCACTCACACCTATGGACAGATCAACTAAACAGAAAATTAACAAAGAAACATAAACTTTAAATGATACAATAGACCAGTTAGACCTAATTGATATCTATAGGACATTTCACCCCAAAACAATGAATTTCACCTTTTTCTCAAGTGCTCATGGAACCTTCTCCAGGATACATCACATCCTGGGCCATAAATCTAAGCTTGATAAATTCAAAAAAATAAAAAATCATCATGGTCTTTTCTGACCATAATGCGTTAAGATTAGATCTCAATTACAGGAGAAAAACTATTAAAAATTCCAGCATATGGAGGCTGAACAACATGCTTCTGAATAACCAACAAATCACAGAAGAAATCAAAAAAGAAATCAAAGTATCCATAGAAATGAATGAAAATGAAAACACAACAACCCAAAACCTTTGGGACACTATAAAAGCAGTGCTAAGAGGAAAGTTCATAGCAATACAGGCATACCTCAAGAAACAAGAAAAAAGTCAAATAAATAACCTAACTCTACACCTAAAGCAACTAGAAAAGGAAAAAATGGAGAACCCCAGAGTTAGTAGAAGGAAAGAGATCTGCAGAAATAAATGCAAAAGAAACAAAAGAGACCATAGCAAAAATCAACAAAGCCAAAAGCTGGTTCTTTGAAAGGATAAATAAAATTGACAGACCATTAGCCAGACTTATCAAGAAACAAAGAGAGAAAAATCAAATCAATAAAATTAGAAATGAAAATGGAGAGATCACAACAGACAACACAGAAATACAAAGGATCATAAGAGACTACTATCAGCATTTATATGCCAATAAAATGGACAACGTGGAAGAAATGGACAAATTCTTAGAAAAGTACAACTTTCCAAAACTGAACCAGGAAGAAATAGAAAATCTTAACAGACCCATCACAAGCATGGAAAATGAAACTGTAATCAGAAATCTTCCAGCAAACAAAAGCCCAGGTCCAGATGGCTTCACAGCTGAATTCTACCAAAAATTTTGAGAAGAGCTAACACCTATCCTACTCAAACTTTTCCAGAAAATTGCAGAGGAAGGTAAACTTCCAAACTCATTCTATGAGGCCACCATCACCCTAATACCAAAACCTGACAAAGATGCCACACAAAAAAGAAAACTACAGGCCAATATCACTGATGAACATAGATGCAAAAATCCTCAACAAAATTCTAGCAATCAGAATCCAACAACACATTAAAAAGATCATACACCATGACCAAGTGGGCTTTATCCCAGGGATGCAAGGATTCTTCAATATCCACAAATCAATCAGTGTAATTCAACACATTAACAAATTGAAAAATAAAAGCCACATGATTATCTCAATAGATGCAGAGAAGGCCTTTGACAAAATTCAACATCCATTTATGATAAAAACTCTTCAGAAAGCAGGAATAGAAGGAACATACCTCAACATAATAAAAGCTGTATATGACAAGCCCACAGCAAATATTATCCTCAATGGTGAAAAATTGAAAGCATTTCCCCTAAAGTCAGGAACAAGACAGGGTGCCCACTTTCACCGCTACTATTCAACATAGTTCTGGAAGTTTTGGCCACAGCAATCAGAGCAGAAAAAGAAATAAAAGGAATCCAAATTGGAAAAGAAGAAGTAAAACTCTCACTGTTTTCAGAAGACATGATCCTCTACATAGAAAACCCTAAAGACTCCACCAGAAAACTACTAGAGCTAATCAATGAATATAGTAAAGTTATAGGATATAAAATCAACACAGAGAAATCCCTTGCATTCCTATACACTAATAATGAGAAAGTAGAAAAAGAAATTAAGGAAACAATTCCATTCACCATTGCAACGAAAAGAATAAAATCCTTAGGAATCTATCTACCTAAAGAAACTAAAGACCTATATATAGAAAACTATAAAACATTGATGAAAGAAGTCAAAGAGGACACTAATAGATGGATAAATATACCATGTTCATGGATTGGAAGAATCAATATAGTGAAAATGAGTATACTACCCAAAGCAATCTACAGATTCAACGCAATCCCTATCAAGCTACTGGCGATATTTTTCACAGAACTAGAACAAATAATTTCAAGATTTGTATGGAAATACAAAAAACCTCGAATAGCCAAAGCAATCTTGAGAAAGAAGAATGGAACTGGAGGAATCAACTTGCCTGACTTCAGGCTCTACTACAAAGCCACAGTCATCAAGACAGTATGGTACTGGCACAAAGACAGAAATATAGAACAATGGAACAAAATAGAAAGCCCAGAGATAAATCCACACACATATGGACACCTTATCTTTGACAAAGGAGGCAAGAATATACAATGGAGTAAAGACAATCTCTTTAACAAGTGGTGCTGGGAAAACTGGTCAACCACTTGTAAAAGAATGAAACTAGATCACTTTCTAACACCGCACACAAAAATAAACTCAAAATGGATTAAAGATCTAAATGTAAGACCAGAAACTATAAAACTCCTAGAGGAGAACATAGGCAAAACACTCTCCAACATAAATCACAGCAGGATCCTCTCTAACCCACCTCCCAGAATTCTGGAAATAAAAGCAAAAATAAACTAATGGGATCTAATTAAAATTAAAAGCTTCTGCACAACAAAGGAAAATATAAGCAAGGTGAAAAGACAGCCTTCTGAATGGGAGAAAATAATAGCAAATGAAGCAACTGACAGACAACTAATCTCAAAAATATACAAGCAACTTATGCAGCTAAATTCCAGAAAAATAAATCAAAAAATGGGCCAAAGAACTAAATAGACATTTCTCCAAAGAAGACATATGGATGGCTAACAAACACATGAAAAGATGCTCAACGTCACTCATTATTAGAGAAATGCAAATCAAAACCACAATGAGGTACCACTTCACACCAGCCAGAATGGCTGCGATCCAAAAGTCTACAAGCAATAAATGCTGGAGAGGGTGTGGAGAAAAGGGAACCCCCTTACACTGTTGGAGCAAATGCAAACTAGTACAGCCACTATGGAGAACAGTGTGGAGATTCCTTAAAAAACTGCAAATAGAACTGCCTTATGACCCAGCAATCCCACTGCTGGGCATACATACTGAGGAAACCAGAATTGAAAGAGACACATGTACCCCAATGTTCATCGCAGCACTGTTTATAATAGCCAGGACATGGAAACAACCTAGATGTCCATCAGCAGATGAATGGATAAGAAAGCTGTGGTACATATACACAATAGAGTATTACTCAGCCATTAAAATGAATACATTTGAATCAGTTCTGATGAGATGGATGAAACTGGAGCCGATTATACAGAGTGAATTAAGCCAAAAAGAAACATACCAATACAGTATACTAACACATATATATGGAATTTAAAAGATGGTAATGATGACCCTGTATGCGAGACAGCAAAAGAGACACAGATGTGTAAAGCAGACTTTTGGACTCAGAGGGAGAGGGAGAAGGTGGGATGATTTGGGAGAATGGCATTGAAACATGTATACTATCATGTAAGAAACGAATTGCCAGTCTAGGTTCGATGCAGGATACAGGATGCTTGGGGCTGGTGCACGGGGATGATCCAGAGAGATGATATGGGGTGGGAGGTGGGAGGGGGGTTCAGGATTGGGAACTCATGTACACCCGTGGTGGATTCATGTCAATGTATGGCAAAACCAATACAGTATTGTAAAGTAAAATAAAGTAAAAATAAAAATTAAAAAAGAAAAGAAGTAAGAAGCACATAATTGTCACATTTGCATTTTAGGATAAAATCTCGCAAATGTGGGATAAACAAACACTGAAATTAACATATATTGACTATCAACTCCATACCAGACTCATAAAGTTTTTATTCATTATCTCAATTAGACCACCCAAGTACTAGAAATTAGTCATTGTCATCTCTATTTAACAAATAAAAACTAAAGCATGCAGAAATTAATCTTGCCCAAGTTCACACAATTAGAAAACAACAAAGGTGAGTTTTAGATCACAGATTGGTCTAACATTAAAATCTGATCTCTTTACACCAAAATATTGCTTTTCAGGTTAAACTACTAAGTTTAGTAAGAATGATCAAAATATTTTTAAAATTGAAAATTGTAGAATAAATTATCTAAGATACTTGGAGTTATTCCAGAGATGTATTCAGTTCAGTTCAGTCACTCAGTCGTGTCCAACTCTTTGCGAACCCATGAATCTCAGCACGCCAGGCCTCCCTGTCCATCACCAACTCCCAGAGTTCACTCAAACTAATGTCCATTGAATCGGTGATGCCATCCAACCATCTCATCCTCTGTCATTCCCTTCTCCTCCTGCCCTCAATCTTTCCCAGCATCAGGGTCTTTTCCAATGAGTCATCTCTTCACATCAGGTGGCCAAAGTATTGGAGTTTCAGCTTCAACATCATTCCTTGCAAAGAACACCCAGGACTGATCCCCTTTAGGATGGACTGGTTGGATCTCCTTGCAGTCCAAGGGACTCTCAAGAGTCTTCTCCAACACCACAGTTCAAAAGTATAGATTCTTCAGCACTCAGCTTTCTTTATAGTCCAACTCTCACATACATACATGACTACTGGAAAAACCATATCCTTGACTAGACAGACCTTTGTTAACAAAGTAATGTCTCTGCTTTTTAATCTGCTTTTTAACATGCTTTCTAGGTTGGTCATAACTTTCCTTCCAAGGAGTAAGCGTCTGTTAATTTCATGGCTGCAATCACCATCTGTAGTGATTTTGGAGCCCAGAAAATAAAGTCAGCTACTGTTTCCACTGTTTCCCCATCTATTTGCCATGAAGTGATGGGACCAGTTGCCATGATCTTAGTTTTCTGAATGTTGAGCTTTAAGCCAACTTTTTCACTCTCCACTTTCACTTTCATCAAGAGGCTCTTTAGTTCTTCACTTTCTGCCATAAGAGTGGTGTTATCTGCATATCTGAGGTTATTGATATTTCTTCCAGAAATCTTGATTGAAGCTTGTTTCCTGCAGCCCATCGTTTCTCATGATGTACTCTGCATATAAGTTAAATAAGCAGGCTGACAATATACAGCCTTGACGTACTCCTTTTCCTATTTGGAACCAGTCTGTTGTTCCATATCCAGTTCTAACTGTTGCTTCCTGACCTGCACAAAGTTTTCTCAAGAGGCAGGTCAGGTGGTCTTGTATTCCCATCTCTTTCAGAATTTTCCAGTTTATTGTGATCCACACAGTCAAAGGCTTTGGCATAGTCAATAAAGCAGAAATAGATGTTTTCTGGAACTCTCGCTTTTTCCACGATCCAGCTGATGTTGGCAACTTGGATCTCTGGTTCCTCTGCCTTTTCTAAAACCAGCTTGAACATCTGGAAGTTGTAAAGTAATTAGCCTCCAATTAAAATAAATAAATATTTTAAAAATTAAAGAAGAAATGTGTGTGCCTAGCGAAATACATGTACAAGAATGTTCATGGAAGTTCTATTCATAATAGCTAAAAGCCAGAAACAAGTGCAATATATCAAAATAATTGAAAATGAAGAAGAACTATGTTCATAAATGGAATACTATGTAACAACGACAAGTATTTGATTACTGGGTTCCATGCACCAACATTGATGACTCTCACAGATATGAAAGAGTAAAAGAAGTCACACACCAAAGTTTGTAGGACTTGATTTACAATTGGCAATATTAATCTGTAATAGCAGAAGTCAGTTTGGTGGTCAACACAGGCAGTAGTTATTGACTGGGCATACTGGGCCTTCTGAAGCATGTTGGAAATGTTCTATAGGATAGTTCTGGATGAGCTAACTTGTCAGTCTGTTATAAAACTTGATAGAGATATGTGCTTAAATTTTGTGTCCTGACTTCTGCATCATGAAATGAATAGATAGAAAAGTTTAGTCAGACACAACTGAAGCAACCTGGTACACACACATGCATATATATATATGTGTGTGTGTGTGTGTGTAGATTATTTTGTAGTTATGTTTCAGTGGAAGTTGACAAGGAGACACAATATGTATTTGATCTATAAATTAATTAAAACCCTTAAAAATCTAGACCCATGAGAAACATAGTTTGATTGATTTATATTTGAGTGACATTCCACACATTTTACATGGAAGAAAGTTCAGGCTGCTTCTGCTCAGAACCCTCAGCTTCAGCAGAAACTGAGAAAGTTTCCCAAAGCTGAAACTAACCAGAATAAAGAACTGGAGAAGAGGGTTTAAGGATTTTAATTTCTCAGCATTTAGAATTGCTCTAATTTGGGGTCCTTAATTCTTCCCTGATAATTTAATATTGTTCAAAATTGGAACTTTTATGAAAAAATTTATGGTAATTTTATGGAGTCATTTGTGTTCATTTCATAACCTCTACTGAGTTACATTCAACACTATTGTAGAAAAGCATTTGAAGTAGGAATTATGATAGGGAGGAGATAACAACCTTGAGGTATAGGGAAATCTTTTAGTCAATTAATGCGTGACGCAGACTCACGGCAGAAACCTGAGTGTGGGAGGGGGAGGGGTAAAAGATGAATTTCTCATAATAGTCCCAGGAATATAAAGAGATGATGTTGGATATTGAAAAAGTGACCCATGAAGGTGGGAGCTGGTCTTTTCCCTTGAGTGACAGTGCTCTACCCTCAAATTATGGGGAAAAAAGAAATTTCAGACTGTAGGAAGTATTATAGTAATTGGACATAGACTACATGGAATTAAATTTCAGCTCCAATACTTACTAGCAGTGTGGCCTTGAGCAAGTTGTTTAATCCTTTCTCTGCTTCCAGGTATTAATCATTGAAATGGAGATACATGTGGGGTTTTGCAAATATTAACTAATTAAATAAATATTAAAGTTTTCAGAAGGGGGTTGACATATGGTGAACACTATATAAGTATTAACCACGTATCAACTTTCTCTTCACAATCCTTCCAAGGTCCTTTAGGAAATTTGGAGCTATGACCTTGCCTCAGATTGATCTTTTTGACAGACAAGCTTAGGGAAAGGTTCTAATCAAAGGCAACCCAGCCAGTATTTCCCCCTCTCTCAGAGTAGCCTGTCCTTAGGATGCAAGGATTCTATTTCACTTCCTGTGGCACACTGTACCCTGGATGTGGCAGGAAACGCAGTTCTAGGAGGATAAAATTAATTCCAAGGGAAATAATAACTGTCCACAGGACAAACCATGTTCTCCAACTCCATTTTACCAATACTGAGCTATATACTTTGATGATCCCTCTGTTTGACATCAATATCTCTCAACTAATGCTGCTCTTGGTGCTGGGGTAGCACGGAGAAGGAGTGTGATTTGTCATCCTACTTCAGCCTTTAGTAAAATGTTCATTTAATATTCTATTGATAATTTTTTATGTTCCATAAGAGATAGCTTATAAGGAAAAATGCATATATAATATATACATTAATCATTAATATATATTTAGATTTTTAATATTAGGAGATAATTAAAAGCTCTGAAAATTTTAATTGGGTATTAAAAAATAATTTTGAACATCATGTCAGCCAAAGCCAAATGCTAACTTGTCAGACGGACTTTCTGTTGTCACTTTGTAAAGCAGAACCAGGAAGGACCAAGAAATCAGGTCCATGATATGATAAAAAAAAGAAAGCACTAGTGAAGATACATATCACTCTTTTATATGTAATGTTAGAAGCAAATTGTTACCAACAAACACTAAGGCACAAAGTGGTTATATTCCATATGTTGTATAAAGCTGATATGTATGCTGGAATTCACTATATGAATTTAATTTTATGTCCAGTAAAAAAAATCTATGTAAGGTTTCTGAAGTAAATTTAGTCAAAAATAAGTTTATGGCTGTGCAAATAAAATATTGATGCTTCATTTGTCAATGTCAAATCATATTAAAAGACATATAAAAGAAAGTTCTGAAAAGCTTTATTTATACACATAAAAATAGGTCTATACCCAACTGCCCATCAAGTGTAGAACAAATAAACAAGCTGTATTTTACTCAGTGAAGAAAGTACTACACAGCAATGAAATACTACAGTGTTATAAAAAAGAACCCAAAAGAAGGTAAAAAATAAGCAAAGATTGAAATGAGTCAAGAAAAAGCACTTGTAGCACATTTTTGAAAATGTGGAAATAAATATCACAAGCCACAAGTGGAAGTAAATGTCACTGCCTGAAGGAATTGGGACTAAAGGAGAGGAAGACGAGAAGCAGCTAATTACAATTTTAAACACAGGCTCTCTTCACCTTGCACAGTAGGTTAGGACCACAAAAGTGACCATGCAATCCAAAACTGTGGAAAACAGTGTGAACCAATGGGAAAAATCATAATTGTTTAACCTTAAAACATATTTGTCAGCACATTAAAAACCTCTGTTAGTCATAAATGTATAGGAAAGTGAAAAAAGTAAATATTTATTTAGTAAATAAATGTGTTTGTTGCCTATAACTTTATAAAATTATAGTTTTTTATTAAATTTTAAATGAAAATTTAAGTTATGTATTGCAGTTATAACTATAAAAAATTGAACTTTAACTTATAAATTTAAATAAATAAAATATTCACTAATTATTTATCTAAATATTACACTAGACATGTATTTATTTAGTACACTATGATTTAAGATATTAGAAATCTTGAGAATTAATTCTTAGAAAGATTAATTTGAATGCCCTTAATTCGAGGAGTGCTTGCCTTTTTCTTCTCATCATGTAACTTACGTTATAGAGCAAGTACCTTTTCAATGCCTAAGTAAATTGTCATACTCCATTTTAATTTTGGATCAACTCTAACATTTTATCCTTTCAATATTATGAGATTTGTGACAGAATCTTTAACTGGAGGTTTTTTGCAGGTGCCACTTTCTCTGAGACATCCGCGTGCTTTTTGGCACAACCGTATTCCTCTTTTATGATTAAAGGCTGGCCTTCTCTAAGTTTCTTTGGCTGCGTGTCTAGAGGCTCTTAGAGGGCTCAGTGTCAATGTTCTCACCATCTGCTATTTCTTCTACGACTCCGTTTATGCTAAACTGAAGCTCTCTGTCTAACATCATCCCTTTTCACTTTGCTGCTTTTTTGTCTTTGGCCCTTTTTGTGTAATATCTGAGAGACAGGGAAACAACAACTCGGAGGAGTTGTGTCTCCCAACACAACTGAGAGATGAGAAGACAGCGCAACGAAGTGCTTTGTTGTCTGTGTGTGAGCCTAAAACAGATGCACAGTGACCAACTACCAGCATATTTTGAAAGCAGTGACGTGATTGGTCACCAATGACAATGTGCACTTGTTATTTGCATAGTGATTTCTGGACTTAAGAGCTAGTAGGGTGGTTCCTACTTTATGTAATTCCTCAGAGTTAATAGACCATAGTAACAGAAATTTGAATCATGCTGTTTGGGAGGCCGGTGCGTGCTGCGAGGTAAATTGCTTCAGTCATGTCTGACTCTGCGACTCCATGGATTTTATCCCACCAGATTCCGCTGTTCCTGGGATTCCCCAGGCAAGAATACTGGAGTGGTTGCTGCTCCCTCCTCTAGGGGATCTTCCCAACCCAGGGATTGAACTCACATCTCCTGTGTCTCCTGCACTGACAGACGGTTCTTTACCACTAGTGCCACCTGGGAAGCCTTTAGTTTACTGTTTAACTAAACCATGGAATCTTAGCAACATAAATGTTCTGGTTGTGTAACTTCTGAATGTCTATTTGATGTAAATACATTTCTGGCTGCATCAGGCATCAATGGATTTCTCCTCCTCCTTTGTGAAATTTCTTCTCTAATTCTGTGTATGTTTGAAAAAACAACAGAGGAAACATAAAGGAGGAGTAAAACTATTTTCTTAAAAACTAAAGAAGAAATGCTGGTTGAGACAGAAAATGCTTCTTTGTGTAATGTAAGTTAAGAGTTCATACTCCTTGGCTTAATCTGCTATTGAATATTTTTTGGAGGAAAAACATTTCTTCTACCTAAACTCAATTAAATAGCACTGCTAATGGATCAGGTCAGGTGGGAACAAACTGTTGGGACAAGGGAGGAATAAGGGGTAGTAATAAGGGGTAAGGGTAGTAAGGGTACTACTGTAAGGGTAGTATAAGGGGAGTAAAAAGGGGTAGATCTTATTAGTAATAAGAGATGTGTAGATCTTGCTATTAACCTTCAAAATCATTCATCCACTTTCCCCAACAACAAACAGAATAGTTATTTTGAGAACACACTGATGTTAATTGTATAGTCTAACATATCAGTCCCTGCTCCACATGTAACATTGGTTTTTTTTTTTCCATGATGGTATATTACTTATTTTTGTTGCTGTTGTTTAGCCATGAAGTCATGCCCACCCCTTTTGCGACCCCATGGAATATAGCCTGCCAGGCTCCTCTGTCCATGGAATTTCCCAGGCAAGAATACTGCAATGGTTTCCATTTCCTTCTCCAGGGGAATCTTTCTTTCTGACCTGGAATCGAACCCCACGGCCCCTGCATTGGCAAGCAGATTCTTTAGTACTGAACCACCAGGGAAGCCTGTAGTACTTACAGTATACTTAAATGTATACATTTTAATTCATTTTTATTGTTCTTACTAGGTACACAGGTTTCTAGGGAGAGCCAAAGTAAACTTATACCCAATATAAGAGAAAATATATCTATAGTTTAAGTAAAAGAAAGAAAAAAAATGGTCAGAATGCACGTATGATTCTTTTAAATGTTAAAATGAAGGCTTTTTTTGTAGATTTGCATACTGGAAAATAAATTCCATATTCTATGATTTTTTCACTTATTGTCTGTGCAGATCTTCTATACTTTGATCTAGATTTTTTTTCCTCTCTTTTCAATCAGTTCAGTTCAGTCACTCAGTTGTGTCTGACTCTTTGCAACTCCATGGACTACAGCACACCAGGCCTCCCTGTCCATCACCAACTCCCAGAGTTTACTAAAACTCATGTCCATTGAGTTGGGGATACCATCCAACCATCTCATCCTCTGTCATTCCCTTCTCATCCTGCCTTCAATCTTTCCTAGCATCAGGGGCTTTTCCAATGAGTCTGTTCTTCACATCAGGTGGCCAAAGTATTGGAGTTTCAGCTTCAACATCAGTCCTTCCAATGAATATTCAGAACTGATCTCCTTTAGGATGGACTGGTTAGATCTCCTTGCAGTCCAAGGGATTCTCAAGAGTCTTCTCCAACACCACAGTTCAAAAGCATCAATTCTTTGGCACTCAGCTTTCTTTGTAGTCCAACTCTGATATCCATACATGACTACGGGAAAAACCATAGCTTTGCCTAAGCAGACCTTTGTTGGCAAAGTAATGTCTCGGCTTTTTAATATGCTGTCTAGGTTGGTCATAACTTTGCTTCCAAGGAGCAAGTGTCTTTTAATTTCATGGCTACACTCACCATCTGCAGTGATTTTGGAGCCCCCAAAAATAAAGTCAGCCACTCTTTCCACTGTTTCTCCATCTATTTGCCATGAAGGGATGGGACTGGATGCCGTGATCTTAGTTTTCTGAATAATGAGCTTTAAGCCAACTTTTCACTTACCTCTTTCACTTTCATCAAGAGACTGTTTAGTTCTTTGCTTTCTGCCATAACGGTGGTGCCATCTGCCTATCTGAGGTCATTGATATTTCTCCCAGCAATCTTGATTCCATCTTGTGCTTCCTCCAGTCCAGCATTTCTCATGATGTACTCTGCATATAAGTTAAATAAGCAGGGTAACAATACACAGCCTTGATGTACTCCTTTACCTATTTAGAACCAGTCTGTTTTTCCATGTCCAGTTTTAACTGTTGCTTCCTGACCTGCATATAGATTTCTCTAGAGGCAGGTCAAGTGGTCTGGTATTCCCATCTCCTTCAGAATTTTCCACAGTTTATTGTGATCCAGACAGTCAAAGGCTTGACATATTCAATAAAGCAGAAATAGATGTGTTTCTGGAACTCTCTTGCTTTTTCAGTGATCCATAGATGTTGCCAATTTGATCTCTGGCTCCTCTGCCTTTTCTAAATCCAGCTTGGACATCTGAAAGTTCGTGGTTCACATACTGCTGAAGCCTGACTTGAAGAATTTTGAGCATTACTTTTCTAGCATGTGAAATGAGTGAAATTATGAGGTAGTTTGAGCATTCTTTGGCATTGCCTCTCTTTTAAGATCAGTAATAAATATTGCACTTAGTTTTCAAAGAGCTATTTGTGCATATTATATAGTGAAAAGTGGGCCAGATCTGTGGGCTGGGCCCTGATATGACAACTATGGTGTTGTTTTCTGATTCATTTGGGAAGTTTAGGGAGACATAAGAATGGAGCAGGTAGACAGGAACCACAACTTTGGCATCAATTTTACCTCCAGAGCCAACTTATATCTTTTAAAACAAGTATATTAAAAGAGGGCATGGTAATCGAATACTGTAGGTGTAAAGAAATGTAGCAGTCCTTTTGTTCAGTCTTCTCATTTTACTGATAAGGAAACCAGACTCTGAGTAACAGTGGAATTTTTTTGAAGTTATTTTAGGCAGGACTACAACCCAGTTATTTGATTCTTACCTCATTGAGAGTTTTGCCACATTGTGCTTCTAAAGGCTAGCAAGAATTGTAGACCCAAGTATTATTTTAAAACTATCTAAAAGGCACAGTAAATCAATTACTGAAAAAAATTAGCTCCAAACAGATTTTCCTTCATGAGAAATAATTCATAACAAATAAGACTATAATAACTTACAAACTCTTTGGACAATTGCCCCGTGAATCTTCCAGACATCTTAAACGGTGTCTATTGAGCTAAAACACACCAAATTAAAATTCAGTTGAATTGGTCCCTCAGATAACTACACTAACTACCCGGGTTCAGTTTTCCTGATCAGTTAAGTGAAGGTGAACTGATGAAGAGAGCCATATAATTTGCCTGAGAAATGGATTCACTTATAGACATGGTCATAATGAAAAGACAGTCTTTTGTAAGTCAGCGTGAGTTCCCTGAAACTTCCTGTATTCAAAGACCAATATTTATAGGTATTATATATGTCTTCATGACATTGTACAGGAGACAGGGATCAAGACCATCTCCATGGAAAAGAAATGCAAAAAAGCAAAATGGCTGTCTGGGGAGGCCTTACAAATAGCTATAAAAAGAAGAGAGGTGAAAAGCAAAGGAGAAAAGGAGATATAAGCATCTGAATGCAGTGTTCCAAAGAATAGCAAGAAGAGATAAGAAAGCCTTCCTCAGCGATCAATGCAAAGAAATAGAGGAAAAGAACAGAATGGGAAAGACTAAAGATCTCTTCAAGAAAATTAGAGATACCAAGGGAACATTTCATGCAAAGATGGGCTCGATAAAGGACAGAAATGGTCTGGACCTAACAGAAGCAGATATTAAGGAGAGGTGGCAAGAATACACAGAAGAATTGTACAAAAAAGATCTTCACAACCCACATAATCATGATGATGTAATCACTAATCTAGAGCCAGACATCTTGGAATGTGAAGTCAAGTGGGCCTTAGAAAGCATCACTACAAAGCTAGTGGAGGTGATGGAATTCCAGTTGAGCTGTTTCAAATCCTGAAAGATGATTCTGTGAAAGTGCTGCACTCAATATGCCAACACATTTGGAAACCTCAGCAGTGGCCACAGGACTGGAAAAGGTTGGTTTTCATTCCAATTCCAAAGAAAGGCAATGCAATAGAATGCTCAAACTACTGCACAATTGCACTCATCTCACATGCTAGTAAAGGAATGCTCAAAATTCTCCAAGCCAGGCTTCAGCAATATGTGAACCGTGAAATCCCTGATGTTCAAGCTGGTTTTAGAAAAGGCAGAGGAACCAGAGATCAAATTGCCAACATCTGCTGGATCATGGAAAAAGCAAGAGAGTTCCAGAAAAACATCTATTTCTGCTTTATTGACTATGCCAAAACCTTTGACTGTGTGGGTCACAATAAACTGTGGAAAATTCTGAAAGAGATGGGAATACCAGACCACCTAACCTGCCTCTTGAGAAATCTGTATGCAGGTCAGGAAGCAACAGTTAGAACTGGACATGGAACAACAGACTGTTTCCAAATAGGAAAAGGAGTATGTCAAGGCTGTATATTATCCTGCTTATTTAACTTCTATGCAGAGTACATCATGAGAAACGCTGGACTGGAAGAAACACAAGCTGGAATCAAGATTGCCAGGAGAAATATCAATAACCTCAGATATGCAGATGATACCATCCTTATGGCAGAAGTGAAGAGGAGATGAAAAGCCTCTTGATGAAAGTGAAAGAGGAGAGTGAAAAAGTTGGCGTAAAGCTCAACATTCAGAATATGAAGATCATGGCATCTGGTCCCATCACTTCATGGGAAATAGACAGGGAAACTGTGGAAACAGTGTCAGACTTTATTTTTGGGGGCTCCAAAATCACTGCAGATGGTGACTGCAGCCATGAAATTAAAAGACGCTTACTCCTTGGAAGAAAAGTTATGACCAAACTAGATAACATATTGAAAAGCAGAGTCATTACTTTGCCGACTAAGGCCCGTCTAGTCAAGGCTATGGTTTTTCCTGTGGTCATGTATGGATGTGAGAGTTGGACTGTGAAGAAGGCTGAGCGCCAAAGAATTGATCCTTTTGAACTGTGGTGTTGGAGAAGACTCTTTAGAGTCCCTTGGACTGCAAGGAAATCCAACCAGTCCATTCTGAAGGAGATCAACCCTGGGATTTCTTTGGAAGGAATAATGCTAAAGCTGAAACTCCAGTACTTTGGCCACCTCATGAGAAGAGTTGACTCACTGGAAAAGACTCTGAAGCTGGGAGGGACTGGGGGCAGGAGGAGAAGGGGACGACGGAGGATGAGATGGCTGGATGGCATCACCAACTCGATGGATGTGAGTCTGAGTGAACTCCGGGAGATGGTGATGAACAGGGAGGCCTGGCGTGCTGCAATTCATGGGGTTGCAAAGAGTCAGACACGACTGAGCAACTGAACTGAACTGATATATATAATACATGTATATAATATATATCTGTATATTCTGAAATCTTTTGAAAAATGAAGATTTTGTCATTATTGATTGCCAATTGGAGAAATGTATTTGTAATTAATCTTGTACATTTATTTATAAGCCTTTTGTGTTTGGAAGTGGTAAGAACTTAAGGCCAAGTAGATAAATTTTGTATATCTTTCTTTTTTAAATTAATTTATCTATTTTGATTGGAGGTTAATTTCTTTACAATATTGTGGTGGTTTTGTTTTACAACTAAAATAAGACAGAATCTTAACAATTTAAAGGCAGAAAGAACCTTTGTTCTGCCTGAACCCACATGAGAGCTCCTATCTCATCATTTCCAGCTAAGTGCGCTTTTCACTGTCTTCTATGAGAAGGCATTGGCACCCCACTCCAGTACTCTTGCCTGGAAAATCCCATGGCTGGAGGAGCCTGGTAGGCTGCAGTCTATGGGGTCACTTAAGAGTCAGACATGACTGAGCGACTTCACTTTCACTTTTCACTTTTATGCATTGGAGAAGGAAATGGCAACCCACTCCAGTATCCTTGCCTGGAGATTTCCAGGGACGGGGGAGCCTGGTGGGCTGCTGTCTATGGGGTCACACAGAGTCCAACATGGCTGAAGCGACTTAGCAGCAGCACCATGAGTTATTGCTTCTCTTTCTTGAAAATCCAGACTGATCAGACAATAAAGCAATTGTTTCTTTAATCTACTGATCTGTTTTAACATGGTATACTATTCAAAAGAAAAGACAGTCTAATAGACAAAGAAGACTGCACAGTTATTTAAATTCTAATTGGAGTTCAAATGAAAGTCCTCTTTAGAGTTCCATTCCCTCACGGTGTAACGCTTCTTAACTCTTCTTTTCACCCATCTGTCTCACCAAGGTTTCCCTCAGTAGAACTCAGTTGTGAATTGCTTCATCCATCAGTTAACCATCCTCCACTTTAAAATCCAGCACACAAGGATTTTTGTATTTCTCCTCATTTCTCTCTTGCCTGATGGTCCTTTCTTCTACAGAGGGTTACCATGCCATTCCCAGTGTAAATCCATCCAGCTGGTACCACCTCTTATACCACTTTGCACAAGTTCAGAAAAAAAACACATAATGATAAAAGCATTTTTTGCTTTGTTTTTCGTTATTGTTTTCAAACAGAATTCTTGAGGATGTGAATCCGTGAATGCTCAATATTGATATCTTTTCATTCACGGATCTTTTTGAAAACTCAGGTCCATAACATGGAATGAGGCAAAGTATACATTCATATATGAGTTACATGACCTTTTGTTTTATTTGACATTTTTGTGTTTCCATGTTCTCCTTTCATATGTTTATTCCTCAGTATTTATAGCTACAACTAGGAAACTTTGTCTGAAGAAAGGAAGCCCTGAATTAGTTAGGACCAGGTAAATTATAAATTCATACATAAGTAAACCTGACTATACATTTGAGTTTCTGTATCTCCATTCTTTTTTTTTAATTCTGTTTATCTTTGTGTAGCTACATCTATGCCAAGAGAAACTATTTGAAGAAAGTAATAGGATAATTGAAGACTATAAAAGTAGTCACTTTATTTTTATTTGCACAATAACACTGAAATTACTTTGTATATTACTGAATGTAGCATCAGTTCAGTTCAGTTGCTCAGTCATGTCCGACTCTTTGCGACCCCATGAATCACAGCATGCCAGGCCTCCCTGCCCATCACCAACTCCCGGAGTTTATCCAAACTCATGTCCATCGAGTCGGTGATGCCATCCAGACATTTCATCCTCTGTCGTCTCCTTCTCCTCCTGCCCCCAATCCCTCCCAGCATCACAGTCTTTTCCAATGAGTCAACTCTTCACATGAGGTGGACAAAGTATTGGAGTTTCAGCTTCAGCATCAGTCCAATGAACACTCAGGACTGATCTCCTTTGTGATGGACTGGTTGGATCTCCTTGCAGCCCAAGGGACTCTCAAGAGTCGTCTCCAATACCACAATTCAAAAGCATCAATTCTTCGGCACTCAGCTTTCTTCACAGTCCAACTCTCACATCCATACATGACTACTGGATAAACCATAGCCTTGACTAGATGGACCTTTGTTGGCAAAATAATGTCTCTGCTTTTTAATATGCTATCTAGGTTGGTCATAACCTTCCTTTCAATAATATAGCATAGATAAATATAATTTATTTAAATACATGATTTGAGATAGACACCAAAAAAGATTAATAATGCTCCAGAAATGATTGGTTGTTTTGTTCCACTGCCATAAGTTTATTATTTTACATATCAAAAACTCTTTATTACATACACTAAAAAAATTTGGAGTCCAGAATGATGTTACTATTATCACAGTCTCATATTGCATTTAACTGAGTAGATGACCACAAAAATATCTCTCATATTGCTAGCTCTTCTTATGTGGGACAATGATAAAATAAAGACTATGTTCTTACCCTTGAATTTGATCAGAGCTTGTGACTGCTCTGACACTTAGAGGGAAAAGTGATGCTATATGACTTCTGAATCTAGGACATCAAAGCGATATAGTTTCCTCCTCATTCTTTCTTGTTATACACATCCCTAGATCTCAGAAGCCCCAAAGAAGTCTGACTTTCCCGAAGTTGCTATGCTAGAGAGACCACTTGGAAAGGTTACAAGGAGTCAGAAATTCTCAATTGCCGTTCTAGCTTTTGCATTTCCCAGCTCAAGTGTAAAATATAAGAGGGAATAATGCTTCAGGTGACCTCAGTCCCAGCCACCATCTGTAGAAATTAAACAAAATACTCTTAAACATGTTTACAACATGGTTTATTGAATATTTTAAACCTACTGTTGGGAACTGTTCAGAAAAAAAATTCCTTTAATATATTACTGCTCATTGACATTGCACCTGGTCACCCAGGAGCTCTGATGGAGATGTACATGTTTACAGACACAAAATTCACTCTCTAGGCCATGGATCAAGGGGCACTTTTTGATTTTCAAGTCGTATTGTACAAGAAATGCATTTTGTCAGGCTTTAATTGCCATAGATATTTATTCCTCTAATTATTTCTGTCACGTGTGTGCTCAATTGTGTCTGATTCTGTGCAACCCCATGGACTCTAGCTCTGCCAGGCTCCTCTGTCTATGAATTTTTCCAGGCAAGAATACTGGAATGGGTTGCCATTTCCTACTTCAGGGGATCTTCCTCACCCAGAGGTGGGACTCGCGTCCCCTGCATTGGCAGGTAGATTCTTTACCACTGCGCCACCTACCTGCCATCCCTCTAATGGATCTGGGGAAACTGTAAACCTGGGAAGGAATCACCATTCTAGATGCCATTAATTACACTTGTGATTCATGAGAATATCAACATAAACAAGATTCCAACCTTTATCGATGACTTAGAAGAGTTCAGGACTTCAGTAGAGGAGTTGCTTTTTATGGATGAGCAAAAAAAATGTGGTTTCTTGAGATGGAATCTATTCCTGGTAAGGATACTGTTAAGATGGCTAAAATAACAACAAATGATTTAGAATATTATATAAACTTAGTTGATAAAGCAGCTTCAGGGTTTAATATTGACTTTAATTTTGAAAGAAGATCTACTGTGAGTAAAATGCTACCAAACAGCATTGATGCTACAGAGAAATCACTTGTGAAATGTAGAGTCAATCAATGTCTTATTTTAAGGATTAGACATAGTCACTCCACCTTTCAGGAACCACCACTCTGATTAGTCAGCAACCATCAACATTGAGGTTGATCATCACTAGATAAGATCATGTCTTACTGAAGGCTCAGATGATTAGTATTTTTTAGCAATCAAGTATTTTTATTTTATTTTTTTAATATAAATTTATTTATTTTAATTGGAGGTTAATTACTTTACAATATTGTATTGGTTTTGCCATACATCAACATGAATCCACCACAGGTATACACGTGTTCCCCTTCCTGAACCCGCCTCCCACTTCCCTCCCCATATCATCCTTCTGGGTCATCCCAGTGCACCAGCCCCAAGCATCCTGTATCCTGCATTGAACCTAGACTGGCGATTTGATTCATATATGATATTATACATGTTTCAATGCCATTCTCCCAAATCATCCCACCCTCTCCCTCTCCCACAGAGTCCAAAAGACTGTTCTATACATCTGTGTCTCTTTTGCTGTCTCGCATACAGGGTTATCGTTACCATCTTTCTAAATTCCATATATATGCGTTAGTATACTGTATTGGTGTTTTTTCTTTCTGGCTTACTTCACTCTGTTTAATAGGCTCCAGTTTCATCCACCTCATTAGAACTGATTCAAATGTATTCTTTTTAATAGCTGAGTAATACTCCATTGTGTATACGTACCACAAATTAAGTAATGCACATTGGTGTTTTAGACATAATGCTATTGCACACTTAATAGACTACAGGATAGTATAATACGTAAGTTTTTATTTACAGAGAATTCAAAAAAGTCCATGTGACTTGCTTTATTGTAATCATTTTATTGTGGCCACCTGGAACTGAATCTGCAATATTTCTGAGGTATGACTATACATAGAAAACTCTAAGGAATCCATAGGAAAGCTACTCAAGATAATAAACACATTCACCAAAATTGCAGGGTACAGAATTAACACAAAGAAACCTATTATATTACCAGGAAATTACAACCTGAAAAAATTAAAGCAATTCTATTTATAGTAATGAAGAATAAAATACCTAGAAACCTATTTATTCAAATTAGTGAAAGATTTGAACACTGACAGCTACAAAACATGCCTGTAAAAAATTAAAGAAGACAAACATAGGAAAGACATTCCACTTGTATGGATTGAAAGACTTAATATTATTAAGGTGGCAATATTGCCCAAAGTGATCTACAGAGTCAATTTAATTCCTGTCAAAATCCCAGCAGCCTCTTCCACAGAAATGGAAAAACTGATCCTCAGATTCATATGGAATTGCATGGTACTCTGAATGGCCGAAACAATCTTGAAAAAAGAACACAGTTGGAATAGTAATACTTTCCACTTTCAAAAGTTACCACAGAACTACAATAATCAGAAGAACGTGGTAATGGCATAAAGATAGAAATAGAACTGCAGAGTAAAATTGAGAGCCCAGACATGCACCCATACATTTATGGCTAATTGATTTCAGACAAGGGTGGCAAGTCCTTTTAATGAGGGAAAGGAATAGTTTCTTCAACAAATGGTACTAGGATAAATTTCCATATGCAAAGAACTGGTGTACCTCTGCTTCACAAAATATAGAAAAAGTAACTCAAAATGTTTCAGAAATGTAAATATAAGAGCTAAAATCATAAACCTCTTAGAAGAAAGCATGAGGATATTCTCATGACCTTGAATTTGGCAATAGATTCTTAGATTTGACAGCAAAAGCACAAACAACAGCAAAAACAATGTAGATAAATTGGACTTCACCAATACTATAAACTTTTATGCATCAAAAGATATTATTAACAAAGTGAAAAGACAGCCGACAGAATGAGAAAATATTTGCAAACAACATATTTGATGAGGGTTTAGTATTCAAGTACTCTCACAATTCAACAGCAAAAGACAAACACCTCAAGGTAAAAATGGGTCAAAGGAATTCCCTGGCAGTCCAATGGTTAGGACCCTATGTGTTTACTGCAGAAAGCCCAGGTCTGATCTGTAGTGTGAAAAGTTGTGCAGCGCAGCCAAAAAAGTGAGGCAGGATCAAGAACTTAAATACGCATCCCTATGGAGAAGATATAATAATGGCTCATACCTATGTGAAAATCTGCTCAACATGATTAGTCATTAAAGAAATTCAAATCAAATGTGCTTTGCTTCATAATAGTGTATCATTTCATATCTACCAGGATGGTTATGATTTTTAAAAAGATAACAAGTATTGGCAATTATATGGAAAAATGTAATCCATGTGCATTACTGGTGAGTATGTAAAGCGGTGCAAGTTACCAGGAGAATCTGAAAAGAATTAACACTAATTTAAGATCTATGAAGTGCAATAAGAAACCACTAATCTGCAGTTTATATTGACAGCAATGCTGCTCAAAGGAAAATCTCCTGACTGGTATGAAGTACTGCAGGGGGATGCTGTTTCCCACAGTATAGTCTTCCATCTAGATTAGAAGCCCCAGAATCGATACCAGCCAGAAATCCAGGCAGTGGTCCCTCTTCTGCCTTGTATCCTTGTATGTGTGTTAGTTGCTCAGTCATATCTGACTCTCTGTAACTCCATGGACTTATTTCCTTACTGAGTTAATTTTATTCCTCACCTTCTATCTTCCCATCGTTCTCTCTTCCTGTACCCATTCCAACAGAGAATTTCCAGTATCAGAATACAAAGAAGTGTTGAAGTGGGCAATTGTTGCAGAGCATTATAATATTGAATTAGCAGCAAAGAGGACAGAAAAGGATTAGGACTGGAGAAACTAAGTAAGAAATGCCCCTTTGGAAGGGGGCATTGTCTAAAACAACAATCTCTAGAAAGAAAAAAACAAAAACAACTTTAGATCATTCACGAGAAAAATTCTTTTCTTTATATTAAAAACAAATACACTTTGTGATGCTTAATTGTATGTGTCAACTAAGAGATGCCCAGATAGCTGCTAAAACTTTATTTCTGGATGTGCCTGTGAGAATATGTTCCAGAAGAAACTGGCATTTGAATCAGTAGTCTGAGTAAAGGAGCCGTGCCTTCACCAATGTGAATGGGCATCATTCACACAGGACAAATGGCAAAAGAAGAGTGAATTACTTCTCTCTTCTAGTCTTTTCTAGAGCTGGGACATCCATCTTCTACTTCCCACAGATACTGAAACTCCTGGCTTCCAGGCCTCTCACTCTAGAACTTACACCAGTGCCATCCCTCTCCTCATTCTCAGGCTTCAGGCCTTGGATTTCATGTTACAGCATAGGCTTACCTGGTTTTCAGGTCTTTAGACTCATACCAAAATATACCACTAGCTTTCCTGTCTCTCCAGCCTGCGGATGGCATATCAGCCAACAGTGGACCTTCATGGTCTCCATAATTGTGTGTGCCATTCCCATAATAATTATTCGCTTATGTGTCTACATATATCCTAGTGGCTCTGTTCCTCTGGAGAATTCTGACTAATGCACACCAGGTCCGAGATCTCTCTGTTTCAGAACACTTTGTACGCCAGTAAAATTTGACTAGTCAGCATATTTATATACTAGTTCTCTAGTTTAATATCTGGCAAGAGGATTCTAGCAACAATTAAGGTACAGTGATAACAGTTGAGAAGAAAAAGCCTTATCTTCATCTTTGTCTCGCTCTTGATGAGTATTATGCTTCGCTAAAAGGTAGCTTTTATTTCAAGGTTAAATGATAGAGGGATAATTAATAATATCTGCAGCATTAGTGGAAAATAGCATGTAGGTTTAACATACTTCTGAGGCAGTATTTCCAAATACAGACATCTAATTTAGACGAAACCAGTTCTTGTGTTCTCAATAAAATTTAACAGAATATGACCTCTAAGATATGAGAAATGAACAAAGAATTGATAAGACTGCAGTTTTAAATGAGAAAAAGTTATGATGGGCAGATATAAATAAAAAGTTGATGAAAATGTCACCGTAGCTTATCATAAAATTTTTTAAATAAAGGGCAGAAATAAAATATGTATGAGTACAAATAAAGTCAGAGAGGCACTACAGAAAATTAGTGATGAGCAAGATGAACCTGAGATACTCCTTAAGGAAATTCAGAGGAAATGGAGGAGATGAAACATAGTATTAATAAGTTTTGGTATTATGACTGATAGTAGATGCCCTGAGAACCTCTTCCTACTCCCCCCAAAAATGGAATTAGATTTTGAATAGGACACATTTGAAACACTTATTTCTAGGTTCACAATTCTACTCGCCCTTCAAAGAGTAGGAGGATAGTTTTGGTAAGCAACAGAAAGTCCAAGGACATTGCCTATAGCAGTATTACCATGGGGATACCAAGCTTTGAGGCAGCTGAAAGGCAGAAGTTTGAACTGATGGCCTGTACTGAGCCCAGACTTCCCATGTAGTAGACACTGTCTCCTGACAGAATCAGAAACAAATTTTCCCTGGAGAAAAGGCATCCTGAATTTAGACCCACACGGGTCCCACAGATCAGAATCAAACAAAAATATCTTATCAAAGACCTAAACCACTCAAAGAGACAGAACATCTTAAGTAAGAATCAGCAAAAACAATAAAAAACAGATGCCAAGAACTGAAGATGCTGTAATTGTCAGTTATAAATTATAGACATGATATATAAAATATTTAAAGAAATAAACAGCACTTATTAAAAAAAAATAAAACTTCACAAAATGAAATATAATTGCAAAATCTAGAACCCCAGGGATGTTTGGAACATGACACACACACACCCCTAAGAGGATTAAAAGAAAACCTTATATATATCATGATAAAACGAAAAAACAGTAAAAGCAAAAAGAAGGTATTAAAAGCAGGCAAAGAGAAATGAAAGAATGTCAGTTAGGCAGATAGTAGACTCAAAAGTAACAGTGGGAGCCAGATGACAGTGGATTAATAGACTCACAGTATTTTAATAAAGAGACTGTCAAGTACAAATGCATACCTAGAAAAATAACCTTTCAAAACAATGGAAAAATAAGAATATTTTAAGTGAAACAAAAATGAGTTTGCCAACTAATCAAGTTCTCTTAAGAAACTTCTACATATCAATAAGAAATCACTCCAACAAAAAAATGGGCTATAACATGAATAGACTTTTTACCGATGAGGATACATGAATGATACGGAAATGAGCAAAATTAGTATCAGAGATATGTAAATTAAGAGAAGCATGAGTTTTAAACCAATTAAATTGACAAAAATGACAGCTTCTGAAAATGTCAAAATAGGCATGGATCAGCTTGGATTTTTATAAACTGAGAGTGGGAGTATAAATGTGTTAAGCAGATTAAAAACAATTTGATATTGCTTTATCAACATGAATATTCACATTACCTATGCCACAGCTCTTGATGAAAGTGATGAAAGAGCCTCTTGATGAAAGAGAAAGAGGAGAGTGAAAAGGTGGCTTAAAACTCAACATTCAAAAAACGAAAATCATGGCATCCAGTCCCATCACTTCATGGCAAATAAATTGGGAAACAATGGAAACAGAGACTTTATTTTCTTGGGCTCCAAAATGATTGCAGATGGCAACTGTGGCCATGAAATTAAAAGATGCTTGCTCCTTGGGAGAAAAGCTATGACCTAGGCAGTGTATTAAAAAGCAGAGACATTCATACAATTGCTATGTCTGTTAAAAAGATGGTAAATACTATATAATCTACAAAGAGTCAAAATGTGATGCTAGATTCCATATTAATTTAAACTGTTCCAATTTTTCACTCTAGTAAACTGTGTTGTACCTTTAAAAAAGAAAAGCAGAGACATTACTTTTCCAACAAAAGTCTGTCTAGTCAAAGCTATGGCTTTTCCAGTAATCATGTATGGATGTGAGAGTTGAACCATAAAGAAAGCTGAGCACCAAAGAATGGATGCTTTTGAACTGTGGTGTTGGAGAAGACTCCTGAGAGTCCCTTGGACTACAAAGAGATCAAACCAGTCAATTCTGAAGGAAATCAGTGCTGAATATTCATTAGAAGGACTGATGCTGAAGCTGAAACTCCAATATTTTGGTCACCTGATGCAAAGAAGGGACTCATTGGAAAAGATCCTGATGTTGGGAAAGATTGAAGGCAGGAGGAGACAAGGAATACAGAGGATAAGATGGTTGGAAGGCATCACCGACTCGATGGACATGAGTTTTTGGAAGCTCTGGGAGTTGGTGATGGACATGGAAGCCTGGCGTGCTACAGTCCATGGAGTTGCAAAGAGTCGGACACAACTGAGTGACTGAACTGAGCTGAACTTCCTCTTTCACCTCCTTGGAGAAAAGTGTGGAATGGAATAAGGAGGAGGGTGCAGTGTCAGACACTGGTGTTGCCATGCTATTGATGCTTTGATTGTGGAGTCTGATAGGATTGTTAGCATTTCATATTATGCTTTATAACTTACATTTATGTTTTTGTTTAGTCACTAAATCATGCCCAGCTCTTTTGTGACTCCATGGACTATAGCCCACCAGGCTCCTCTGCCATGGGATTTCCAAGGCAAGAATACTGGAGTGGGTTGCCATTTTCTTCTCCAGGGGATCTTCCCACCCCAGGGGTTGACCCACATCTCTTGCATTGGCAAGTGGTTTCTTTGCCACTGAGCCACCAGGGAAGCCCTCCATGTATGTTATCTATAGCTTTTTTTTTTTCTGCATGTCAGCCATTATATTAAAATATTTAAAATATATACATATAAAAGAACAGTTGACATATCTATTTCATTTTGGATATAAATTGCTGATAGCTTGACTTTCTAAAGAAGAGAAAATAACAAATGGAAATGGAGCATTAACCACCCCCCAAAAAAATTCAGATCTGAAGAAAACTCAAGTCAATTAAAATCACTGAAAATAAAATATAGTAACATTTTCTCTTAAAGTATGCTCCAGTAAGCATTTACAGAAACATACAGACTAAAAAATAAAATAAAACAAAAATTAAAAATAGCAGGTTACTTACAAAGAAAGAAGAATTTGATTCTGGATGGTACAACTTTTATTCATTTTTGAATAAATGAGGGAGAGGGGGTTATATGTCTATCCAGACACTCCAAGGCAGGAAAATGAATAAGAAATGTAGCAGGTTACTAACAGAAAGAATGAGAAGGGTGACTTTAGATTTGTCCTCTACAAAAAAATAAATTCAGGAAGACAATGAAACAATTTTTTAAACAAAATTAAATTTGTAATAGTGAAAAATGGAAGCAATTCAAGTGACCAATAATAAAAAAAATGTTTATATTTGGCTGTAACCATCCAGGAATGTCATCTATACCCTAAAATAAGATACTCCTCAAAACTGTCAGGGTTATCAAAAATAAGGAACATCTGAAAAACTGTCATGGCCATGAAGAGCCTTAATCCTGAGTGATAAGCATGGGCCAAAGAACTAAATAGACATTTCTCCAAAGAAGACATATGGATGGCTAACAAACACATGAAAAGATGCTCAACGTCACTCATTATTAGAAAAATGCAAATCAAAACCACAATGAGGTACCACTTCACACCAGTCAGAATGTCTGCGATCCAAAAATCTGCAAGCAATAAATGCTGGAGAGGGTGTGGAGAAAAGGGAACCCTCCTACACTGTTGGTGGGAATGCAAACTAGTACAGCCACTATGGAGAACAGTGTGGAGATTCCTTAAAAAGTTGCAAATAGAACTGTCTTATGACGCAGCAATCCCACTGCTGGGCATACACACCAAGGAAAGCATAATTGAAAGAGACACATGTACCCCAATGTTCATCGCAACACTATTTATAATAGCCAGGACATGGAAACAACCTAGATGTCCATCAGCAGATGAATGGATAAGAAAGCTGTGGTACATATACACAATGGAGTATTACTCAGCCGTTAAAAAGAATACATTTGAATCAGTTCTGATGAGATGGATGAAACTGGAGCCGATTATACAGAGTGAAGTAAGCCAGAAAGAAAAACACCAATACAGTACACTAACACATATATATGGAATTTAGGAAGATGGCAATGATGACCCTGTATGCAAGACAGCAAAAAAGACACAGATGTGTATAGCGGACTTTTGGACTCAGAGGGAGAGGGAGAGGGTGGGATAATTTGGGAGAATGGCATTGAAACATGTATAATATCATGTAAGAATTGAATCGCCAGTCTATGTCCGATGCAGGATATGGCATGCTTGGGGCTGGTACACAGGGATGACCCAGAGAGATGTTGTGGGGAGGGGGGTGGGAGGGGGGTTCATGTTTGGGGGCGCATGTACACCCGTGGTGGATTCGTGTCAATGTATGGCAAAACCAATACAGAATTGTAAAGTAAAATAAAAACAAATAAAAAATAAATAAAAATAAAATAAAGCATATTGAATTTTGTCAAACACATTGTCTGTACCTATAAAAAAAAAGATGTGAAAAAGATTATCAAACATAATTCTGCATTTCAACACTATTCATAAAAATTGGGAATATGAAACAATCTAAATATTGAGTGATAAAATAGTTTTTAAAAATCTGATATGTGCCTACTATGAGGCACTATTCAGCTATTGTTAGTCAAGCTTATGACATTATGAATTAAATGAGATAAGAATATACCAAATAAGAAAGTAGGTTATAAAACAACATACAGCAAAATGTCTGTGTCTGACTGGCCTCAGAATGTCTGACATGTCTATTTAGAGGTTTTTGGGTGTTTTTTTTTCCCCACCTAAGTCCCCATCATGACCTGGATACAATAGTTAAGACCATATTGACCTTTTAACCTTGCCAAGTTCTGTGCTAGCCAGTGGCTTAGGAAGTACTTGAGTACACTTTATGGTCACTCAAGGATAATAGGGACCATTTAGAACAGTTAGATTTTTCTCTGTTAGGGAATTTAAACAGAGAGTTGAGCAGTTTTTAGTAGGTATGTTACTCAAAAAGTAAACCAAACATCTGGAAGACAGACTTAATATGGAAATCACCCACATCTCAGCAGTGATAGAGCACTAGATCATGAAGCCAAAACTGCTATTGCAACCTGATAGGCAGACCTCGTTTCACATCTAGATGACTTTCTTAATTTGTATGCCTGTCTCTGTAAGGACAAATTATATTACTATTCCCAAGTATGTGCACAATGTTACATTACCTGAAGTTACTCTGTTCCCTTTGAAACCAAAGAGCCTAACTGGTGCAGTACTGCACTATCCCAATCTTGTAATTGTCACTTTTGGCTGATGTATCTATGCAAACGTTGAAGATTAACTAAAATGAAATATAGCAGAATATTAACACATGTTTATTCAAATACATATTGAGTGTTTACAGTGGGCCTGACACAGCCCCAAGCACAGGAAGACAGCAGTGAGAATCAAAGATCTGCCTTCCTGGAGCTGGCCTTATGGTGGGATTCTGACAGTAATTGTTCTCTGAATGTTGAGATTACAGGAGATTTTTTATTTGTTTTATACTCTTTTATATATTTCTAAGTTTCCTACAATCACATTTTAAATCAAAAATCTATGTTAGTTTTAAACTGTTGTTGTTCAGTCTCTCAGTCACATCCGACTATTTGTGACCCCATGGACTGCAGCACGCCAGGCTTCCATGCCCATCACCAACTCCTGGAGGTTGCTCAAACTCATGTCCGTTGAGTCGGTGATTCCATCGAACCATCTCATCCTCTGTCATCCCCTTCTACTCCTGCCCTCAATCTTTCCCAGCATCAGGATCTCTTATAATCAGTCGGCTCTTCACATCAGGTGGCCAAAGTATTGGAGTTTCAGCTTCAGCATCAGTCCTTCCAATGAATATTCAGGATTGATTTCCTTTAGGATTGACTGGTTTGATCTCTTTGTAGTCCAAGGGACTCTCAGGAGTCTTCTCCAACACCACAGCTCAGAAGCATCAATTCTTCGGTGCTCAGCCATCTTTATGGTCCAACTCTCACATCCATACATGACTACTGGAAAAACCATAGCTTTGACTACGTGGACCTTTGTTGGCTAAGTAATACTTGTCTCTGCTTTTTAATACGCTGTCTTGGTTGGTCATAGCTTTTCTTCCAAGAGCAAGCATCTTTTAACATTATGGCTGGAGTCACCATCTGCAGAGATTTTGGACCCCAAGAAAGTAAAGTCTGTCACTGTTTCCATTGTTTCCCTATCTATTTGCCATGAAGTGATGGGACCAGATCCCTTGATATTCGTTTTTGAATGTTGAGTTTTAAGCCAGTTTTTTCCCTTCCTCTTTTACCTTTATCAAGAGGCTCTTTAGTTCTTCACTTTCTGCCAAAATGGTGGTGTCATCTGCATATCTGAGGTTATTGATATTTCTCCTGGCAATCTTGAATTCCAGCTTGTACTTTATCAAGCCTGGCTTTTCTCATGCTATACTCTGCATATAAGTTAAATAAGCAGGGTGACAATACACAGCCTTGACATACTCCTTTCCCAACTTGGAACCAGTTAATTGTTCCATGTCCAGTTCTAACTGTTGCTTCTTGGCATGCATACAGACTTCTCAAGAGACAAGTCAGGTGGTCTGGTATTACCATCTGTTTAAGAATTTTCCACAGTTTGTTGTGATCCACACAAAGGCTTTGGTATAGTCAATGAAGCAGAAGTAGATATTTTTCTAGAATTCTCATGCTTTTTCTGTGATCTAGTAGATGTTCTCAATTTGATCTCTGCTTCCTCTGCTTTTTCTAAATCACCTTGAACATCTGGAAGTTCTTGGTTCACTTACTGTTGAAGCCTAGTTTGGAGAATTTTGAGCATTACTTTGCTAGCATGTGAAATGAGTGCAATTGTGCAGTAGTTTGAACATTTTTGGCATTGCCTTTCTTTGGGATTGGAACGAAAACTGACCTTTTCCAGTCTGTGGCCACTGGTGAGATTTCTATATTTGCTGGCATATTGAGTGCAGCACTTTGACAGCACCATCTTATAGGATTTGAAATAGTTCAGTTGGAATTCCATCACCTCCACTAACTTTGTTTGTAATAATGCTTTCTAAGGCATCCAGTCCCATCACTTCATGGGAAATAGATAGGGAAACAGTGGAAACAATGTCAGACTTTTTATTTTGGGGGGCTCCAAAATCACTGCAGATGGTGACTGCAACCATGAAATTAAAAGATGCTTACTTCTTGGAGTAAAAGTTATGACCAACCTAGATAGTGTATTCAAAAGCAGAGACATTACTTTGACGACTAAGGTCCATCTAGTCAAGGCTATGGATTTCCAGTGGTCATGTATGGATGTGAGAGTTGGACTGTGAAGAAGGCTGAGCGCCAAAGAATTGATGCTTTTGAACTGTGGTGTTGGAGAAGACTCTTTAGAGTCCCTTGGACTACAAGGAGATCCAACCAGTCCATTCTGAAGGCGATCAGCCTTGGGTGCTCTTTGGAAGGAATGATGCTAAAGCTGAAACTCCAGTACTTTGGCCACCTCATGAGAAGAGTTGACTCATTGGAAAAGACTCTGATGCTGGGAGGGATTGGGGGCAGGAGGAGAAGGGGATGACAGAGGATGAGATGGCTGGATGGCATCACGGACTCGATGGACATGAGTCTGAGTGAAGTCCGGAGATGGTGATGGACAGGGAGGCCTGGTGTGCTGTGATTCATGGGGTCACAAAGAGTCAGACATGACTGAGTGACTGAACTGAACTGAACTGAACTGAAGGCCCACTTGACTTCACACTCCTGGATGTCTGGCTCTAGGTGAGTGATCACACGATCATGGCTATCCAAATCATGAAGACCTTTTTTGTATAGTTCCTCTGGAGAATCCCATGAACTGTAGCCTGTCAGGCTCCTCTGTCTATGGGGTCGCAAGAGTTGGACATGACTTAGCATCTAAACCACCACCATTTGTATATTCTCACCACCTCTATTTAGTATATTTTGCTTCTGTTAGGTCCATACCATTCCTTCCTTTATTGTGCTTTAATTTTAATTTAAAATGTAGACGTGTGTATTCTACAAGATTTACTTCTGACTTCTACCTCTCAAGGGAACTGTATCAACTATATCAAAAGACAGATAACTAATGTTTGAGTAAAACCAAGAAAGAAAATATTATCCTGTGAAGAAAAGATTTTATTCCTGTGATATGAAAAGGCAATGAGTGTCGTCTAAAAAGTACATGGCTTCTAAATTGTTTATTACATTGTGAGTCCTGCTATAGTCACGGAAACATTATACATTTATAGAAATTTGCTAGGTTTTGAAACATTTCCTTCTACCATTCTCCCCACAACTCTGGGAGGCAGGCAGATCAACTATCATTATTTCCAGTTTTCAGAGCCAGTGTGGGTTAAGAGACGTTGCATCACTTTCCCTTACATGCACACTTTAAAAATGGCACACTGCAGACTAGAACCTTGGTTTTCTTCCTATAATTCTCTTTCCACTACACCTTGAAGTGCAAGTGGCCTTTGTTAATGTTCATCTTGATTATATTACTTTGGGGGCAATGTAGTTACCATGTTAAGGATTATATTCTAACGAGCTTTTAGACTTCAAACAGTCTCCTGGAATCACTGCGTTTTGGTGGAATAGAACAGTTAGTACATTGAAAGACCAAGCTTCAATAGGGTGTTGCAAAATATAACTTTACTATTTCCTGTCATTTGTTCTTTTAAATCCTATATTTGGACTCAGTTTTTTGTTTTCACTGTTCTTGGGCATATCTAATAACTTTCACTTTCTTGGATACTAAAAAAAGGCTTCTAGTCCCATTAATTACTAGAAACGTCTCCATTTTCATAATTAAAATACTCAGTTTAATACTGCTCTACACGTTAAGTATTTGCCCCCACCCACCCCCACCATTACATGTGATGTTACTTCAAGTTAGGCAGCATTCAGTGAAGAAATAGAGTTTTCCTATTGCTTGTCATTTGTTTTTATGCTACCCTCCTTGCTTCCCCACTCGAACAGAGTTCTTTTTTTTTTTTAATTTATTTTTTATTTTACTTTACAATTCTGTATTGCTTTTGCCATACATTGACATGAATCCACCACGGGTGTACATGTGTTCCAAAACATGAACCCCCCTCCCACCGCCCTCCCCACAACATCTCTCTGGGTCATCCCCACGTACCAGCCCCAAGCGTGCCATATCCTGCATCGGACATAGACTGGCAATTTGATTCTTACATGATATTATACATGTTTCAATGCCATTCTCCCAAATCATCTCACCCTCTCCCTCTCTCACTGAATCCAAAAGTCCGCTATACACATCTGTGTCTTTTTTGCTGTCCTGCATACAGGGTCATCATTGCCATCTTTCTAAATTCCATATATATGTGTTAGTATACTGTATTGGTGTTTTTCTTTCTGGCTTTGTTCACTCTGTATAATCAGCTCCAGTTTCATCCATCTCATCAGAACTGATTCAAATGTATTCTTTTTAACTGCTGAGTAATACTCCATTGTGTTTATGTACCACAGCTTTCTTATCCATTCATCTGCTGATGGACATCTAGGTTGTTGCTGATCTCTGACTGGAGGTATATGTGGGGGAGTATTGAATAAAATGGGGGCAGAAAAGATCCAACTTAGCATGTTGAACTACAGTCTGGTGTTGGTGTTCTCTGGGTTTAGAAGGGTTTAATGCTGACTTTCATGCATGGGACTTTATAACACCCCACATAATTTCCATTGCAAATATCTGGTTGTGCCTCTCTCCAAATGGCCAACGGCTCTAGCCAGACAGTGATGAGCCACTGAAGGTAGTCCTCTCTACCTCTATATCCAAGGGTACCTCTTCAGCTTCTTTTTAATGAGGCAGCCTCTCTCTGGAAGGAAGATCTCTTGGTCCCTTTCAGATGGCCCACAGACTACTTCCTCCTTCATGGCCCTCATTATCCAAACCAAAGTTGTGCGTTGCCTAGCTTCTAATGGAAGCTGAGCTGATTTCCATGGAAACTTCTCTTTCTTGCTCCCGTCAGCTCCAGCCACAACTTTTGCCTTTAAATTTCTGAGCTATGAGACAAACATCTATCCCTCGGTTTCCCCCAAACTGCAAGGGATATGTCTCAAGTTCTTTGAGTTCAGTCCAGTTTAGTTGCTCAGTCATGTCTGTCTCTTTGCAACCCCATGAACTGCAGCATGCCAGGCCTGCCTGTCCATTACCAGCTCCTGGAGCCCACCCAAACTCATGTCCATTGAGTTGGTGATGCCATCCAACCATCTCATCCTCTGTCATCTCCTTCTCCTCCTGCCTTCAATCTTTCCCAACATCAGGGTCTTTTCAAATAAGTCAGCTCTTCTCATCAGGTGGCCAAAATATTGGAGTTTCAGCTTCAACATCAGTCCTTCCAATGAACACCCAGGACTGATTTCCTTTAGGATTGACTGGTTGGATCTCCTTGCAGTCCAAGGGACTCTCAAGAGTCTTCTCCAACACCACAGTTCAAAAACATCAATTCTTCGGTGCTCAACTTTCTTTATAGTCCAACTCTCACATCCATACATGACTACTGGAAAAACCATAGCCTTGACTAGACGGAACTTTGTTGGCAAAGTAATGTCTCTCCTTTGGATATGCTGTCTAGGTTGGACATAATTTTCCTTCCAAGGAGTAAGCGTCTTTTAATTTCATGGCTGCAATCACTATCTGCAGATATTTTAGTTCTCTGAGTGACCCTATTTAAATACTACTAGACTGATTCGAAGTGAGAATAAAATACCCTTTCCCCTCTATCCAGAATATATGAAAGAAATACCTCCACCTGCTCAAAATTTGACCCCTAAAAAGCCCTCTCTAAGAACATGACTCCTCTCCTCTCCTAGCCTAGAAGTAATGAGTATAACAAAACTATTGTGCATCATTCTTACAAGTCCTGCATATGTGGTCTAACATATTGTTTTCTGAGTTGTAAAATTAATTGGTCTTTATTGTTTTCTTTATGACTTTGGGGCCATTATAGAACCTAGACAGAAAAAAAAACCTGTATTTTTTCCTGCTATTTAGAAGTTCAACTGAAGATTAACAATGTAGCACCTCTGGAGTTTCAACTCAGAGATCTTAGAAAATATTCCAGTTCAGTTCAGTTCAGTTCAGTTCGGTCACTCAGTCGTGTCCAACTCTTTGCAACCCCATGAATTGCAGCATGCCAGGCCTCCCTGTCCATCACCATCCCCAGGAGATTACTCAAACTCACATCCATCGAGTCGGTGATCCCATCCAGCCATCTCATCCTCTGTCATCCACCATTCCTCCTGCCCCCAATCCCTCCCAGCATTAGAGTCTTTTCCAATGAGTCAGTTCTTTGCATGAGGTGGCCAAGTACTGGAGTTTCAGCTTTAGCATCATTCCTTCCAAAGAGCACCCAGGGCTGATCTCTTTTAGAATGGACTGGTTGGATCTCCTTGCAGTCCAAGAGACTCTCAAGAGTCTTCTCCAACACCACAGTTCAAAAGCATCAATACTTCAGCACTCAGCTTTCTTCACAGTCCAACTCTCACATCCATACATGACCACTGGAAGAACCATAGCCTTGGCTAGCTGGACTTTTGTTGGCAAAGTAATGTCTCTGCTTTCAAATATGCTATCTACATCGGTCATAACTTTTCTTCCAAGGAGTAAGCGTCTTTTAATTTCATGGCTGCAGTCACCATCTGCAGTGATTTTGGAGCGCAAAAAGATAAAGTCTGGCATTGTTTCCACTGTTTCCCCATGAAGTGATGGGACCAGATGCCATGATCTTCATTTTCTGAATGTTGAGCTTTAAGCCAGAGATAATCACAATGGTATGATAACTCACCTAGAGCCAGACATCTTGTAATGTGAAGTCAAGTGGGCCTTAGAAAGCATCACTACGAACAAAGCTAGTGGAAGTGATGGAATTCCAGTGGAGCTCTTTCAAATCCTGAAAGATGGTGCTGTGAAAGTGCTACACTCAATATGCCAGCAAATTTGGAAAACTCAGCAGTGGCCACAGGACTGGAAAAGGTCATTTTTCATTCCAATCACAAGGAAAGGCAATGCCAAAGAATGCTCACACTACCACACAATTGCACTCATCTCACATGCTAGTAAAGTAATGCTCAAAATTCTCCAAGTCAGGCTTCAGCAATACATGAACCATGAACTTGCAGATGTTCAAGCTGGTTTTAGAAAAGGCAGAGGAACCAGAGATCAAATTGCCAACATCCGCTGGATCATGGAAAAAGCAACAGAGTTTCAGAAAAACATCTATTTCTGCTGTATTGACTATGCCAAAGCCTTTGACTGTGTGGATCACAATAAACTGTGGAAAATTCTGAAAGAGATGGGAATACCAGACCACCTGACCAGCCTCTTGAGAAACCTGTATGCAGGTCAGAAAGCAACAGTTAGAACTGGACATGGAACAATGGATTGGTTCCAAACAGGAAAAGGGGTGTGTCAAGGCTGTATATTGTCACCCTGCGTATTTAACTTATATGTAGAGTACATCATGAGAAATGCTGGTCTGGAAGAAGCACAAGCTGGAATCAAGATGAGTGGGAGAAATAACGATAACCTCAGATATGCAGATGACACCACCCTTACGGCAGAAAGTGAAGAGGAACTAAAAAGCCTCTTGATGAAAGTCAAAGAGAAGAGTGAAAGAAGTATTCTAGGGAAAGCAGTAAACTTAAAGACACCTCTCAACAAAAGTGCAATATGTTAGCCTGGTTCTGTTTACATCAATTTGACAAATGACACCATTCAATATTATAGGTGTTTCAGTATAATAATGCAGGTCAGTTCAGTTCAGTTCAGTCGCTCAGTCATGTCCGACTCTTTGCGACCCCATGAATCGCAGCACGCCAGGCCTCCTTGTCCATCACCAACTCCCAGAGTTCACTCATACTCACGTCCATCGAGTTGGTGATGCCATCCAGCCATCTCATCCTCTGTCTTCCCCTTTTCCTCCTGCTACCAATCCTTCCCAGCATCAGAGTCTTTTCCAATGAGTCAACTCTTCAGCTTTAGCATCAGTCCTTCCAAAGAACACCCAGGACTGATTTCCTTTAGAATGGACTGGTTGGATCTCCTTGCAGTCCAAGGGACTCTCAAGAGTCTTCTCCAACACCACAGTTCAAAAGCATCAATTCTTTGGCGCTCAGCTTTCTTCACCGTCCAGCTTTCACATTCATACATGACTACTGGAAAAACCATAGCCTTGACTAGACGGACCTTAGTCGGCAAAGTAATGTCTCTGCTTTTGAATATGCTATCTAGGTTGGTCATAACTTTTCTTCCAAAGAGTAAGCGTCTTTTAATTTCATGGCTGCAGTCACCATCTTCAGTGATTTTGGAGCCCCCCCAAATAAAGTCTGACACTGTTTCTACTGTTTCCCCATCTATTTGCCATGAAGTGATGGGACCAGATGCCATGATATTAGTTTTCTGAATGTTGAGCTTTAAGCCAACTTTTTCACTCTCCTCTTTCACTTTCATCAAGAGGCTTTTGAGTTCCTCTTCACTTTCTGCCATAAGGGTGGTGTCATCTGTATATCTGAGGTTATTGATATTTCTCCCAGCAATCTTGATTCGTTTGTGCTTCTTCCAACTATCTTTTAAAAACATAAATATACATCTCTACCTCTTCACACATCACCCATTGCCTGTCCATAGATCTGTTTCTGCTCATTATCATCTAACTAGAAATATAACTACAAGCAATGTAAAAACCAGTGGTTCTCAAAACTGGGGAGCCTTAAAATATGCCAGTACCCAGACATCCACCCTAGACCAGTTAAAGGAGAATCTCTATAATTGAAATTAGTCTTAAGCCTTTATAAAAGCTTTCTAGCTGATTCTAATTTGCATTTAGAGTTGAGAACTGCTGCTATAAGCTCTCAAAACTGGGATGCCACTCAGAGCTAATCTTCATTCAATCTTTCTATATCCTTAGAGGAAGGATCAGCTACTTCTTTCTTAAATGCTTCTGGGTTTTCTCTTGACTTCCTCAACCAGGATGATCCATGATCCATGGTCCATGGTTCATAAAATACATAAGTGTAAATGAACAGAGGGCAAAGGAGCTGAGCTACTTGGCTCCTGGTACTTCTCCCTTTTCAACTGGAGGTTTGTTTTTGACCCCTGCAAGAGAAGAGGAAGGAGGGAAACTAGATTAATTTTTCTGAATTTTTGCTAATGGGATATGAATGTATTTCCTATCTGAACTGTGTTAAGAACAGCAACAAAAACAAACAAATGAAAAACAGATATATGCTGGAGCCAGGTCTTCACAACTCAACAGAGACAACTGTTAGATTCTCAGGAACTTGGGGAGCCAGTTTTGTCCTATTGGTAGCTTGAATTTGGCCAGGATGGGAAATTTACACTGTAGACATCAGCAAACGTTACAAATCAGGGTTCCCTCTTTTCCTCCCTACAGAGAATTAACTGTCAAATATCTTTCCATCAAAGCACTGGATATGAGTACTGAAAAAGTGCTTCTCAAACCTTTTTCTTAATTTGAAGTTCAGGAAAAAGGGGTAGGAGGCATAGCAGATTTATGGTTCTTTGCCTCATCAAATTAGATAAGTTACCATCTTGATAAGATTTTCTAGGAGAGGAGAGAGAGGAACATGAACTGAAATTGATTCTAATAAACTATGTGTTTCCTTATGTAGATCTAATAAAGTGTATTTATCAGTAAAGATAGAAATAAACTGTAGGTGTTCCTCAATTTATTAAAGTTAATTGGTGCTTTTGCAACAGTTCAGCCTTACTAATTAATATCCAACTTGTATGTTTTTCAAACTTGTGCTCAAGGAAGCAGAGCTGTTCTTTTTTCTTTTTTTTCCTAAATAGCATGTTAATTCATCTAGATTTTTATGTGGAAATATGCTTAGGTAGTTTTGGCAAATTATATTTTTATAGATAGCATCTCTTTTTCTCTGTAGAGTAAAACTTCTTTTTTAAGGGGAAAATAATTTATGCAAGATCCTATTGCTTTACAAGAACATGTTACTGTCACAAACAGAAGGTGATGCACAATGAATGATTATGGTGGAAGCATCCTGAGATAGCTGGGTTTTTAAAATCTACTCTCTTATTCAGTATTTTCTCTTCCATCAAATAAACTTAAAACATAAACTTATATTAATTTACACAAACACTCAACAAAACCAAAGAGCCATAAATAAATAAATAAATATCATGACCTTGACTTTATTAAGCTTGAATGCTTCATAACTCCTATGATTTCCCACATCCAACAAACTTCAGGCAGCTGCTATGCTCATGTCCTCCCACCTACATCTTCCTCTCTGTATTGCAAACCTACTCCTTCTGTTTCTACATGTCTCATATGTTAAGTTTTCAAGGCTACTCAGTGATCCCACTTTCCTGACCCCCTCTTGTTGACTAGTGCTCTGTGATCCAGGATTCCATTATGAACTGTACCTCTATATCCTTCATTCCACTTTCCAGCCCCCATTAACGTGCATCATTCCTGAGACTCCCTGTTCCTTCAAGGACTTACTGTGCTCCTTACTTTTCTAACTGAGGACTTCATGGAACAGTCAGTGTCTCATCCAAAACACCAGTCTGAACACTGGGAACTTCAAACAAAATTGTAGGAGAATGTTGGAGCAATTTGAAGGTGAATAGTCATTTGACAGTACTCATAAAATCATATCCAAAGTAGAAAAAGCCCTCTTCACCTATCTGTAAGGGAAATTACTGGTAAGCTCCAACTGAAATGACAGGCTCTTTATTAAGATTAACTCTTGCCTGTAAGTATTTTTGCCAGTTTATCTAACTGCATCAGTAACAGTATATTCAAATCTTGAGTTTGACAGGTAATAGGAGAGAGAAATGAATTTTGTTAGGTGATCTCACTCAGTTCCCACTCAATACATGTATTGCTATTGTTGTTCAGTTGCTGAGTCCTGTCTGCCTCTTTGCAACTCCATGAACAGCAGGGCACCAGGCTTCCTTGTCCTTCACTATCTCCTGGTAGAGTTGCTCAAACATGATTTGCTCAAACTCATGTCCATTGAGACATCCAACCATCTCATTCTCTGTTGCCTGCTTCTCCTCCTGCTCTCAATCTTTCCCAGCATCAGGGTCTTTTCCAATGAATTGGATCTTTGCATCAGGTGGCAAAAGTATTAGAGCTTCAGCATCAGTCCTTTCAATGAATATTCAGGGTGGATTTCCTTTCGGATTCACTGATTTGATCTCCTTGCTGCCCAGGGGACTCTCAAGAGTCTTCTCCAGAACCACAGTTCGAAGCATCAATTTTTTGGTGCTCAGCCTTCTTTATGGTCCAATTCTCACATCCATACATGACTACTGGAGAAACGATAGCTTTGACTATATGGACCTTTGTCAGCAAAGTGGTATCTCTGCTTTTAACACTCTGTCTGGGTTCATCATAGCTTTTCTTCCAAGGAGCAGGTGTCTTTTAATTTCATGGCTGCTGTCACCATGCACAGTAATTTTGGAGCCCAGGAAGATAAAGTCTGTTACTGTTTCCATTGTTTCCCCATCTATTTGCCATGAAGTTATGGGACCAGATGCCATGATCTTAGTTTTTTTGGTGAGTTGTAGTCAGCTTTTTCACTCTCCTCTTTCACCTTCATCAAGAGTATCTTCAGTTCGTCTTCACTTTCTGCCATAATGGTGGTATCATCTGGATATCTGAGGTTATTGATATTTCTCCCGGCAGTCTTGGATTCCAGCTTGTGCTTCATCCAGCCTGGCATTACTCATGATGTACTCTGCATATAAGTTAAATAAGCAGGATGACAATATATAGTCTTGACATACCCCTTTCCCAATTTTGAACCAGTGTGTTGTCCCATGTCTGGCTCTAACATACTGCTTCTTGACCTGCATATAGGATTCTCAGCAGGCAGGTAAGGTGGCCTGTCATTCCCATCTCTTTAAGAATTTTCCACAGTTTTTTTGTGATCTACACAGTCAAAGGTTTTAGTGTAGCCAATGAAGCAGTGAAAGTGAAAGTGAAGCCGCTCAATTGTGTCTGACTCTTTGCGACCCTGTGGACTGAAGCCCACCAGGCTCCTCCGTCTGTGGGATTTTCCAGGCAAGAGTACTGGAGTGGGTTGCCATTTCCTTCTCCAGAGGATCTTCCTGACTCAGGGATTGAACCCGGGTCCCCTGCATTATAGGCAGACGCTATTACCATCTGAGCCACAAGGGAAGTCCAATGAAGCAGAAGTAAATGTTTTTCTGGAATCCTCTTACTTTTTCTATGATCTAGCAAATGTTGACAATTTGATCTCTGGTTCATCTGCCTTTTCTAAATCCAGCTTGTACATCTGGAAGTTGTTGGTTAACATACTATTGAAGCCTAACTTGAAGGATTTTGAGCCTTACCTTGCTACCTTATGAAATGAGCACAACTGTGTAGTAGTTTGAACATTCTTTGACATTGCCCTTCTTTGGCAATTAGCCTGTGCTTAAAAACCTCTTAGAAATTTAAGTCTTCTTTGAGAATTGTACATTCAGCTGATATAATACTTTACATCCAAACATATTTGATTTAGAAAGACTCATTAATGATATGAGAAAATATTTAGTGTATAGTAAATGAATTAATAAAAACAGTGTTGAAATTGTTGTTTGTGATCATAACTTAAAAACATGCTGGAGGAACAGGCATTATCTCTGAATGGTGTGGTTATAGGTGAGTGTTGTTTCTGAACACTGACACAGTATCCATGTATAAATGTCTTTATTGTTGAAAAATATCTTCATGCAATTATGAAAAGGTTATCAAATTCCTGATCATAGGCTCTTCATAATAACAAGACTTATAAAATAAGTCAAAATTAGTCATACAAGAAATGACCTGAGCCTTACAAATCAGAGAAACATTTGTCATCTGAAATTTTTCCTATCAACTCCTTAATACCTGACATATTTTTAATAAAGAGCCAGTTGTTAAGTTCTCTGTTTAGAGCAACTGATGTCCAGTAATAATCCCACAAAGAGTCAAGTAGTAAATACTCTTAACATGTGTATAATGTGGTATAAATAATCTGTTCTTAGGACCAGAAGGAACTGTGTCCCACTTCGTTCCCAACCCCTAGCAAAGAACTTCAGATACTACAAGAAATTAAATCTACATAGAGGAGTCCCATTCTCAATAAGCTGGCTCTGTGACAAGCAGACTTACAAATCCAGACCAAGAGAGAGTTAACATTCCCTCTCTTCACATCCCTGCCTCTCCCAATTCCCTGGGTACAGCTTTTAGTTTTAAACAGCAATATTTCTAGTACTTTTATTCTCGCTTGTGCAATGGCTGCCTTGTTATCTTTCTGGAATGCATTTCATTGTCTCTCTTTTTAAAATTTTAACTATGATGTTCCATCTGCTGTTACTGAACTGGACTGTCCCAAAAATGTAAATGTAGACTCAGTCCCACTGGGAATTGCCTAAAAGAATCATTTGCCTGAAAAACAGCAATTGCAAAATGGATTTTAACTTGCTTCAATTAACAATGGCAACAACATCAACAACCAAAAAATATAGGAAGAAGAAGGAAGAAAAGGAGGAGACAGTGGCTTGCTCAGATTGCATTGCAGGCATGTCTGAATCCACTTATTCTCTATCCATTGAGTGGAAGGGAGCGTTGAAGCAGCCACAATACTTAACACTGATAGTAGAGTTGCTTGAAATTTTGCTGGGCTGTGGTGTTGGGCAGAAAGAAACATAAGGGAGCTGACACATTTCTGCTTCCTCTAATGAAGGATCTCAGAGTACCTGAAAGCTCCCCCATTTAAAATTTTACTTTTGACAGTATTTATAACTAGATGTTTTGCCTGCCAATTTGCTTGATAGAAAGGAAGGTACTCCCTCCCTTTTTTGTGGGAAAGTAGTAAAACAACTTTGAATACTTCAGGTATGGAAAGACTAGATCACATATTCAACTATTTATTGGATGCCTACCATGTGTCAGAGCCTCTGCTAAGCACTGGATGAATTATCTATGTCTTTGAGTCTGTTTCTGTTTTGTAAATTAATTAATTTGTATCTTAACTTTTAAGATTCTACATATATTTATCTTTTTCGGTCTGGCTTACTTCACCTAATATGATAATCTCTAGGTCCGTCAATGTTGCTACAGAAGGCACTATTCATTCTTTTTTAAGACTGAGTAATATTCCATTGTGTGTGTGTGTGTGTGTGCCTATATACATGTGTGTACTACATCTTCTTTATACATTCATCTATCAATGAACATCTAGGTTGCTTTCATGTCTTAGCTATTGTAAATGGTGCTTCCGTGAACAGTGGGGTGCAAATATCTTTTGAAATTCTAGTTTTCCCAGCTTTTGGCCCAGGAGTAGGAAAAGCAAAGGAGAAAAGGAAAGATATAAGCATCTGAATGCAGAGTTCCAAAGAATAGCAAGCAGAGATAAGAAAGCCTTCCTCAGTGATCAATGCAAAGAAATAGAGGAAAACAACAGAATGGAAAAGACTAGAGATCTCTTCAAGAAAATTAGAGATACCAAAGGCACATTTCATGCAAAGATGGGCTCGATAAAGGACAGAAATGGTCTGGACCTAACAGAAACAGAAGATATTAAGAAGAGGTGGCAAAAATACACAGAAGAACTGTACAAAAAAGATCTTCATGACCCAGATAATCATGATGGTGTGATCACTCATCTAGAGCCAGACATCCTGGAATGTGAAGTCAAGTGGGCCTTAGAAAGTATCACTACAAACAAAGCTAGTGGAGGTAATGGAATTCCAGTGGAGCTCTTTCAAATCCTGAAAGATGGTGCTGCAAAAGTGCTGCACTCAATATGCCAGCACATTTGGAGAACTCAGCAGTGGCCACAGGACTGGAAAAGGTCAGTTTTCATTCCAATCCCAAAGAAAGGCAATGACAAAGAATGCTCAAACTGCCATACAATTGCACTCATCTCACATGCTAGTAAAGTAATGCTCAAAATTCTCCAAGCCAGGCTTCAGCAGTATGGGAACCATGAACTTGCAGATGTTCAAGCTGGTTTTAGAAAAGGCAGAGGAACCAGAGATCAAACTGCCAACATCTGCTGGATCATCAAAAAAGCAAGAGAGTTCCAGAAAAACATCTATTTCTGCTGTATTGACTATGCCAAAGCCTTTGACTGTGTGGATCACAATAAACTGTGGAAAATTCTGAAAGAGATGGGAATACCAGACCACCTGACCAGCCTCTTGAGAAACCTGTATGCAGGTCAGGAATCAACAGTTAGAACTGGACATGGAACAGCAGACTGGTTCCAAATAGGAAAAGGAGTATGTCAAGGCTGTATATTGTCATCCTGCTTATTTAACTTATATGCAGAGTGCATCATGAGAAACGCTGGACTGGAAGAAACACAAGCTGGAGTCAAGATTGCCAGAAGAAATATCAATAAACTCAGATATGCAGATGACACCACCCTTATGGCAGAAAGTGAAGAGGAACTCAAAAGCCTCTTGATGAAAGTGAAAGAGGAGAGTGAAAAAGTTGGCTTAAAGCTCAACATTCAGAAAACTAATATCATGGCATCTGGTCCCATCACTTCATGGCAAATAGATGGGGAAACAGTAAAAACAGTGTCAGACTTTATTTTGAGGGACTCCAAAATCACTGAAGATGGTGATTGCAGCCATGAAATTAAAAGATGCTTATTTCTTGGAAGGAAAGTTATGACCAACCTAGATAGCATATTAAAAAGCAGAGACATTACTTTGCCAACAAAGGTCTGTCTAGTCAAGGCTATGGTTTTTCCAGTGGTCATGTATGGATGTTAGAGTTGGACTGTGAAGAAAGCTGGGTGCTGAAGAATTGATGCTTTTGAACTGTGGTGTTGGAGAAGACTCTTGAGAGTCCTTTGGACTGCAAGGAGGTCTAACCAGTCCATTGTGAAGGAAATCAGTCCTGGGTGTTCTTTGCAAGGAATGATGCTGAAGCTGAAACTCCAATACTTTGTCCACCTCATGCTAAGAGTTGACTCATTGGAAAAGACTCTGATGCTGGGAGGGATTGGGGGCAGGAGGAGAAGGGGACGACAGAGGATGAGATGGCTGGATGGCATCACTGACTCGATGGACATGAGTTTGAGTGAACTCTGGGAGTCGGTGATGGACAGGGAGGCCTGGCGTGCTGCATTTCATGGGCTCGCAAATAGTCGGACACAACTGAGCGACTAAACTGAACTGATTTAGATATTCTCTCTTAATTTGGTTGATTGTTTGATATTAAGCTGTATGTGTCATTTTTATATTCCAGAAATTAATCTCTTGTTTGTTACATTATTTGCAAATGTTTTCTCCAATTCTGTAAGTTGTCTTTTCATTTTGTTTATGGTTGTCTTTGTTGTGGCAAAAGTTTTTAAATTTAATTAGGTCTTATTTGTTTATTTTGTTTTTATTTCCATTACTACAGGAGAAGGATTCAAAAATATATTCCTGAGATTTATGTCAAATATATCTGTACATATTTTTGCCATGTAAACAAATGATAAGGAATTTTGTTTTTGTAGCTTTTATCCTTCCCTTGAAGCTCAGCTGGTAAAGAATCAGCGTGCAATGTGTGTTGGGAAGATCCCCTGGAGAATGGAACGTCTACCCACTCCATTTTGAGTTTATCTTTGATGTTAGGAAGTGTTTTAATTTCATTCTTTTACATGTAATTGTCCAGTTGTTCCTAGCACTACTTACTGAAGAGACTATCTTTTTTCCCATCTTATATTCTTTCCTTCTTTGTCAAAGATAACATGCCCATTTTTGGATGAGTTTATCTCCAGGCTTTCTGTCCAGCCCTATTGGTCTACACTTTGGGGTTTTTTGCCAGTACCATACTTTGTAGTATAGTCTGAAATCAGGTAGGTTCATTCCTCCACCATGATGCTATTAATGATCATGTATTCTGAATATCCTCCAATCTGTGAGTTTCTTAGTTTGTTCTTTTTCTTTCATGATCTTGACACTTTAAGAAAGTATTCTGTAAGTATCTTGTGGAGTGTTCCCTCTGTTAGTTTTGTCTGTTATTTTCTTATAATTGGAATGAGATTATGGATTTGGGAGAAGCCTGCTACAGAAGGATAATGTCCTGATCATTATCACATATCAAGAGGTACCTGTTAGCACTAGACCTTAGTACTGATAGTTTGATACTAAGTATCAGAACTTAGTAATGATAATCTCATAGATCTCATGTAGATCTATGAGATTTCTTCTTTGTAAAGTTACTGGGTTTTATTTTTGTCCCTTTTTAATACTCTATGGGTTTTCCAGTAGTCATGTATGATGTGAGAGTTGGACTATAAAGAAAACTGAGTGCCAAAGAGTTGATGCTTTTGAACTGTGGTGTTGGAGAAGACTCTTGAGAGTCCCTTGGACTGCAAAGAGATCAAACAAGTCCATCCTAAAGGAAATAAGTCCTGAATATTCATTGGAAGTACTGATGCTGAAGCTGAAACTCCAATACTTTGGCCACCTGAAGCAAAAAACTGACTCATTGGAGAGAGAAGTCCCTGATGCTGGGAAAGACTGAAGGCAGGAAAAGGGGATGACAGAGGATGAGATGGTCTCATGGCATCACCAACTCTATGGATATGAGTTTGAGCAAGCTCTGGGAGTTGGTGATGGACAGGGAAGCCTGGCATGCTGCAGTCCATGGGGTCACAAAGAGTCAGACACAACTGAGCAACTGAATTGAACTGAACTGATACTCTGCTTATTAAAAGTGAGTCCTTAACTCCAACCAAAAGGAGGTGTATGAGTCTCTAGCTCTTAGAGGCAGGGATATCAAATAATTTGGGGAAATCTGTTAGAACCATCATAGCAATAATGTGTTTTGGGCAGAAATACTCTGAATTTGTGCAAATATCCTGTTCCTTTTGAAGTTTCACTTATACATTTTAACATGACTTGGTGGAACATGCCTGGACCAATTATTACTGAAGGGAATTTTTACTTCTCTCATTCCTTCTGTTTAGCATTTGGAATTCTCCTGTAATAAAGATTGACCATTCTCCTCCATTCATTTACTTATCCATTCATTTGCTTATATCAATATGGATTCATGGATATTTATATTGTTTGAGAGGATTATAAGCCAGTACTATAATTGCTTATTTTGTTGTTCAAACTATTCTAGCTTTTAGCTTTTGGGAGTTCTTTCAGTGTGGTTCCTACAACTTTTGACATGCACTGGTGTTGATTTTTGAGTAATTCCTTGCTGCTTAAAACCAGAAATGTTGAGCCAACCTTGTATTGCTGAGACGAGCTCCACTTGTTTGTGGCATATTAGCCTTTTAATATATTTCTAGATTTTACTTTCTAATATTTTAAAGTGTAAAGAAGTGGGGGTAGCTGTAAATGGTAACTTGAGGTATCCTTGAGTTGATGACCAGTTCTGTGTCTTAACTGTATCAAAGCCAATGTCCTAGTTGGGATATTGTACCACAATTTTGTAAGATACTTCCTTTTGGGGAAGCCAAGTGATGGTGTTACACAGAACCTATCTGTAGTATTTCTTAAATGACATATAAATCTACAGTTATCTCAAAATGAAAAAAATTTTTTTAAAAATATGACAATTGTACAATGATAGATGGAGGAACAATAGAAATATACCATATTGTAGAATCCTTGCACTATATCTGAACTGATACACATAAGAAAAGTATACTGTAAACCTTAAAAAAATCCACTGAGGAAATAAAACAAGTGTACATATGCCTGGAAAATCCCATGGACAGAGGGGCCTGGCAAGCCCCAGTCCACGGGATCACAGAGTCAGACATGACTAAATGATTAACTTTTCACTTTCATTAATAAAATATAAGTTTAAAATACTTTAAAATATTATTAAAAATAAAATGATCCAGTTTTGTTAATTCCAAAGTCCAGTTCAGAACAGGGAATGTTACCAGTGATAAAGGATATAATTTTGTAATAACAAAATCATCTATTCATGAGTAGGACATAACAATCAAATGTTTATGCACCTAATACAAACCTTTGAAACACATGAAGCAAAATGTATAGATCTGAAAGGAGAAATAGACATATCTGTAATTATATTTGGAGATTTCAACAGTTCTAAAAAAATGATGAATCAAGGAAACAATTAGTAGAGATAAAGACAAGGGAACAATTACAAATGTTCAAGAAAATCGACCTGATGGAGACTTATACAACATTCAGTCAGTTTAGTCGCTTATTCCTGTCTGACTCTTTGTGACCCCATGGATTGCAGCACGCCAGGCTTCCCTGTCCATCACCAACTCCCGGAGCTTACTCAAATTTATGTCCATCCAGTTAGTGATGCCATTCAACCATCTCATCTTGTTTTCCCCTTCTCCTGCATTCAATCTTTCCAAGCATCATGGTCTTTTCCAATGAGTCATTTCTTCACATCAGGTTGCCAAAGTATTGGAATTTCAGCTTCAGCATCAGTCCTTCCAGTGAACACCCAGGACTGATTTCCTTTAGGCTGGACTGGTTGGATCTCATTGCAGTCCAAGGGACTCTCAAGAGTCTTCTCCAACACCACAGTTCAAAAGTACCAATTCTTCGGTGCTCAGTTTTCTTTATAGTCCAGCTCTCATGTCCATACATAACTACTGGAAAAACCATAACTTTGACTAGATGGACCTTTGTTGTCAAAGTAATGTCTCTGCTTCTTAATATGCTGTACAACGTTACACCCATGTTATTTACAAGTACACAGGGAAAATTTACTAAATTGATCTTGGCCACAGACAAATATAAATAAATATGAATTGACTGAAATCATAGAAGGTGTGTTGTCTAACCACAATATGATTAAATTACAAGTTAATAACAGATAGCTATCTGGAATATCACAAATATTTAGAAGCTAAACAACATATTTTTATATAATTAATAAGCAAAAGAAAAATTAAAAGTTTTATAAATTAAAAAGATTATCAATGCAATAAAAGGAACAACCTAACATCTCAGGATGAAAGTGAAAGTCACTCAGTAGTATCCGACTCTTTGTTACCCCATGGACTATACAGTCCATGGAATTCTCCAGGCCAGAATAGTAGATTGGGTAGCCTTTCCCTCTACACAGGATCTTCCCAACCCAGGGATCAAACCCAGTTCACCCACATTGCAGACAGATTCTTTACCAGCTGAGCCACAAGGGAAGTCCAAGAATACTAGAGTGGGTAACCTAGCCCTTCTCCAGGGGATCTTCCCAACCCAGGAATTGAACCAGGGTGTCCTGCATTGCAGGTGGATTCTTTACCAACTGAGCTGTCAGGGAAGCCCACATCTCACAATATGTTGGAGGTAACTAGAGTAATCTTCTATCCAATGAAACCTGAGAAAAATCCAATTTGACATCAATTTCCACATTAAGCACCAGATGATACCGAAGAAATTTGAAGCCAATGATTCTCTGAAAATATAGCAACAACAAAATCCCCAAACAGTTCTGCATATTCTAAGATTAACTCAATTCTCCAGTCTGAAGGTCTAGCAGTAGAAGAAGTATGTGCACTTCAGGCATAGATACTATTTATCTCAATTCTACTATCCTACAAACAGATTAACCAAAAGTTGTGAGACATCAAAAAATTGCAGATAGAAAACAGTATATAATCAAGAGACAAAGCTGGAGAATGGAATGGCAACCCACTTCAGGGTTCTTGCCAGGAAAATCCCATGGATAGAGGAGCCTGGCAGTCCATTAGGTCAAAAGAGTTGGACACAACTTAGCGACCAAACCATCTCCACTACCAAGAGACAAAGCAGTCAACACAGTCAGACTCAGAAATGATCAAGATTTTGAAATTTCAGACAAACATTTGAAAACAACTATGACTAATACTGGAGAAGGCAATGGCACCCCACTCCAGGGCTCTCACCTGGAAGGTCCCATGTATGGAGGAGCATGGTGAGCTGCGGTCCATGGGGTTGCTAAGAGTTGGACACAACTGAGCAACTTCACTTTCACTTTTCACTTTCATGCATTAGAGAAGGAAATGGCAACCACTCCAGTGTTCTTGCCTGGAGAATCCCAGGGACAGGGAGCCTGGTGGGCTGCTGTCTATGGGGTCGCACAGAGTCGGATATGACTGAAGCCACTTAGCAGCATGACTAATATATTCAAGTCTCAAGAGGAGGAAATTGAAATGTGACATTTCAACAGGGAAATGGAAACCATAAGAAAATCAAAAGAAAATGTAGAAATGAAAAACCACAGTAACAGAGATGAAAAATCACTTACATACCCAGCGGTAGAGTCAGAACAACTGAGGGAAGCGTCAGTGAAGTTGAAGATTTTTTCAACATTAATTGCCCAAACTAAAACACAAAGAAAAAAAATGAGGGAAAAAATAAAAACAGAACATCCCAAATTCTGAAACAATGTCAAATGGCTTAACATAAATAAAATACATGCCCTAATAAAAATGAAGCAATGCATATTTTAAGAGATAATCATTGAGAATTTCTAAAATTAGCAAAATACATCAGACTACAGATACAAGAAATTTTGAAAATTCCAATGTGATGAACATCAAGGGAATTGAAAGACACATGTCATATGTGTGTTATTTATCGTCAATAGCTCAAAATCAAAATAAAGAAAATACCTTCAGGACAGAGGACAAAAGTACATATGATGTATACAAGAAAAACTGGAAGATTTGCAGAAGACATATTGTCAGAAATTTTGCAAAATCAAAGAAAAGTTATCACCATATTTAATGTGCTAAAAGTAAAATGCTATCAACCCCCCACACTTATTAATAATGAAATATCTTTAATAAATAAAATAGAAATGAACATTTTTAGTTAAAATAGAGAATTCATTATACAAGATGATTTTTTAAAATGGTTTTCAGGAAGACCAAATATGATGCAAGATTAATATCTTAGATTTGCACAAAGATATAAAAATTCCTAGAAATGGCTAGCATAAATATAAAAGTAAAAAATGCAATATTTTTGAGTTTTAGTTGCTCTAAAAGGTAATTTATGGTCACGTGTGTAAGTAATAGCAATGTATTTGAATTGATAAATATCAAGAAATAACACTGGTGAAAATTATCATGCAAAAACAGGAAGTAACAATTTACTGTCATTTCTAAGATTTTTATGTTACATGTAAAACCATATAATCATATTTGAAGGTAGGTTGTGATTAATTAAATATGCATATTGTAAACTTTCGAGCAACTGTGAAATTTATAGAGTGGTATAAATAATAACCCAATAATGAATTAAATTGATTCTTATGAATATATAAGTAGCTCAATAACTGCCAGAAAATAAGAAGAATAAAAGAACAAGAAACAAATGGAACAAATAGCATTTTTCTATGAGAATTCGATGCTGATTCAGTATTTGAAAAAAATCTTTCCTTGCAAATCACCATATCTACACATTAAGAGAAAAATAAAGTGTATGATCCCTAAAGCTTATAGAACAGGATATTATTTTGCTGATATAAAGACATCATGAGGATAATTAACCTTCTAGCCTATTCCCATAAAAGAAAATTACCAGGAACCCAGTGCTCCATTGTAGAATTATGGGAAGAAAACATGCCATCTTTTCGGTTTTCCTTCTTTTACAATGTAGATCTCTGTGCTTAGAGCAGTAATGCTTAACCCTGGCTATTCATCAACAAACTGTAGAATTAAAAAAAAATAAAATTTGAGAGATTCACCCACAGAGTTTTTGAATCAATAGGATGGCATTCTGCCTAAATAGTTACATTTTTAAAGTACTCCATTGGAGTATTACCATGTCCCATCAATGGTTGATGGTCATTGTCCTTGAAAGATCAAGGACCAAAAGTCAACTTGGCCTGTGTTATTTGTCCAAAAATAGCCATTCCTACTGGAGCCTTCAAGACAGTATAGAAAATTTTTAACTCTAAGTGAAGAGATACAAGCTACTCAATTCTGGATGGAAATTAATCACAAATATTTAAATATTTGGAAAAGGATAATGTGTTTTAGCTTGACACACATATTAATTTCATTTTGTGTGATTGTTTCACCATAATGTCTGTGCTGTTTATTGAAGAGATATTCAAAATCTTAACCAAATGGAATATTTTCCTCTTTCTCTCTATATTTTATCTCCTTTATCCTATACTCCAGACTCCTGTCTCTCACTCAGTAAAACACACCAGGCATCATCAATAGGAGTGTGGTCACATGTACCACCATGAGGCCATTATAAAAGTATTGCAGTTTACCAGTTATAATGGAATTCTGATTTCAAACAGGTGAATAGGGAAGATAGTGTTCTCTTTTTCGAAAAGTAGTTTTAACACACATTACTAAAAATAAAATATATACTCATGTAAAAACAAAAGCTTATGCAAAACTAAACCAAATTTCTTTCTGAGAATTATTTATTTTAATCATTATACTTTCTTAAAATTAAGTATATTAAACAAAGAGAAAACACCCAACCATGTCACCAAAAAAGGATAATCACAGTCACTATTTTGGTATAGTTTTTCAGACATTTCCACATACAATTATGAAAACATATAAGGAATATTCTATAAAACTAAAATCAGATATATATAGTATTCTTTTTATTTATTTATTTTTAATAATTATTTTTACTAATAGTTTATAATTCATTTATTTTTGCTGTTTGCCTTGTTTTTTCCTCAATTGTTATCTTTCATTTAATTTTTTTGATTATTACTGAAAATACTTTTGTTGTATAGCGGTGATACATCCAAAATGATCGACTTAGCTGTCATAATGCCATAAATATATAATGTTTTCTCATTTATCTAGCTATTTTTGCTCAAAATTATATTTGGGAGATTCAATAATGCTGTAATGTGTACCAGAGTTTATTTCTTCATAATGCTGAGGAGGATTCCATTGTTGGGTATTCCATAATTTTTTATATTGCAACTAATATTTTGATAAATATTTTTGAAGAATGAAGAGAAGGTGGGAGAAAAGCCATTGCCACTTATTGAGCATTTATTTGCCAAAAACTGTACTCGCAGCTTACATGAATTACACCAACTTAATCCTCCCATGGAATCAATCATGTCGGTTTGAATCAGGAGCTCCATGCTTCTTACAACTTCTCAAAATTCCAGAGGCAGAATAATACACAATTAGTTCAATTCTGATATCTAAGTGAAGGTTATCAGAATTATAATAAAAATACAAGAATACTCAGTTAAATTAGAATTTCAGATAAACAATGAAGACTTTTAAAATGTGCTTATGAGAGGAAATATACTACAGCATAATAAAGGCACTATATGACAGACACACAGCTAGCATCATACTTAGTGGTAAAACCTGAAAGCATTTCCTCTGAGATCAGAAATAAGACAAGGATGCCCATTTCACCACTTTTATTCAACATAGTTCTAGAAATCCCAGCCACAGAAATCAGAGAAAAAAAAGAAATACAAGGAATCCAAATTGGAAAAAGAAGCAAAATTGCCACTGTTTGCAGATGACAAGATGTTATACATAGAAAATCCTAAAGACTACTAGAGCTCATCAATGAATTTGATAAAGTTGCTAAATACAAAATTAACATATATAAATATGTTGCATTACAGATCATAAAGTGAGAATAATATGTCATAAAGAGAAATTAAGGAAACAATCCCATTTGCCCTCACATCAAAAAAATAAATAAATAAATAAAATAAGATAGTCTGGAATAAACCTACCTATGGAGGCAAAAGGCCTGTACTGTGAAAACTATGATATACTGGTGCAAAAAATTGAAAGACACAAACAGATGGAAAGATATACCAAGGTTTTGAATTCGAAGAATCAATATTGTTAAAAATAACCATGTTACCCAAGGCAATCTACAGATTCAAAGCAATCCCTATCAAATTATCAATGTCACTTTTCACATAACTAAAAAAGCAATTTTTAAAATTTGTATGGAAACACAAAACACTCTAAATAGCCAAAGGAATCTTGAGAAAGAGAAACAGAGCTGGAGGAATCAGGCTCCCTGACTTCAGATTATACTACAGTGCTGCAGTAATCAAAACAGTATGATACTGGTGCTAAACTGGACATATGGATCAAAACAACAGGATAGAAATCCCAGAAATAAACCCACATACTTATGGTCAATTAAACTGCAACAAGGGCAGAAAGACTATACAATGGAGAAAACTGAGAACTACATGTGAAAGAATGAAATTAAAACATTCTCTAACACTATACACAAAAATAAACTCAAATGTAAATATAAGACCAGATACTATAAAATGTAAGACCAGATATCATAAAATTCCTAGAGAATAACATAGGCAGAACACTCACTTTGACATAAAGTATAGGAACATCTTTTTGAATTTGTCTCCTGGAGTAATGGAAATAAAAACAAAAATAAACAAATGGGACCTAATTGAACTTAAAAGCTTTTGCACAGAAAAGAAAACCATAAAAAAAATGAAAAGACAACTTACAGAATGGGGGAAAACATTTGAAAATGATGGAACCAACAATAGAGTAATTTCCAGAATATACAAACATCTCATACAGCTTAATATCAAAGAAGCAACCCAAGCAAGAAAAAAGAAAAGAAAAAAAAGAGTATCTAAATAGATATTTCTCCAAAGAAGACATACAGATGGCCAATAGGCATGTGAATCAATCAAAATCAATAATTATTCAGTTCAGTTTAGTCACTCAGTCGTGTCTGACTCTTTGCGACCCCATGAATCGCAGCACGCCAGGCCTCCCTGTCCATCACCAACTCCCGGAGTTCACCCAAACTCATGTGCATAGAGTCAGTGATGCCATCCATCCATCTCATCCTCTGTCGTTCCCTTCTCCTCCTGCCCTAATCCCTCCCAGCATCAACGTCTTTTCCAGTGAGTCAACTCTTCACATGAGGTGGACAAAATATTGGAGTTTCAGCCTCAGCATCAGTCCTTCTAGTGCATACCTAGGACTCATCTCCTTCAGAATGGACTGGTTGGATCTCCTTGCAGTCCTAGGAACTCTCAAGAGTCTTCTCCAACACCACAGTTCAAAAGCATCAATTCTTCAGCACTTAGCTTTCTTCACAGTCCAACTCTGACATCCATACATGACCACTGGAAAAATCATAGCCTTGACTAGATGGACCTTTGTTGGCAAAGTAATATCTCTGCTTTTTAATATGCTATCTAGGTTGGTCATAACTACAGTGAGTTACCGCTCACCAAATAGAATGCCCATCATCAAGAAGTCTACAAATAATAAATGCTGAGTGTGTGGAGAAAAAGGAACCCTCCCACAATGTTTGTGGGAAGGTAAATTGGTGCAGTCTGAAATTTCCTTAGAAACTAAATATAGAGTTACATATCATTCTGCAATCCCACTCCTGGACATTTATCCAGAGAAAACTCTAATTCCAGAAGATACTTGCACTCTAGTATTCATAGCATACTATTTACAACAGTCAAGACATAGAAGCAGCCTAAATGTCTATCCATAGATGAATGGATGAAAAATATGATATGTACATATATACATAATAAAATATTACTCAGCCATAAAAAGAATGAAATAATACCATTTACAGCAACATGGATGGACCTAAAAATGATCATATTAAGTGAACTAAATTTGATGAAGACAAACATCGTATGATGTTAGTTATATGTGGAATCTAAAAAAATGATACAAATGGGCTCTGTATCAACCTAGAGGGGTGGGGGATGGGGAGAGAGATGGGATGGAGCTTCAAAAGGAAGGGGACATATGTATACCTGTGGCTAATTCACGTTGAGGTTTGGCAGAAAACAGCAAAATTCTATAAAGCAATTATCCTTCAATAAAAAATAATTTAAAAAATGATGCAAATGAACTTCTTACAAGACAGAGATTCACAGTCATAGAATTCGAACTTATGGCTACCAAATGGGAAAGGGTAAGGCCACCTCATGCGAAGAGTTGACTCACTGGAAAAGACTCTGATGCTGGGAGGGATTGGGGGCAGGAGGAGAAGGGGACAACAGAGGATGAGATGGCTGGATGGCATCACTGACTCGATGGACGTGAGTCTGAGTGAACTCCAGGAGTTGGTGATGGACAGGGAGGCCTGGCCTGCTGCGATTCATGGGGTCGCAAAGAGTCGAACATAACTAAGCGACTGAACTGAACTGAAGGGAGGGACAAATTGTGCTTGGATTAGCAAATACAAACTACCATATATAAAACAGATATACAATAAAGTCCTACTGTATAGTACAGGGAACTATATTTAACAACTTGTCATAATGTATAATGGAAAAGAATCCAAAAAAGATATATGAATCACTTTGCTATACACTAGTAACTACACAGTGTTGTAGATTAACTGTACTTCAGTTTTTTAAAATGGTTGAAAATGGACTTATGACCCCATGAAACTTTGGGGACAATTTATACTAAAAATTTATTTATTGTTCATCTTAAATCCAAATTTAACTAGACGTTCTATAATTTATCTGGCAAGTCTAAACTAAAGCAATATAATTTTTGAGATTTTTTTTTCCCCCTGATGAGAGAGAATCCTGTGTGTCAAGCAAATAAAAACATATGCCACTTTTACAAATGTTCCTTACTTGGTTTGTTTATATAAAAAGAACGTCTAGAGTCTACAATTAAAAATGCTCCCATCCTGTCGAACATGACTTAGTGACTAAACAGCAACTTCCCTCCCTCAGAAGTCTTCCTTACTAAGCCCACAAAGACACAGAGGGAAAACAAAAAGCATGGTACCAATCATAGAATGACATCAGGTACCTTAAAATAAGTAGGGTCCACTTTACATCCAAGGAAGGGTGCCCTCATGGAAGTGAGCACGCATGAGTATGGGCCAACCTTCCTGAAAGGGATGTTATTCATAGTTGAGGAGGCACCCTCTTCACCCACTTCCCTTCCCATTGTCTTGCAACCTTGAAACAAATCTGGAGACAGCAGCTTGGCAAATCCAATGAAAATGCTTGCACGCAACTATCATGAACTTCCCAGAGTAGGGAATGTCGTCTCCTTTTTCCAAGTATAAAACTAGTAATGATATTAAAGGAAGGTGATTTGAAACTCTGTTACCTTCTTCTCTGGTTTGGAGTTGGATAAGGACCCTGAGAGCCATCAGCTCCCTTCTGGCTCTGGCCTCAAGTTCCTGTCTGCCAGAATGATGATGAGGCTCTCCTGGATGGCACAGTTATTCAAAGTTAGCATGCCATTCTATGCAGTCTATTTAAAACTATTAGGAGCTTGGATTCTTCCTCCCCTATAATTTAGAAGGCAGAACAGAGAGGCAGTTTGCTCTTAAAACAATGCAACTGCGAGCTCCTGAGCTGCTGTCAGACCGACATCCCTTCTGTGGAAAATAGCTCCCTTGATGTGTGCCAGAGATCTGTGCACCCCCAGATTAATGAGAGAGGGTTCACATTGCTTGTGTTTGATTCTGGGCCTTGAAAAAGGGTGAAGTGATTGTAATGGAAGAAATAGAGGAAGAATCCTGAGTGGTAAGCAGGAGACCTGGGTATAGTTACCTTTTTCTCAATTTGCTACCCGTTAGTTGTGTGACCTTAGGTAAATTCCTTATCATCTTTGAGCTGCAGTATCCCTATATAAAATACTGAGCCTTGACTAAATTATTGTAAAGAGCCTTTTGAAACTAGAGGTTTATGGCATTTTACATTACCTTTTGTTTCCCTTGAGATTTTTGTGTTTTGTTCAGTTCTTCAAGTTATGCCACTTCTTGAGCAATAGTCATAAATCACAGAGCTCACTGGCTCTCTAACAACTCTTTTAGAAACCTTTATGTAACAAACCAGCAAAAGAAATATCAAGGGCTGCTGCCTAAAGGGACTTTGGGAAGAGAGGTAAGAATGTATAATTCTTAAAAAAAAAAAAAAAAACACTGAAGTATAAGTGAGAAAAGGAGAAAAGGGGAAATATAGCAGAGGGAAATATTCAGAAAATTGGACCAAAGGATGAGCTGTAGTGAAACACAGAGGAAAGTATCGTAGTAGTGCAGGGTTAGAATGAGATGCTATCATTTCAAGTGGGTGGTAAAAACATCACAAAAGAAAAGAGTGAGAGATTGTAACACAAAGGAAGGAGCAAGTTAAAACTGCAGAAGTAGAACTGTGTTCACCCTTCCAGTGAGCTGAAAGGCTATGAGCTTTCGCCCAATATTCCTGAGAAATAAAGCATGTAGGATCACATACACACTACTGACTTCTATCCTTGGGTTGTTGGACTCTATGACAGGACAGGGACAGCAAGGCAAAGTAATGAGTGGAGTGGAGTAATTGGGCAGTGGCTCGTATTATCGAATGGAAGGAATTAGTCATGTGGGAGTAGGGATGCAAAGGAAATGATGGGGAAGAAGAGCAGTGATGTGTATCTGTACTATCTGGGAACACTGAGAAACAGCAACCTACTCAGGAACTCTTCTTGACAGTGTTAGAGAAAGCTCTGGATGTTAAGAAATGATAGAAATTTCTCCAAGTTCTTCCTATACTTTTCATCGAAAGGAAAATAATTCAGTGACAGAACAGATAGAATATTCAGTTTGACAGATACTTGAGTTTGATTTCATGGATTTTTTTCCCTTGGGTAGCTAATGGTTAGCTACTTTCTTAAACTATATAAAGTAGGGTTGCCCTGTGCTGCAGAGGCAGCTGGCACCTGGAGACTAGGTCCCTTCTTGAGATAGATGCAAGCTTCACAGAGGAAGGGTGCAAGTTATGCTTCTCCTTCTTGTCCCACCCACGATGCATATTCATTTTATTATTATCGTTCATTCACTTGGATGATTAAGAGAGAGGAAATGGATTGGGCATATGCCTTTAGCTCTCCCAAATTGATGTGAAGTGTAGTTCAAGTTTTCTACTAAAAACATATCAATTTCAAATGTGAGAAAGCAAAATAGGAAGGAGCCTTGAAGTGTGCATGTAAAGAGGGATGTAGGCAGCGGAATAAGTAATGAAGAAGGTTATTGTTTCCTAGGTGGCAGTGCCTCCATAGGTCAGTGAAAGAAAGGAATATCCCTAATACCATGGACTTTTTAAAGCTGACCTCCTTCTACAGCCCATTGTGTGTACAAATTTAGTATCCAGTCAATTGGCTCTGCACCCTGGCTCTACGGACACCATGCTAAATTAAATAATTTGTCACGGTTGCAGCCAATCCTCTAAACCCTATAAATCAAATGTACCTGTCCTCAGTTATCTCTTTTCTGTTCAATTTAGCTCTCAAAATTGAAAGCTAGACAATATGTCATAAAAAGCCAGGCTATGAGTATGTAGTGAACACCTACCCTGTGCAAGTTCTTTGTTAAAAATTCCTGAACAAACAAAAGTGAAAAGAAAATTTCCACCGTAAGTTTTCACTTCAGCTTTAAATAAGGGAAGAAATGACTAACAAAGCTAATTCATAGGGAAATATGCAAAAGAACGCTCAAAGGATGGAAAAAACGTTGAAAATGATAAAAAGGTAGGAAAATGTACAGACAAAGAAGCATGAGTTAAAAACAGCTAAAAAGATAAACAAATGCAATATATGTACACAATATATATTATAATAACATGTTAGAAATTTTTGTCAAAAACTAGATCCATCGAGTTGAGTATGAGGAAAAATAAATCCTTATATGAATTGTTGATGAGTTTTGGAGGGGAACTTGTAGAGTGTTATCTACATTTTAACTGTCTGTACATTTGACACAACCACTTTCCGATAAATCTCTCCTATAATGTTATATAAGTAAGTATTCTACAAAAGAGCAGAAATAGTCATCATCAAATTGCTTATTATAGCAAAACATTGGAAACAATCAAAAAATTATGTATATTATGATCGTATTAAAATACGTGTACATGCGCCTGTGTGTGCGAATGCACAGGCACGTATGTGCACTTGAGGAAGATAACAAAAGAGAGAGAGTGCACAGGAAAGCCTGAATATGAGCTCTGTGAAGCATAGACTCATTCTTTTCCTAGGTACACTAATCACAGAAGTTAGTAGATACATAGAAAAATAAGTCTGAACAAAAATAAATTCTAGCAGTTGTTACTTTGGTGGGGACCTTGTTGAGAAGCTAATGGTCTTTCCATTTTTTTTTAATTTATACATCCCCTTGCAATTTCAACTTATTACAGCAAGTAGGTAGGGCTTTTGTAATTCAAAAATCAATAGGAAAATTTAGGAGACATCACAAGCTACATAGTTATTATTCTAGTGAATTATAGAGACAATAAAAGTGATATAGGGATTCGGAAAAGCTGGAGTGAATTCCCAACTGGCTTAATTATGAAGGATTTATGACAAGGGTCACATTTAAATTAGGTCTCAGAGAATACTGCATGGGATACTGCAGCCCTTAGGATCTGTGTATTAGCCTCATTTTAGTTGCCAACTCACTGCAAGTTGTCCAGCACAGTGAAAATAACATAGACATCACATTTCTAAGCTGTAGGTCTAGAATGTGTGACTTTCACCCATTAAAGAAATTATGTCTGCTTAATCTTTCTGTATCTCAGTTTAAAATAAAGGACTTCAGTCAGTATCTCCCAAGACCCTTTCAGTATAATAATTAAGTAATATTTGAGGAGGAATGACATTTCTGGTGAAGGAATAAGAAGGTGGAATGGTACAACCTTAGCTCTGAAACTGGTGAGTAAACCCTTTATTCCCCCGCAGAAAAAGATTCATAGAGGTATATGATGGCAAATATTGCTGAAATGGCAAGTATGACTCAGAAGGTAGATAGCTTTGAATGTCAGGCTAAAGAGGATGCGTTTTATCTGATGGGAAATCACTGATGATTTCTGAGTAGGAGACTTACCCTGCCAAACAGATGCTTTAGGAACTGTAATTTGGCAGTGATATGAAGGAATAGGGGCTAGAAGTAGGGGAAGGATTATTTGGAGGTCTTGTCAACCATCAAAGGTGGGGGAGATAACAGAGGCTAGGGGGTAGGAAGATATAATTTTGTTGCTGATATTTCAGTTTGTGGAATAAAATATATTGAAATGGAAATGTTAATGTCACTATGGGATCCTGTTCTGAGAAAAAGGGGGCGCATTCACATTCAAGCTCTAGGTGATATTTATTAGAGCCTTGTCATTTATTTATAAACTAAAAGGGTGTATCTAAAAATAGCTTTATTCTGGCCTGAAAATGAAAATGGGATGATGTAACAGACATTAGCCAACATAAACACTTTGCATTAAGAATAGAAAACTACAACATACATGAACAACATGCAAGAAAGGTGATAAGGAGCTTCTCCCCTCCCCTATATTTAAACTGCAATTTTTCTTTTAACAAGTAAAATACTGGAAGGGTTGGTGGTGGTTTAGTCACCAACTCGTGTCCGACTTTTGTGACCCCCATGGACTGTAGCCCACCAGCCTCTTGTCCATGGCATTTTCCAGGCAAAAGTACTGGATTGTGTTGCCATTTCCTTCTCCAGGGGATCTTCCCGACCCAGGGATTGAACCCAGGTCTCCTGCACTGCAGGCAGATTCTTTACTGAAATTTTGTCAAATTTGTGACATAGATTTCTTTTGTAAAGAGAAAAATATTTTTTTTATTTTTGGACATTAAAAAAATTAATGCAGCCCTTGTAAACACTTTAGCTCAGCTGAATATACACAACTTATTGAAGGAAAGATGCTAGGAATTACAACATTGTTTTGCATGAAGGAACTTTAACTCAGAGGTCCTTTGGTAATTTATCCAAAGGTTGCTGGCATTAGAGTAAATGCCCACATCTCTCTCAATGTATTGACTCTGATAAAAATATGTACCAAGCTTCAATTATTACTAAAAAGTACTCTTTCGTACACTCTTACATAGAACATCTGAGTAAATGTAAGTGGTTTCCAGAAGAAAAAATCATTTATAATCACATTATAAAGTTTATGATGTTACTATCTGTATATCAGGGAATAAAGCTGCTGCATGTGTCCATCACTGAAGGTGAAGCTTGTCACTCAGAAGATATGTTTCTCCCTCCAGCATGCCCAGTGGGGACAAGCTGCCTGCTGGCCATGGCATTCTCATGGACTATCATGATGAGCAAGGTCTCAACATTTTCCCAAGTCTTTCTTCCTTTATTTAGAACTGAATATAATTTTTTTTTCCTCCAAGGCTAAAAAGAAATTATTATACTGCATTTTCCCAGGTGGACCTATATCATGCAACAATTTCTAGAAATATCAACCATAGTTATTTTTCCTATTATAACAATACCAAAAATTAACCATGAAAAATTGTCACATTAGGAAAAATCTTTTTGCACATCTTGAGGATGGATGTGGTCTGTATGATGGCTGAAATATAATACTGGAGTGATTTCTGAATGTTTCTTGATATTTAATGAGGGATAGTCAAAATGCTGGTTATTTTGAAAGTTATGTTGAGTCTTGTGTTTGAGTATAGGAAATGGAGAGGTAGAAGTGGCGAGTTCTGCTGATACACGGTTATAATTTGCATTACTGTGGATCTGCTGAGGAACAGATGCCTACATGGGTTTAGATAGCATCCAGGAGATTTATTTACTGGAGGAAGAAGCAGGCAAGGCACAGAGATCCTTTAGACAGCAATACAAATCTAATGGTTTCCCTGGTGGCTCAGATGGTAAAGCGTCTGTCTGCAATGCAGGAGACCCAGGTTTGATCCCTGGGTTGGGAAGATCCGCTGGAGAAGGGAATGGCTACCCACTCCAGTATTCTTGCCTAGAAAATTCGATGGACAGAGGAGCCTGTCAGGCTATAGTCCATGGGATCACAGAGAGTTGGACATGACTGAGTGACTAACACTTTCCCTTTCACACATCTAATATTTTGGGAAGTTAAGAAGCAAGGAAGGAGGATTAGGGTGAAAGAATCTTGGACAGTTGCACAGTTCCAAGAATGGTTCCTCCAGGTCGGTATGGAGTCCTTGGGTTAAAGCAGTAGTCTTACATGGCTCGCCTTGGCACCTCTGTGAGACTCAGTCAGTCATTCACCAGAGCTGTGCCTGGGAAGCATGACTTCTGTGGACCCAGGACAGCAGCTCGGGTCACCAGTCAACTGTGCTCACAAGCAGTGCAGAGAGTCTGAGCAGTGCATTTTCATGGCTGCCCACAATCGTATTATTCATTCCTCTGAAAGATTTTTCTCTAAAACAGCTTTGGTGTTTTAATATCATTAGATGTTCTCAGTTTGATCTGCCATAAGATTCAGGTGACCCTTTATGAAGTCAAAAATACTGAATGTAATTTAAAGACTGTTTATTCAGAATTATTTTATATGTCTTGGTTAAATTTATGTTTTGTTTTGTATATTTATACATGGTGCATAAAGATAGATCTCTTTATGAATATAAAAGACATTTGTAGCCTAATGAATATGTCGTATATATCTTCTGTTTAAATTTAGACTTGCACAAAGAAAGTTATATTGACAAGCCATATTGACATTTCTTTAGTAACAGGACTAATTGGTGGCTCGTAGAAGATTCTGAAGATCAATGGCATAATGATTACTATTTCCTGCAGTGTGTGTTAAGAACTTCACAAATGAATCTTAAAAGCAACAGAATAGTTTTATTTAATTTTCTACTTGTTTCAACTCTACAGTGGAATTTGTGAGTCTTAATCAAAGAAGGATGCCTGGTCACTTAAAAAAGGACATTAAGTTTTAGGTAGAAGTTGGGCAAGTCAGAAATGTGTGTGTGCATGTAAATACTTATAGTTACATGAAATTAACACAGTCATTAATAGGTGGATTTATTGTTAGCAAAAGAATGAAAAAGAACATGTCAAAAATATTCAAAAGACCTGAGTTTGGGTGTTCTGGTATGTGCTAACAAGTGGTCTTAGATGAGTGAATTTAACCTTTTTAATCTTCAGTTTTATCATTTAGAAAATAAAGATAATTGCTCATATCCCTTCTTCATGTAGTTTGTAGGAAGGTCAAAATGAGCCGAAATCACACTTGGGTAACTCTGGTTGTTTCTGCGAAAACGCTGAACACTGGAATTGTGGCATGCAAGACAGATTATCTACGGGGGCTGTTCATAGTTTGGCAGCAGTCTTGCTTCAAAGGCGTTGAATAACCTTCCTGATAATTCCTCTGTAATTCCTTACAGTGAAAAAATACAGAATTCATCCATGTTCATAAATTCTTCTCTGGAGGAAGAGATGACTGTTTTCCCATTCATTTATTTGTTCAATAGATATTAATCAAGCTCCTTTCAGGCCATGTTCTAGACACTGAGGGATGCAGCAGAAAATAAGAGTGAGTCAGACAGACAAAGTCTCTTTTCTCATGGAACTTGCACTTCATGTAAATCGAAGGAGCACAGACTCTGAAATGGAGATTGGGTATAGGAAGTATGTTAGGGATCAACACAGGTGAAAGTGAGTGTAGCAAGTTTGGGTGGAGACAAAGACTAAACAGAGACTTAGTTGCAACAAGGGACTCAGAAAAACCCAGAGGCGTTTCTAGAGTTGGGATGGCGTTGCACTGACCAGGTACTTGCTGTTTGTTGTTCAGTCGCCAAGTCATGTCCAATTCTGTGATCCCATGGATTGCAGCACACCAGGCCTCCCTGTCCCTCACCATCTTCTGGAGTTTTCCCAAGTTCATTTCTATTGAATTGGTGATGCCATTCAGCCATCTCATTCTCTGTCGCCCTCTTCTCCTTCTGCCTTCAATCTTTCCCAGCATCAGAATCTTTTCTAATGGGTCGGCTGATGCATACCTGAGGATAGACATGACCCATATCCTCAGATATGCAGATGATATCACTCTAATGGCAGAAAGTGAAAAGGAAGTAAAGAGCCTCTTGTTGAGAATAAAACAGTAAAATGAAAAGCTGGCTTAAAATTCACCATTCAAAAACTAAGATCACATCTGATCCCATCACTTCATGACAAATAGAAGAGGAAAAAGTGGAAGAAGTGACAGATTTGATTTTCTTGGGCTCCAAAATCATTATGGATAGTGACTGCAGCCATGAAATCAAAAGATGCTTGCTCCTTGGAAGTAAAATTATGACTAACCCAGACAGGGTATTAAAAAGCAGAGACATCACTTTGCAGACAAATGTCCTTTCTTAGTCAAAGCTATAGTTTTTCCAGTAGTCATGTATAGATGTGAGAGTTGGACCATAAAGAAGACTGAGTCCAAGGAATGGATGCTTTTGAATTGTGTTTCTGGAGTTCAAACCTCTCAATTCTAAAGGAAATCAACCCTGAATATTCACTGGAAGGACTAATGCTGAAACTGAAGCTGTAATACTTTGGCTACCTGTTGGGAAGAGAAGAGTCAACTCACTGAAAAAGACCCTGATGCTGGGACAGACTGAAAGCAAAAGGAGAAGGGGTGACAGAAGATGAGATGGTTAGATAGCCTCACTGACTCTATGGACATGAATTTGAGCAAACTCCAGGAAATAATGAAGGACAGGGGAACCTGGCATGCTAAAGTCCATGGGGTTGCAAACAGTCAGACACAACATACTTACTGAACAACAACAACCCTCTGAAGTTTGTTGGACCTCAGAACCCTAAGAACCCTGAAGCTATGAGGTAGGATAGAGTAGTTGATGTATTTGAAGAAGAGCAAGGAAACTATTAGGGCTTTAAGTGGCATGAAGAATAGGGAGATTCGTAAGATGTGAGGTCAGAGAGTTGGTTTAGGGGCATGAGGAATCATATAGAGTCATCAGTTCAGTGCAGTCGCTCAGTTGTGTCCAACTCTTTGCAACCCCATGAAGTGCAGCATGCCAGGCTTTCCTGTCCATCACCAACTCCTGGAGTCCACCCAAACCCATGTCCATTGAGTCACTGATGCCATCCAACCATCTTATACTCTGTTGTCCCCTTCTCCTCCTGCCATCAATCTTTCCCAGCATCAGGGTCTTTTCAAATTAGTCAGCTCTTCACATCGGATGGCCAAAATATTAGAGTTTCAGCTTCAACAACAGTCCTTCCAATGAACACAAAGGACTGATCTCCTTTAGGATGGACAAGTTGGATCTCCTTGCAGTCCAACGGACTCTCAAGAGTCTTTTCCAACACCACAGTTCAAAAGTATCAATTCTTTAGCACTCGGCTTTCTTTATAGTCCAACTCTCATATCCATACATGACCACTGGAAAAACCATAGCCTTGACTAGACAGATCTTTGTTGACAAAGTAATGTCTTTGTTTTTTAATATGCTGCCTAGGTTGGTCATAACTTTCCTTCCAAGGAGTAAGCGTCTTTTAATTTCATGGCTGCAGTCACCATCTGCAGTGATTTTGGAGCCTGGAAAAATAAAGTCTGACACTGTTTCCACTGTTTCCCCATCTATTTCCCATGAAGTGATGGGACCAGATGCCATGATCTTCGTTTTCTGAATGTTGAGCTTTAAGCCAACTTTTCACTCTCCTCTTTCACTTTCATCAAGAGGCTCTTTAGTTCTTCGTCACTTTCTGCCATAAGGGTGGTGTCATCTGCATATCTGAGGTTATTGATATTTCTCCTGGCAATCTTGATTCCAGCTTGTGTTTCCTCCAGCCCAGCATTTCACATGATGTACTCTACATATAAGTTAAATAAGCAGGGTGACAATATACAGCCTTGATGTACTCCTTTTCCTATTTGGAACCAGTCTGTTGTTCCATGTCCAGTTCTAACTGTTGCTTCCTGACCTGCATACAGGTTTCTCAAGAGGCAGGTCAGGTGGTCTGGTATTCCCATCTCTTTCAGAATTTTCCACAGTTTATTGTGATCCACACAGTCAAAGGCTTTGGCATAGTCAATACAGCAGAAATAGATGTTTTTCTGGAACTCTCTTGCTTTTTCGATGATCCAGCAGATGTTGGCAATTTAATCTCTGGTTCCTCTGCCTTTTCTAAAACCAGCTTGAACATCAGGAAGTTCACTGTTCATGTGTTGCTGAAGCCTGGCTTGGAGAATTTTAAGCATCACTTTACTAGCGTGTGAGATGAGTGCAATTTTGTAGTAGTTTGAGCATTCTTTGGCATTGCCTTTCTTTGGAATTGGAATGAAAACTGACCTTTTCCAGTCCTGTGGCCACTGCTGAGTTTTCCAAATGTGCTGGCATATTGAGTGCAGCACTTTCACAGCATCATCTTTCAGGATTTGAAAGAGCTCCACTGGAATTCCATCACTTCCACTAGCTTTGTTCGTAGTGATGCTTTCTAAGGCCCACTTGACTGTCACATTCCAGGATGTCTGGCTCTAGGCGAGTGATCACACCATTGTGATTATCTGGGTCCTGAAGCTCTTTTTTGTACAGTTCTTCTTATTGACTTCCCTGGTGGGTCAGACAGTAAAGCGTCTGTCTACGATGCAGGAGACCTGGGTTCGATCCCTGGGTTGGGAAGATACCTTGGAGAAGGAAATGGCAATCTACTCCAGTACTATTGCCTGGAAAATCCCATGGACAGAGGAGCCTGGTAGGCTACAGTCCATGGGGTCGCAAAGAGTCGGACACGACTGAGCGACTTCACATTCACGTTCATGTTCTGTGTATTCTTAGGCACCAAATATTAATTGAGTTTCTACTATAGCCAAGGTTGATGAACAAGATATCAGTGAGTAAGAATGGCTAGGTATCTGCTATTGTGGAGTTTATATTCAAGTAGAGATTTGGGGAGCATGGATCAGAAGGTGGTAAACAAAAACATAAAAGATTATATTCAACAGTAGTCAGCATGAAATAGAAAATTTCTAAAGGATAAAGTGGTAGAAAATGAATGAGATAGAGAGGTATCTTTAAATTGTGTGATCAGGAAAGTATCTTTGAAAAAGGTGATGTTAGAGCTGAGACCTGTATCACCTTAAAATGACATCAGAATTGATATGTACATTAGTGAATAATGTAGAAACTATGTACAATGCATATGCACTCACACTTTTTCCTCTCATTTATCTAGCTTTTGAGGAAATTTTGTCAGGTATGATTAATTTTAACTGTGCCAAACTCATTTGCCAGGTACTAGATGCCACTGGATTGACTCTTGAAGACAGTTGGGCCACCAAATCTTTGGGTTCATTGTTTTAGACATGAGACCAGATCATCCCAGATCATTAAAATCACTCCTGAAGTGCAGAGCCAATGAATGTCCAAGAAACAAAACAGAACTGGTCTAAATAAACCACTATATGTTAATTTTTTATTACCTTGTTTAATTAGACCCTGGTACATGAGACTAAGGCAGGCTTCAGTGTGCATCAGTTAGCCTCAAACAGTTCCTTAGGCACTTAGAAAACTTATCTCAACTAACATTTCAATTCAGTTCACCTGAAAAAATGCTTTACTAATAACTTATCATGTACAATGATATCATGTATCAAGCACAATGCTAGATGCAGGAAGTATACATAGATAATACAGGGCCCATGTCCCCAAGAAGATGACCAGAAAATCGTGCATGCATGCATGCTGAGTTGCTTCAGTTGTGCCCGACTCTTTGTGACCCTATAGGATTAGAAAAAGAGATGTTTATGGAAGAATAGAGCAGTAGGGTGACTGTGATAAGTATTATGGAAGCACAGTGGTTAATCATTAATTATTAAATACTTCTTTTGATCATGAAACAGATAAAACAAGTGAATTTAAAGTAACCCATCAGCACTACTAAAATAAACATTGGAAAGCATGCCTTTGAACAACATTAACGGCAATAGAAAATATATTGTTTTAATTTATTTATTTTACTGGGGCTCTGTTGCTCAGGGGTTAGAGCACTGGTCTCATAATTTATTCATTTTGCTTTGTTATCGAGTGCAGCAGATTATATTGTGTTCTTCCAAAATTCATATGTTGAAATCCTTACCCCAGTACCTTTTTTGGAAATAGGGTTTTTACAAGTTAAAGGCTTTAGGGCCCTAAACTTGAAGACAGAATTAGCAAATTTGGAGAATGCCATTGAACATGAAGACAATGTTTTACAAGACAAAGAGAGAAGCCTGGAACAGATCCTTTTCTTGAAACTCCCAGAATAAACTAACCCTGCCAACACCTTGACTTCAGATTTCCATCCACCAGAATTTTGAGACAATATTACTTCATTTCTTAAGCCACAGTTTGTATTATTTTGTAATGGTGGTCCTAGCAAACTCACTAGCAGTCTAAAAGCAGAAAATACTAATATACTATTAGCTAATGCAGTGATTAGAACATGCATATGTATTTCTAGCTCACATCAAAATAGATATATTTTCAAAATGACTAAAGCTTACTCCAAGTGTCGTTATTTGTTTTTCTTTATAGAAATTAATCTTCAATGTGTACAAATTTTTCTGTCCTTCTAAGGAATAGAGTTAACATAATTCAAGATCACCAGGATGACTTAAAAGTATTTAACCAATTTATAATACAGCAAAGGTTGTACAGGCAATTGTGGTAAGAAAGGTTGTGTGTTCTTACTATAGCCCCAAAGAGCTCTATTTCTTGAGATCTCGGAAATTTTCCTTTTTTTTTTTTTTTTCACTTTTGCCTCATTTCTAGTCATTCATTCTTTTTAGTGTCTATATGCCCATTCTTTAATTTTTATAATTGGATGCAATTAACCTTCTATTGGTTAAGAAATCAGCAGAGTCTATTAAAGCTCTGTGACTGAGAAATTCCCCTACAAACATATATTGTGGTCTTTTTTTAAACATCTATCTTTAAAGCAAAGGAGATAACTGTTTGTTTGCTTGGAACATGTAGATACATTCTAAGTACTGCATCTGATGGGAGTCTGTCTTCTAAGTGAGTTACTGCTTTATTTCAGTCCTAAAACATAAGGCTACATGGTCTTCTGTTCCCATAGGTATGTTAATCACCTGCATGTCCCTGAGTGCACTGTAAGACAGAGGTTATGTTCTTAGAATGAGTTCAGTTCAGTTCAGTTGCTCAGTCATGTCCAACTCTTTACGACCCCATGAATCGCAGCATACCAGGCCTCCCTGTCCATCACCAACTCCCAGAGTTTAACCAAACCCATGTCATCGAGTCGGTGATGCCATCCAACCATCTCATCCTCTGTCTTCCCCTTCTCCTCCTGCCCCCAGTTCCTCCCAGGGGAGGGACTGACTTTTCCAATGAGTCAACCCTTCACATGAGGTGGCCAAAGTATTGGAGTTTCAGCTTCAGCATCAGTCCTTCCAATGAACACCCAGGACTGATCTCCTTTAGAATGGACTGGTTGGATCTCCTTGCACTCCAAGGGACTCTCAAGAGTCTTCTCCAACACCCCAGTTCAAAAGCATCAATTCTGCACTCAGCTTTCTTTATAGTCCCAACTCTCACATCCAAACATGGCCACTGGAAAAACCATAGCCTTGACTAGATGGACCTTTGTTGACAAAGTAATGTCTCTGCTTTTTAATATACTATCTAGGTTAGTCATCGGAGAAGACAGTGGACACCCCACTCTAGTACTCTTGCCTGGAAACTCCCATGGATGGAGGAGCCTGGTGGGCTGCAGTCTATGGGGTCACTTAAGAGTCGGACATGACTGAGCGACTTCACTTTCACTTTTTACTTTCATGCATTGGAGAAGGAAATGGCAACCCACTCCAGTGTCCTTGCCTGGAGAATCCCAGGGACGAGGGAGCCTGATGGGCTGCTTCTATGTGGTCACACAGAGTTGGACACAACTGAAGCAACTTAGCAGCAGCAGCAGGTTGGTTATAATTTTCCTTCCAAGGAGTAAGCGTCTTTTAATTTCATGGCTGCAGTCACCATCTGCAGTGATTTTGGAGCCCCCCAAAATAAAGTTGGACACTGTTTCCACTGTTTCCCCATCTATTTCCTATGAAGTGATGAGACCAGATGCCATGATCTTCGTTTTCTGAATGTTGAGCTTTAAACCAACTTTTTCACTCTCCTCTTTCACTTTCATCAAGAAGCTTTTTAGTTCCTCTTCACTTTCTGCCATAAGGGTGGTGCCATCTGCATATCTGAAGTTATTGATATTTCTCCCACCGATCTTGATTCCAGCTTGTGCTTCTTCCAGCCCAGCGTTTCTCATGATGTACTCTGCATATAAGTTAGTCTGTGGTATATAAAAGCTCAGCTTTCGGACAACATGTGGGAAAAAACAATAGCAAACTTTGGAAAAGGGAACTGTCCTCCATTCTTGAATTCAGATCATCTAAATAATGAATTTGTTAAGTAAATTCACTAAGAACTTACGTGCTGCAACACGAATCTTCTAAAACCTTCATCATAGACCATGGTGGATAGAATCCAGATTTCCTGATATTTGTCCTGATCCAGCTCTAGTTTCACTCCTGCCCCTTCTGCTTCTTCTCTACTTGCTCTGGTAATCTTCCATTAGTGGTCCTTGCTTCCCACCCTTTCTCCTCCTCTTTCTAAGATCTCTCCCTAGGTATCTCAGCTTGCTTTGGCTTCAGTTACCACCTAGGAGCAAATGACTCACAAAGTTATATATATTTTCATCCACTCTTCAACTGACTAATTCTTCCTTATCTGTGAGATGTAAGCCCAGTCTTCACTTTCTCAGGCAAATCTCTGCCCTTCCTGGCAGATTCAGATCCCCTTATTATGTACTCTCAGAACAATAAGATCTTTATCCATTGCATTTATCATTGTTATTTTCCATGTAATTTGTGTGATTATGTGCTTAATATTTGTCTCCTCACTACACTGAAATTTCTATTTTTTTATACTATTTTATCCCAAGTGGTTTGCCCAGAATCTGGCATATTATAGTTTTTAAATAAATATTTATATATAAATAAACATTAAAAATTAAAAATTATAGCATTGCAGTGACTCAGAGGTTACATGAGTTCCTAGGCATTGCCCCAAGGTTACGAAGAAAATAATAAGAATTTAGGCTAGGGTATAAAGATAGTGGCAAAAGTAATCACTGCACCTGATTAATATAATTGTATAGATAAGAAAGATGTTAGATTCTAAGATATATTTCTAGGTTGGATTTCTAAGACTTAAAGATATTGGTTTAAATATCTACCATTTTTTGAAAATAAATACTAGCATATAAAGAAATAAAACTTATTATGCATGAGGGAAAAAAAAGCTGGCACTGTCCAGATTTATGACCCATGTCCAAACTTGGTTCAGAGTTGTGCAGCACTTTCTTTAGCCTGGCTTGTGCCTATCTCAAAGCCTTTTTACACTGGCTATTTCCTCTGTCTGAATGTCAGATTATATTGTGAAGGGAAAGACAAATATTTGTGGCATAAAAAACCAAGGTTTTATTTTACTGCCCACTATATATATCCACAGTAGTTAGTGGAAATCATTCAAGGACCCAGACTATGGAGCTTCTGCCATCGTGAAAACTGCAGTTGCTATACTAGAGAGAAGAAGAGCCCTGGTGGTTCTCACATTGATAATTAAATGCTCAGCTTTGAGTTGTATCAGTTCCACTCAGATCTTATAACTAGACAGCCAAGTTCCCTCTAGTCAAAGCTATGGTTTTTCCAGTAGTCATGTATGGATGTGAGAGTTGGACTATAAAGAAAGCTGAGTGCTATAAAGAAAGCTGAGTGCTGAAGAATTGATGCTTTTGAACTATGGTGTTGGAGAAAACTCTTGAGAGTCCCTTGGATGCAAGGAGATCCAACTAGTCAATCCTAAAGGAAATCAGTCCTGAATATTTATTGGAAGGACTGATGCTGAAGCTGAAACTCCAGTCCTTTGGCCACCTGATGCAAAGAACTGACTCACTGGACAAGACCCTGATGCTGGGAAGGATTGAAGACGGTAGGAGAAGGGGATGACAGAGGATGAGATGGTTGGATGGCATCACTGACTCGATGGACGTGAGTTTGAGTAGGCTCCAGGAGTTGGTGATGGACAGGGAAGCCTGGCGTGCTGCAGTCCATAGGGTTGTAAAGAGTCAGACACAAACTGAACTGAACTGAATTATGGGACCCTGTTCCCCAACCACTGCAGTCTGGACTTGTTCCTATGTGGAGGAAGAACAATAAATATTTGACAAATAGCATACTATGTAATCTAGACTAGTCTCTTTACTTGCTTCTGCATTTTGTAATGATATTATATCTAGTTATCTGTTTATTGCTTATTCTGTGACAAGTTACCCATGAAAGCAAAATTTTGTCTTAGTCATCCTAATTTATCTTTAGCACATAGAACCATACATGGCTTATGATAGACAATAAGTAAATACTGTTTATTAAATAAGTGAATGAGTGAATGAATGACACACACTGGATTTTTTTTAACCCACGTCATCTTCTATCCAAGCCATCTAGCAGTGAGCTCAGTTTACCTTCATTCTAAAGCAAGGGGATTTCTGGACTGTGAAGATGGATTATAAACAAGGACTATGATGTTCAAGTCAGATATTGACATTAGTCCCTGGGAAGATGTAGGAAGGAAATTCAGACTGAGAAAGTTCACAGAAGCTTCATGTGGTATAGGGCTTCCCTGGTGGCCTAGAGGTTAAAGCATATGCCTGCAACGCAGGAGACCTGGGTTCGATCCCTGGGTTGGGAAGATCTTCTGGAGAAGGAAATGGCAACCCAGTCCAGTATTCTTGCCTGGAGAATCCCATGGACGGAGGAGCCTGGTGCGCTATGCTGCATTAGATCAGAGAAAATCTGACATTTTGGTTCCAATTGGCTTTGCTAAAACTTGGGTGTGGGCATTTGATGATGAGAGGCTGGCACCACAGAATAATTATTTGGGTCTATCTCAATAATCTATTATGAAAGAATGCATCCTGTTCTCTCTCCAAGGTACTGATTCAAAACTGGTAAATATGGCTGAACTGTCCTAAGTGCTGAACATTAAGCCGCAATAAAATGCTTCTTCAAAACTTTTGCAGCCCCCACTTCACTTCTACTATGGGAAAGTTATTGTAGCCAGTATATTTGGCTGAGACCTTGGGGCACAATAGTTTGCACAGATAAATTACCACTAACATAAGGACTCACCTGAAATTTTGGACACCTTAAATTCATGTTAAGCATACAACACCTTTATCACTTTCCACACAAGTGGCAACTTGGTACATAGTTTCCCTATGGATGCTGTATCAAAATATCATAAACTTTGTGGCTTAAAACAAACAATGTAAGTTTACCATCTCATAATTCAGTGGTTCATAAGTTCAATACAGCTCTCACTGGGCTAAAATAAACTTGTCAGCAGGGCTGCATTCCTGTTGGAGACTCTAGGAGACAATATTTTTTCTTTTCTTTTTTTTGCTGTACTTGCCTGTTTGTTTTAATTTTCCAGCTTCTACAGACGGTCTGCATCCCTTGGCTCATGGTTCTTTCCATCTTCACAGTTAGTAATGGCCAGTGAAACTCTTTTCATATCACATTATTCAGATACTACATCTTCTGTCTTGGTTCCCTACTTTTAAGAAGGCTTGCACGGTGCTGAACCAAACAGAACAATTCAGGATATTCTCCCCTTAAGGTCAACTTTATAAGCAGCTTTAATTCCTTTCACCATCTGAATTCTCTCTTTTTTGCCATTTATGGTAACATAATCAGATGTTTCAGAGATGTGGACATCTTTGGAAGGAGAGGCATTATTCTGCCTAATAAACTTAGTACATATTAAAACACTGAAGATTATAAAAATCATCTTAAAATTAGCCAAAGGAGTATTATAAATAACTGGTTTCTCAAAATATAATAAATCTTGAGGTACTAAACTATTTTAAAAATAATCTGGAATTACTTAGGATGAACATGCTTCCATTTTGCAGATGAAGACAGTAAAAAATGAATGAGATAAATTACTTATCCAAGGCCATATAATTTGAAAGAGTTGAGATTAGGATTCAGGGCACTTTCTACTAAGCCATCACTTTTGCGTTACTGTTGGAAGCCAGGTTATATTGAAAAACTTTCCAGAACAAATCGATCACATAGCTAACATTTGTTTTTAAATTTATGAAGCCTAAAATTAAAAATTTACAATTCAGCAATGTAGAATGTGTTAATCCTTTGATTTTGGCCACATGATCCTTCCTTTATGTGCATGATACATGGGGCTTTCCAGTGCTCAAAGGACCTAGTTATGAGAAGCTGATTGGTGCTCCCAGATGTGGCCATGTGCATTTTCACCAAATTCATCCCATTGTAATAGGGAAATACTGTGTACAAGGAACATTCTTTATATGAGAATCTGAAGCTTGCCATTTGTTGATCTTAAGACACAACAGTGTGCACATAAATAAGTGCTTAACAAGTTATTTTTAAGTGAATCAAGATGGTCACTATTAAAGAAAAATGCAGGCATTTGCAATGATGGGAGCAGACTTAGGAGAGGGTGAATGGAGACCCTAGACTTACTCCAAAATAACCACCCATACATCTACAAATTCATGTTCTTTGGAATTGTGTTATGAAGTATTATCTGTACTAGACAGTCACTTTTATTCTTCAGGGCTAAATGAATGCCAAAGAAATGCTCTGCGTGTTTATACACACATGGAAATGCTTAAAATGCTGTCTCCCTAGTGCTGCTGTGCTTTGTAAAACTGGCAGAGAAGATGCTATTTATATCTTTAATAAAACATTTAGATTAATTTTTCTGGTTCACAACGGATCTATTTTGAGAAACAGAATGGCAAACCAGTTTGGGGTACTATACTCTGACCCTTATCCTTAGCAATTTGATTGCTATATATTCCAAGTTTCTCCACCCTGTCAACATACCTCCAGGCTCTTTTGAGTAAGTTCTCTTTGTGCCACCAAGTTTTTAAAGCAGTTTACAGAGAAAAATGTCACCACAGAAGGGAGAAAGCAAGCAAAAAGAAATAGAAGCTTTTGCAAGACTATTTTTATTTCTGCTACTTGTTTACCATTAGAGTTCAATGGAATGGATTTTAAGACACATTGAAGGTCCATCTGGTCAAAGCTATGGTTTTTCCAGTAGTCACGTATGGATGTGAGAGTTGGACTATAAAGAAAGCTGAGCACCGAAGAATTGATGCTTCTGAACTGTGCTGTTGGAGAAGACTCCTGAGAGTCCCTTGGACTGCCAGGAAATCCCACCAGTCCATCGTAAAGGAAATCAGTCCTGAATATTCATTGGAAGGACTGATGCTAAAGCTGAAACTTGAATACTTTGGCCACCTGATGCGAAGAGTTGACTCACTGCAAAAGACCCTGATGCTGGGAAAATTGAAGGCAGGAGAAGGGGATGACAGAGGATGAGATGGTTGGATGGCATCACCGACTCTATGGAAATGAGTCTGGGAGTTCTGGGAGTTGGTGATGGATAGGGGAGCCTGGCTTGCTGCAGTGTATGGGGTCGCAAAGAGTTGGACACGACTGAGCAACTGAACTGAACTGGTGAAGCCGAGAACTTTCACCTTAGTATAAGAGCCATGCTGTAGTTTCTAGCAGTTTGACGAAGGAGCACAAAACAAACAATGGTGCGTTGCCTTTTCAGGGCTACTTTTAGTTTTCCATCTTCCCATCGATGCATTTGGTGTTAGACAAATCCCAATACTTAGGCATTACTGGTATGTTATCAGCCTATTAATGTTCTGGCTAAAGGTAATAAGCCAGTGCCAAAGATAACTCATATTTTAATACAAGTTTTAAAAGTTTTCCGTGAGAATTGTCATCGTGTTCATATAAAATCATATAATAGTATGCTGAGAAATGTTCCCTTTAGGTGTTCAAGTTCTAAACAATTAACCACTTCAAAATAAATTTGAGATTGAATATACTTAAAGAAAACTGACTTGGTGATTGGGGGAAGATTTACCATGCTTACAGCCCAGTTGCAGGGAGTACATCCTGACTTGTAAGAGATGTTGTTGGAGTTCTTTCTAGTTGTCTTTTTTAGATCATGAATAATGACTCCAGTAGGGCATCTAATTTTGTTTCCAAACTGAATTCGGTTCTGCTCACTTGCCAACGGCAAAGCCAATGTACTGACACTGGGTTGTGGTAAAGGAAATTACAGTGTTAATTTCAGGTTTCCAAGCAAGGGGAATGGGCTGCTCATGCTCAAAAGACCTTTCAGGGAGGGATTTTCAAAGACAATATTCAGGGTGAAGCTCCCCAGTGGCTTTCAGGGAAGGATTTTCAAAGACAACATTCAGGGTGAGGGTTGCAGCTCATAAACTTTCTTCTGATTGGCTGATGGTGAGGTGACAGGGTGATGTTTTAGGAATCTTAATCATCAACCTTCTGGTTCCAACCAGTCTGGGATCTACTGTGCGGGTCAGCATGTAGACATCTCCACTTGGGTGAGGGTCTCATTTTCTGCAGAACAACTTAAAGATATGTGTGTTAGATATACTTGTGATTATGTATGTCCCTTGAGGAGGGATGAGGACTGCTTTTTATGGAACTGTTGTTTAAACTATCATTACTTTTCTTGCCTGACTGTTTTTCCTTTGTTTCTGTGCTCTCTCACTTCCCTAATTGGTGACTGCTTGAGTCTGCTCTTTGGGATTTAGTGAAGGCCTGGGAGACTAAAGCCTTTTTTTTTCTACAAACAGAAATGAGGGACAAGAAAGGGTTTGTACTTGTGATGGCTGTGCAGGGTCCTGCTTGGTTTCAATTCCCCCTTTTCTTTGATATGGCTCAATCCCACGGGTAACAGGAGCGGGACAAGAAAGGGAGTAAGTTTCAGGTAAAGACTTAAAGAGTTCCAGCAAGGAACTCAGATTTATAAGGGCTGGGTTTCAGTTTCACCTGGTAAGCGCCCTTTTCACAGTGTCTTCCCACGTTCCCTCTCCCACCCTAATCTCTTCCCATCTACTGCCATCATTTTTATAATTTATTCCTATTCTTCTGTCTTAATTGCTTTGTTAGTTCAATGATTTTCTCTTAGTTTACAACTTAACTTGACCAGGAATGTCTCTAGATTCAGTTCAGTTCAGTTGCTCAGTCGTGTCCAACTCTTTGTGACCCCATGAATCGCAGCATGCCAGGCCTCCCTGTCCATCCCCAACTCCCGGAGTTCACTCAGACTCACATCCATCGAGTCCGTGATGCCATCCAGCCATCTCATCCTCTGTCGTCCCCTTCTCCTCCTGCCCCCAGTCCCTCCCAGCATCAGAGTCTTTTCCAATGAGTCAACTCTTCACATGAGGTGGCCAAAGTACTGGAGTTTCAGCTTCAGCATCATTCCCTCCAAAGAAATCCCAGGGCTGATCTCTTTCAGAATGGACTGGTTGGATCTCCTTGCAGTTGAAGGGACTCTCAAGAGTCTTCTCCAACACCACAGTTCAAAAGAATCGATTCTTCGGTGCTCAGCCTTCTTCACAGTCCAACTCTCACATCCGTACATGACCACAGGAAAAACCATAGCCTTGACTAGACGGACCTTAGTCGGCAAAGTAATGTCTCTGCTTTTGAATATGCTATCTAGATTGGTCATAACTTTTCTTCCAAGGAGCAAGCGTCTTTTAATTTCATGGCTGCAATCACCATCTGCAGTGATTTTGGAGCCCGGAAAAATAAAGTCTGACACTGTTTCCCCATCTATTTACCATGAAGTGATAGGACTGGATGCCATGATCTCTGTTTTCTGAATGTTGAGCTTTCAGCCAACTTTTTCACTCTCCACTTTCACTTTCATCAAGAGGGTTTTTAGTTTCTCTTCACTTTCTGCCATAAGGGTGGTGTCATCTGCATATCTGAGGAACAGTTAAAACAATTAGAAGTTCTGGAATGGAGAAAAAATAAAATAAGAAACTGTCAATTCTAACATTGCAGAATAAGTCCTTGTCACTAAGCAGTCATAGTAAAAAAATGTCTAATGTTTTGGGATTATTTTTAATGATATAGAAATAATGCATTTATGTTAGCCTATTAATGTTCTGGCTAAAGGTAATAAGCCAGTGCCAAAGATAACTCATATTTTAATACAAGTTTTAAAAGTTTTCCATGAGAATTATCATCCTGCTCATATAAAATCATATAATAGTATACTGAGAAATGTTCCCTTTAGGTGTTCAAGTTCTAAACAATTAACCACTTCAAAATAAATTTGAGATTGAATATACTTAAAGAAAACTGACTTGGTGATTGGGGGAAGATTTACCATGCTTACAGCCCAGTTGCAGGGAGTACATCCTGACTTGTAAGAGATGTTGTTAAGTTTAGAAGAGACAGCAGAAACATGGTTCACACTAGTTTTTGTTTTTGTTTTTTAAGAACAAAGAGTTCAAATCTAAACTTACACAGAATCTCTAGGAAGTAGAAAATTAGGGTTAAAATTATCTAGTGAATCCCAAGCCAATCAGTAGGATGCATAAGAACAGGGTAGCAACTTAGAACATGTTCAAGGGCAAAAAGATATACGAGATATGAAAGAACATTTGTGAATTTAGGTGGTCAGAAAAAAAGCCCTTGAATGAAACCTTAGATTTAAAAGGAGTTGTTATTTAGTCGCTAGATTGTGGCTGACTGTTTTGCGACCCTATGGACTGTAGCCCACGAGACTCCTCTACCCATGGGATTTCCCAGGCAAGATTACTGGAGTGAGTTTCCATTTCCTTCTCCAGGGGATCTTCCCAACCCAGGAATCAAACACACGTCTCCTGCAATGTCTGGCAGATTCTCTACCGCTGGCTGTCAGAAGATACTTATGGTCCAAAGAATTAGAAACTAGTTCCTATAGCCAACAAATATGACTACTCATGGTTTTAGAAGCTAGAGCAAAGCAACTGTGGGAAGTTCTATGTTTGACACAGGGTGGACAGGCAGCTTTGTTTTGGAGCAGAAATATCATTTCTTCATTAGGATATATATAAGGACAGGGGTTCCTTGATTTGACGTTCCATACTAGGAGTTGATTAGTAATATCAGTAATATCAATAAGTAAAGGAAAGGAGAAACCAGTGATTGTTTCACCTTTCTAGTAAGATTACACATGGATTCTTTCCTCATATAACAGGAGTGAATAACACCCTGCCCCAAACCTTCCCTGTCCCCCAGCCACATAATAGGTAATATTCTCCTAAGTAGACATTATTTTTCATTAAGAAGGAAACACCTGCCTGGGAGAACTTAGAATGGGCAAGGATAAAAGAAAGGAGTCATTCACATCACAGTTTAACATGTGCGTGCTCAGTCACTTCAGTCATTTCCCTCTCTTTGTGACCCTATAGACTGTAGCCCACCAGGCTCCTCTGTCCATGGGAGTCTCATCCCAACCTAGGAATTGAACCCACACCTCTTACATCTCCTGCATTGACAGGCAGATTCTTTACCACTAGCACCACCATAGTCAATAATTGTTCATATTTTACAAAATACTTTTCACAAATACAATTTCATTTAATCAACATGATGACTCTGGGGCAGATTCTACACGTTACGTACACATGAGAGAACTGAGGTATGCCAAATAATAATCAGTATTGAGATTACAAGGGACAAAGAGCTTTATTTGAGAGTCTTAAAAACTGCAATTCAGGAAACACAGATTTGGGTAAAACCAGAGAAGAAATGTGTCAGGGGCTTATTAAGACAAAAGCCATTAGGTTCACAAGTTATCTGGTGGGAGCTGGGATTGACTATGATGCAGGATAGCAAATACTTGTCTTTGAAGAATAGGCTGTAATGAGTTATATTAGCGTAAGGGTTTGATAAGTAGATAGACTATCATGAGTTATTTTAGGGTAAGGGTCTGATAAGTATCTTGAGTTTCTGGCAGACGTTCTAGATGCCTGCTAAGACAATAAGCAGTCAAAAGGTCAGGTTCCATCCGGGTTGAGACGTGCACAAGTCACACTTCCGCAGTGGCCTTCTGAATCCTTTTTAGAGAGTTCTCTTCATGTTCTCAGCTCCACTTTGACTTTCTTTCATAAGTGTAAAAGATTTAAGCGTTTTGTCCCAGGTCACATCTAATAAGTAGTGAAGACCCCCACTTTGTTCTGTGGATCCCATCTTTCCCATGTTTTGGCCTTAAAAGCAAGTCTACTGTTTATAATTTAGCAATTTTTCATCTTCTTCATTTTCCTAGTATTGTTCAGGTAATCCCTACTTCAGAGATGATGAAAAAAAAATTTCTACATACCATTGCTCTTCTTAGATTGTTATTATTTAGTCGCTAGGTTGTGTCCAACTCTTTTGTGACCACATGGACTGTAGACCGCCAGACCCCTCTGTCCATGGGATTTCCAGGCAAGAATACTGGAGTGGGCTGCCATTTTCATCTCCAGGGGATCTTCCCACCCAGAGATCAAACCTGTGTCTCCTGCATTGTCAGTGGATGCTTTACCACTGAGCCACCAGGGAAGCCCCACTCTTCTTAGATACTGGGTGGCATATTCCCACTTTCACCTTGAAAATTTATCTTCGTGCCTCATTTTAATTCTCTCCCTCACTGCTCTGCACCAACACTAGGGCAAGACATACAGAAACCGAAGAGAACATTCCCAGGGATAAGCCTAGTATTATTCTGCAAACTGAAAGTATAAACTATGACTCAAAAATATTTCCATTGCTTTAGGTTTATTCCATAAACAAGGACTGCATTCCAGCTCTTAGTAACATTACCCTCATCCCCAATGCCATTATATAATTAGAATAAGCTTAACAGCCGTGCCCAAGAGTTTTCTTCTCAAGAAATTACACAAATGTCCGTGTGCCAGAGACACTCACTGCTAAGTAACTTCACACTCACGTTATGACTTCCAAAACACAGAACAAGACAGAATTAGCATAATGAAAGATACAATCAACTTCTACCCTAGAGCATAGTGCCCTGGACAAAAAGTATGTAGGGGTGCCCCTGTCTTTCTCTGGTCTTCTCCATTAACTTACTGTGCAAATTAGATATTAGTTACATTTATCTACCCTGGATACTACAAAAGCACAAGCCCAAGTTTTGGTAAGTGATGTTGGGGAGGAAAAATAATTTCCCCTCTGTCCTTCTAGATTCTGAGCTGAGATCCCTTTAAAATAAAAGATTAATATGAGAATGACAAAATTTTCATAACACGTATGTGTTGTGTGTGTGTTCAGTCACTCATTCGTGTCTGATTCTTTGTGACCCTGTCGACTGTGGCCCACCAAGCTCCTCTGTCCATGGGATTTTTCAGGCAAGAATACTGGAGTGGGCTGCCATTTACTTCTCCAGGACACCTTCCTGATCCAGGGATTGAACCCAGGTCTCCTGTGTCCCCTTGAATTGCAGGCAAATTCTTTACCACTGAGCCACTGATATATTCAGTACACAGAAGAGAGACGCAGGAACACTGGGTAACTCTCTGAACTGGCCTAAGCCACCATCTTAAATAACATCTCCAGGTAAAGGCAAAAGAAGGTGTTGTGTGTGGTGAGAGAAGAGGCCAGTTGTGGGAGGTTACCAGAAAAAAAAGCACAGTAAATAATGATAAAGTTGTTATTCCAATTTAAGCTTTCATTTCACCTTTGATGGGCTTCCCTGGTGGATCAGTTGGTAAAGAATCTGCTTGCAGGGCAGGAGACTGCCTGCAATACAGGAGACCTGGGTTTGATTCCTGGGTCAGGAAGATCCCCTTTAGAAGGAACCCACTCCAGTATTCTTGCCTAGGAAACCCCATGGACTAAGGAGCCTAGTAGGCTGCAGTGCATGGCTTGCAAAGAGCTGGACATGACTGAGTACAACGTCCTTCGTCTTTCACCTTAGGTGAGACTTATTTCTAGAGCTTTAGTCATCCTTCTCTTGGAGAGGGAGACACCCTTACAAATGGAGATTTCCCTCACAAATGTAAAAAGGTCTATTACAAAAGAGTAACTTCTACTCACTTTTCAGAACTTCTCCCATGTCTGCTCAAAAATAACCAGCTCAAAATAATCAAAGAGGCATATTTTGGAGTGGAATATAAATGGCAACCCACTCCAGTATTCTTGCCTGGAAAATCCCATGGACAGAGGAGTGGGCTACAGTCCACAGGGACACAAAGAATCAGACACCACTGAGCGACTGAACAAAAATTCTGTTTATTAATAATGGTCATTAATATACATCTTCAGTTTTAACAGTATCTTCCAGGTAATGGCTTTAAGTATATTAAGTATTGTTCTATCATCCATCATCTCTTCCAAGATCTATCTTGTCATAGCTTCCCAATCCCAGGTAGAGTATACCTTATGTAAAGTCCACCTCTGGAATCAGCTCTCTGATAGGAAAGTGTCAGGCCCTTTCCCAAATCCCCCAAGGATTATGGCATCAAAAGTTTTATCACAAGTGTCTAAGAGCAGTATTTCTGTTTCTGTTGTTCTTTCCAAATGCGTTAACTTTCAGAAGGGCAGGAATCTTTTCTTATTTATTTTTATTGCCCTAATATTTAAGAGAATATTGCATGATATACTAATTTTTTGAGCCAATTATGGGCTTCTGAGAAACACTCGACTCTGGAAGTGTCTTGTGCGATTCATAATGCTGTAGAAGGAAGGAAAGCAGTGGCAGCTTGTTTACAGGGGACTTGCTCAAGAAACATTTCCATGGGATTACAGTCATGCGAGGGAATCTATCTGCTCCATATCCTGGCATCAATAACAGGAGAGCACATTGTGTTAGCTGTGGAGCTTTACAGGTAGGTTTTGAGTGGTTGTTATTGAAAATGTTCAGGGATTACCAGTGCATGTTTATTGGGCATCCTTTTAAAGTGAGCTTGCTTTCTAAGAAAATGTTTGTCAATAAAAGACATTGATTTCGTCTGAAGTCTTGCCTCTTTCCTTTTTGCAGGGATGTATAGAATACAGTTCATGAGATTTTCTAAATGAGGCCCTTAAACTGGAAACCAGTCACCTTGCTGAGTGAATGAAGAAGAAAGGATGAAGTGTTCAGGGTCTGTCTTATTAGGCACAGTAAATCAGGGAATGCTTTAGGGAACTTTTCTTTGGAAACACTAGTAGGAGAAGGCTTGTTTTTAAAGTGAAAAGTCTATATCGGGGGATATTATCAGATACATTCAGCTGAGTCTTGCTTGGTACAAGGCAACTTAAGAGAGTAAGTCAGATTTAGTGAAGATGCTGTCCTCTGTGATGCTGCCTCCGAGGATATCTTTGAAAGTTTTCAATTCAACCTGTCCCTTGAAGGTGAAGGTGAAGTCGCTCAGTCGTGTCCGACTCTTTGCGACCCGTGGACTGTAGCCCACCAAGCTCCTCCGTCCATGGGATTCTCCAGGCAAGAATACTGGAGTGGGTTGCCGTTTCCTTCTCCAGGGGATCTTCCTGACCCAGGGATCAAACCCAGGTCTCCCACATTGCAGGCAGACACTTTAACCTCTGTACCACCAGGGAAGCCCAAGGACCATTTTATTTAGCTTAAGAACCAAGTGACTATGTAACCTGAGAAATTATGTGAATTCCCATGAGTATGTGATTTTTGTTGTTGTTCAGTCACTGAGTTGTGTCTGACTCTTTGTGACCCTATGGACCTCAGCACACCAGGCTTCCCGTCCTTCACCATCTCCCAGAGTTTGCTTAGACTCATGTCCATTGAGTCCATGATGCCATCCAACAATCTCCACCTCTGTCACCCCCTTCTCCTCTGTCACCTCCTTCTCTTCTTTCCCTGAATCTTTCCCAGCATCAGGGTCTTTTCCAGTGAGTTGGCTCTTCAGATTAGGTGGCCAAAGTATTGAAGCTTCAGCATCAGTCCTTCCAATGAATATTCAGGGATGATTTCCTTTAGGATTGAATGGTTTGATCTCCTTGCTCTCCAAGGTATTCTTGAGAGTCTTCTCCAGCCCCACAATTCGAAAGTATTAGTTCTTTGATGCTTAGACTTCTTTATGGTCCAACTCTTACATTGGTTCATTACTACTGGAAAAATCATAGCTTTGACAATACAGACCTTTGTCTCTGCTATTTAATATACTGTCTAGGTTTGCCATAGCTTTTCTTCCAAGTAGCAAGCATCTTTTAATTTTGTGGCTGCAGTCACTGTCCACAGTGATGTGATTGGTTGATTCTAAATTTTAAGAAATTAAGTTTCCCTACAGACTAGAAAGATTTTGAGAATTCCTAGCCTACTCTTTGGACTTCCTTTGTGGCTCAGCTGGTCAAGAATCCGCCTGCAATGTGGGAGACCTGGGTTCAATCCCTGGATTGGGAAGATCCCCTGGAGAAGGGAAAGGCTACCCACTCCAGTATTCTGCCCTAGAGAATTCCATGGACTGTATGGACCATGGGGTTGCAAAGAGTTGGACACGACTGAGCGACTTTCACACACACACAGCCTACTGTCTACCATGCAGTCACTGATTCAAATAACTCAGGACTCCCTACACAGAGAAGAGTCTGATAAGACTTTCACTTTGAACTTACTATCTTATCTCCATCTGAGATTCTGGCATCTCACTCAGGCTGTAGTCTCCCATAAGCTTGATGTGGTTGAAATGTTTCAGTTCTCCATCTTAGAGGTTTACCTCCAAGGAGGAAGTGGGCACTACGTCTTGGAAGGAGGAATGCCCAGACACTAATAGCTTCTCTAGGAAACCCATGTCCCATGTAGCCTTTTCCTCTTGCATTCTTAATACTGATTTATTGCCATTGCAACCGCTTAACATCTTGCAAGGTAGTGTTTCATTTTGTCCCCCTTGTTCATATTCCCTGTTTGAAATGAGCTCTGTGTTTTAAATATTTTAGACTCAGCAGAAGTAAATGTTTTCAGGCTTTGGATAACACCAACCCTGCTAGGAAAGGAAGAGTTTAAAACAGCTGTGACACTAAACTTCAAGAAAAAGAAGGAAAAAATAGCAAAGCATTGTTTGTTAAACTGTCACCAAGCATCGTCAGTCAGAATCAGTCTCATTTGTATATGGAAACTCCTATTTCAGGGACTGAAAAAGAAAAGCTTAGGATTTTCTAGGAGAGAAAGAGATCATCTTTTCTAGCTAAAGAATAGGAGCATTTAGAATTACTCTCTAAGATTTGTAGGGACAATAACTACAAATAACAAATAACCCTAAGAATAGTGTGTCTATTATCGGACTGTTACTAAGATTTCAAAACAGTGAGGGCAATTGTAGCACCCACTTTAAGCGATGATTGTCATCTAGTGGAGGTTCACTTTTAACCCAGGATTGTTATATTTCAAACTGAGGTCAAGGAAAAGATAGGTTTCTTTGGCAAACATCAGAAAAATCAGCTTGCCTTCCCCAAACCTCCTGCTGATAAATGCTGTACTTTCCTAGTTTCAAATCCTGAACAGTTTGTGTGAGGGGGAGATGAAGACATGGCAAGCTCTCCTTGCTCTTCCCCGTATAGTCAAAGCTCTCACCTTCCTTTTCTTGGTTCTTTGAAAGCAGAGAATCAAGAAAATGTTATGGCCACTATACCTGGTGAGAAACCACTTGAGCTGAACTCATCACCCTCTTAATGTACTTATGATGACAGAGTGCTGATTTGTGCATCTAATTACTGAAGCCTAATTATCGCCACACGAAAATCAGCACAGCACAATAAAATATGCACCACATTCCCAGGCATGCGATTCTTCATCCCCCTTTTCCTCATGTTGGTGGTAATCTTATTTACAGTCATATTAAAAAAGGAGCTTTGTCAAATATCCTAAGTCATCTCTTTTGAGCATGTGCCTGAAAGTAAGTTTTTGAGGTCACAGGTAATAAGGTTGGCCTCACAAGTGGAAATTACTAATTTATTAGTGTTCTTTGAGGTGGAAAATAGGCATGTAGATAAGGGAAACCCATAGATATGTGTTCTATAAAGTCTGTAGAAAGCACTTTTGAAAGTGTCCCACACTGTGGGTTACTAATAAATGTAAAAGCTGTATTCCTGGGAGGGGGGAGTACTCTTTTATCTCAGAAAGTGAACTGGCTTAAGAAATAAAAATAAAATGCTCTGAGTACACTTAATCTTTTCTTGTATAGAAGGAGAAACTAGAAAGGGGAAAATGGTATTTCTTCTGGTCCGTGTTTTGATGGATTATGTTTAACATGCTTGTTGCATGAAATTGAGAAGCAGTATGGTTTCCAATGACAAGACTCACTCCTAAATATTCTGATTTAGTAGGTCAGAGGAATGACCCAAGAATCTGTTTTTAAATTCTTACTGACAGCCTTATAGCTAATTTCCTGTATGTGAGACCTTCTTCTGAAAACTTGACCTGAAGGCACTCATTATTCTATATAAAAACTCATTATTCCTTATAAAAATGGTAATGTTACTATTACTATATCCCTTTTACAGATTAAGAAAATGAAGCACATAACGGTTAAATAATTCTTCGGAAACACACAATAACTGGCACAGATACAAGTATATGTTTTTTAAAAAGTGTTTTCAGTTATGACCTAAAAGAAAAAAAATGGACATTTTTGTTGATTGTTTGATAAAAATGCTATTTCAATTTGCAGCTCTTCTCCAAAAGGCCATAAGCTGTCAGGACTTCTATTAAACATGACTGTTCAGTGATTCATGGACTCTGTTTTATTCAAGTCTAAGAAAATATTCATTAGATTTCATTGGCTTTTTGCTTTATTGCTCTGTTTGGAATGTGTAGCCCTAATTGTGGGCTTCCCTGGTGGCTCAACAGTAAAGAATCTGCCTGCTATTGGAGAAGACATGGGTTCAATCCTTTGTTGGGAAGATCCCCTGGAGAAGAAAATAGCAACCTATTCCAGTACTCTTGCCTGTGAAATCCCATAGACAGAGGAGCCTGGTGGGCTACAGTCCATAGGGTTACAAGAGTCTTGACTTAGTGATTAAATAACAACAAAACCCCATTTGTAAGAAGGCATTAATGATTTGAAAGAACAGAATAACAGATCACTGGGTTTTCTTCTTCTCTTTTGCTGGCTAGGGATTCTTTCCCCTTTACTTTTCTGCTTTGGTATGTGTATGTGGTTTTGTTTTGTTTTAAACATCCAAGCCAACTCCCTGTGCTTATGGAAGCTTAATAGTCAGAAATAATGAAGAGAGAAAGGAAAATGTGAATTCATTTTCAAAAGATACCCTAAAAGAGAAAAAACGACAAAATCATATGTTTAATGTAATGGGTCAAATGCTGGGGGAGGCTGAGGTCAAGACTGGACAGAACTGTCTCGATTTTCTAACAAGTATCTTATACTCTTCCAGTGATGATGGGCTGTGAGGGTATGGAGGCTGAAGGTAGAGCCACAGTGTGCAGTGCATTATTTCAGGATGACTTATATCAAACCACAGTAGTTTGTGCCATATCCTGTTTGGTGATGGCTATGAGTTAACAGAAAGGGCAGACCTTCTCATATACACAATTTTTATTTATTGATTAATTTATATTGCTGCATATTTATTCATCTTGATTGTCATCTGAATGTCTTTCGCTCCCAATAAGATGCATGCATGCATGCTAAGTTGCTTTAGTCCTGTCCAACTCTTTGCGACACCATGGACTGTAATCCATCAGGCTCTTCTGTCCATGGGATTCTCCAGGCAAGAATACTGGAGGGGGTTGCCATTTCCTGCTCAGGGGATCTTCCCAACACAGGAATCGAACCCGCATCTCCTGTGGCTCCTGCATTGCAAGCAAATTCTTTACCACTGAGCCACCAGGGAAGCCAATAAAATGGGGAGCTTATAAAAGAGAGGGGCAGTGACTATTGCTATTCTGTATTCCCTTTGACAACTAGCAAAGGCCTAGGCATCAAGATTTGAACTGAACTTAATTGGATACATCAATTAAGGTTTCAAGCTGTTTTCATTTGATTGCCAAAGGTAGATGAAAGAAAATGCAGCCTTATAGCATCTAATACACTGATGCTATGTTTATATACATATACTTTCACAAAAGCAAGTCTTGTCCTCAACTATACTTTAGAATCATATTGTTTTATATCATTTTATCTTTATTAATTGGGACTACAGCCTAAAAATAATGAATATTCTTCTTGGAATGAATTTCTCATTAAAATGAAAAAATAAAAAGCTAAGTATTTTTAACAGAAAAAAATTATATACTGATTTTTTTTCATGGAGATCCCAAATTTCATAAAGGACCATAAATACTTTGTAATCTGATGCCTATTAGTCAAAGAAAACATAGGCATTGACCCTAGTGTAAAAGAAGAAAGAAAACAGTTACCTCTTCCTCTTACACATTGGCCAGGGTCCCAAAGAAATAAACAATCTGTGAATAGTTCAGCACGGTTATATGTTTACAAAGCATAGAGGATTTATTCTAATATTTCCCCACCTGGAAAAACTGGTCTTAAGCGTCTTCGGCAATCAGAAAGCAACACCGACTTCTTCCCAATATGTCATGTCACTTTTATAGCAATCATACTTGCAGGAATGGGACTGGGCAATGGTGGTAACTGTAAACGTTCTGATGTAGAAATTGCAGATGGAGAGCTTGGCTCTGGGGATGGACGTGGAAAGGAGCAGAAAGGAGCCTGGAGAAAAGGCTGTCATATTTGCTCAGAAGAACCGCCAAATCAGAGAGCAGAGAAGATTTCATTGGAGGAGCGCCTTCAACAGCAACTAATCCCGTCATATTGAAAGAAAATTGTAAATGTTTTCTCCAGAAATTGTCTGCCCATCGCAGCTAATCGAACACACACTGACGAATACATACACACTCTCTTTTTATACCAAAGGTGCCCGGACGCAGAGACCCGCTCCAGCGAGTGCGCGTGACACACACGGACACGCACACACACGCGAACGCACACACGCCAGCCTGCGGGTTGGCCAGAGACTTGAAACTGCAGATTCCACTCGGAGATCGCCAGAGGCACCGAACTAATTAGTAATTAGTTGCCCCTACACTAAGAACCACTTCCCCAATCACTTTGGTGAGGAAATGAATCCCGCCCAGCTCGTCAGTCCAGCCAGGTCTCCGTTCTGTCTTGCTCTCCAGACTCCTTCGTGAAAGCCAGGTTTGAAAGTCCTTTTTGCTTCTTCGCCTTTGGTGTTTTGGTGTGGCGGGCGGGGGCAGTGTCACTTTAACTCCAGTCTACACCGCCAAGGGCCTCCCGACTCGTAAAGTGCCTGGGACGCGTGTGGGGTGCGCGACTCTGCTAGCGCGCGCCCGAGCCCCGCGGCTCTTGCCCGAGCCTTTGGGTCCGCTCTCTCCCCGCCTCCCCCCGCCCCACCCCTCCGAGTGTCGCGGCACCAACTAATCTTTCCCTTTTCGTTTGCAAGATCAAGGGAGAGCGCAAGCCGGCGCCGGGCCTCGGACTCTGAGCTGCGCGCGGCTAGCTCCGCGGCGGGTCAGCCCCGAACCCGTGAAGGGCTCCACGCTCCTGCCAGCCAGCCCACGCCAGGGATACTGCAGCCCGGGGAGGCAACTGGAGCTGATCCGGCGGCAGGTAAGGACAGCCAGCTGCTCAGCCCTCCGCTGGCCAGCGCCAGGGACCCTGGCACCTCCCGATTCTCCAGAACGGGCGCGGAGGGGTCTTGGGGTGAGGGAATTGGGGAATTCTTGCACAAGTCCAGATCCTCAAACGGAAACTTTGGTTTCTGGGGCTTGGAGAACTGAGGGCAGCGATGGCGGGTCTGGAAAGCAGGGGCAGAAGAGGCAGAGCGCGGGAAGGGATGCCATTCCGCGGGTCACGGAGTCCGGAGGAATGTGGCAAAGGCAGCCTGGGGGCCCGAGCCGGCCCGGGCGTCGCTCCCTCTTCCAGCCCGCCACCCCCTCCACTGTCACCAGCTCCCCACTCCTTGCGGTGTCCGCAAGACCCGGGAGCTTCGCCCTCTCCTGCCCCTCACGTTTCTTCCAGCCTGGGGTCTGGCCACGTCTCCCAGGCGTTTGGGGTGGAGGCCCGGCTCCCCGGCCCCACACGATCCGCGGGTTCCGCTCTGTGAGCGCCCGCGCCAGGTGGCGGGAGGGGGGCTTCGCGCTGTAGTCCGAGCAGCGTGGCCAAGGCCGGGGGGGATACGAATGGGGAGAGGGTCCCAGGACTGAGCGGGCGGAAGCCTACTGCAACCTCGTCCCGTTTCGGCCCTAACACGAGGTCGGAGGTCCGCCTCGGCTAGAGGACAGGGTCTCAGCCCCAAGTCCGCGGGGTCCCGGACCGTGCCAGGGCTGCGCCGACAGCCACCTCACAGTGAGCCCCGAGCCACCCCTGCGGGCTTCAGGGTTGTAGATTGGGAACGACTGCACCCACAATATCCCTTTGCCGTCCGCACCTGCGGACTCGGGCGATCACAGATAACTTGTAGCTCTCGGAACCTGCGAGGTACGGACGGTCCAATCCGGCGCAGGGAGCTCGAGCAGCAATTCCACCTGTGCGCTCTGCCCGGCGCCCCCGGGGCGCCCCCGGCGGGCAGGACGCTGCTCGCCTGAGAGAGCTCTGAAGAGGTCAAGACTTAAGATTCCTCGGAATCACTGACTCAGAAAGCAGCGCACACCCACCGCCTCAGCCTCCCGCCAGCGTCCCCATCCCTCGGTAGCCTCCTGCTCGTCGCGGTCCTCCAGGCTGCTCCAAAGCCACAACATCGTAAAAAGGAGGGTCCACTGGGCTCGCCAGACCCACGCCTTGAGACTAGGGTTGCCTGTAAGGAAATATCTCTGGGGAGTCCCTCGGGATGGAGGGGAGGGAGGAAAGAGGAGAAACGGAGGTAAACGCCTAAGGCAAGCAGAGCTGTCGACCGACATCTCACCCGAGCCGCCCTCCCGTGTCCTTAGTCGGTTCACGGCCACGGCCCGCCTGTGACGGAGGCCACCAAGGGCTCCACGTCGGCCCGCCCAATCGCGGGGAGCCCAGCAAGAGCACGGAGCCTTCAAGTCCTCAAGCTCCGGAATCCCCCGCACTGACTTTCTATTTCCCTTTCATCTTGCCTTTTTCTGGTTTGTGTTGCTTTTCTTGCTCTTTTTTCTTAGCGCTGGGTGGCAGTGGGTTCGTGTAGTTTGCCCATCCTCTAGTACACGCAGCAAGCGACACAACACGCATCTCCCTGCTGGACCGCACACCCGCCGCCGCTCCCGCACGCAACCCCCGCCCCGCAATTCCACAACCCCGAGCGCCTGCGGCAAGGACCACCTCCTTGACCAGGATCACAGTCACGGCGGCGGTGGCCTTGGCTCCGCGGAGGGCTGAGCCGGCCCAGATTCCAGAGAGAAACAGTGGGGCAATGGGAAAGGCCTGGGAAAAACTTGAATTTGGGTTGAGGATGGAGTAGGGGGAGACTCTGAGGGCAGCGGCCCCCCGCTCGGCTGCAGCTGCTCTGAGGGGACCCTGAGGCTCTGGCCCCCTCAGCGCCTGCGTGGAGGAGAGCCCACCCTTAGGGGAGCAAACCTCTCTCTGCGGAAGTTCAGATAGCCAGGTCCTGGAGTGGACCAGCAGCTCACTTTGCTCCAGGCCTTTCCGGTTTACCTGCCTTGAGAGGGCTCTGAAATGTGGCACCTTGTACGCTACAGCTATTCACCCAACCTTGGGCCACAGGGTCCTCCTACTGTATTTTGTTGGCGATCAAATATATGCATTATATTGAGAATATATAGAAGGATATAAAGAGAGAGTACACTTTCATTGATAAGCAAATAATAAGGATGATGACACAGTTAAGAAGCTGCAGTTGGGTGTGTGTATGTGGGGTCTTTGGGGTGGTAACCACAAGGGGATAATCGTAGAATTAAATCAGTAGATCACACTAAGAACTATATTAGGCTGCAATTCAGAGAGTGGACTTTTTGAGACTCTTGGCAAATGGATGGAAGAATTTTGTGCCAAAAATGTAGCAGCTTTGCAGGATTTGACGGCTAAGGATTCAAGAAGTAATAAGTTATTATCAGATGAATTTTTATTATTACTATTATTAGTAAATGTGTCTAGCTGTGGCAGTACTATAAGTGACTTCTATTGACTCTATATGCTTTATTAGGCTAAACAATTATGCCAATTAAAGCTGAAAAGGAAAACTTGACCCTAAAAAGGCATGGAAATACCAACCAATTCAGCTTACTGTTTTAAAACTCTGTGAATGAGATGGGGCAGGAGTAGGGTAAAGTCCTTGGATCCAAAAACTCAGGGTGGGCTTCCTGAAAGATGCTTGGTCTTCCTATAAAAGAAAAGTGTGTTTGTTTATGTAAGTGTGTTTGAGGTTGTCTGGGGGGATTGTAGGGAGAAAATAGGTTGATTTGAATATCCCTATCCTAGTTTAAGTTCAAGAGAACCTGCAGAATGTGTTTGTAACTCAGCTGACTTCAGAGATAAGTGTAGGAGAGCGTGCTTGTGTAGTCAGTCACTCAGTCGTGTCCGACTCTTTGTGACCACGCATACTGTCGCCTGCCAGGCTCCTCTGTTCATGGGATTTCCTGGCAAGAATACTGGATGGATTGCCATTTCCTACTCCAGGGAATTTTTCCAACCCAGGGATCGAACCCATGTCTCCTGAGTCTCCTGCATGGGCAGGTGGATTCTTTACCACTGAGCCACCTGGGAAGCCAAATGTAGGAAAGCCAGCAGTCAAATGTAGATAAAAGTCTCTTTGGAATGAGCCCCCACAGTCTGTCAATATGGGAGGACATCTTCACATTGAAAAACCCACATTGCTCCAAACATGACCCTATCCCCTTCTTTGCCCAGATAACCCCTAACATCTGGGGTTATCTGAACTTGTATGTACGTTCAGTGGCAGTTTTACAATTATAATTTCAGAGTGGCCAACCCTCTGAGCACAGGAGCAGGGAAGGGAAGTCTCAGAGTTTTGGGGAAAACAGCAGATGGCTCACAGAGACGGGAGGGCGGGCAGGGGACCCGCTTTACTGGAGAAAGACCCACAGGAGACACGCCACTCTAACCCACAGCAGTGAACAAAGGTGAAGCCAGCGTAAGAGAGGAAGAAGAGGAGGCCATTTATTCCAATAAAGGAATTGAAGAGAGAATGGGAGGGAAAAAATGAGGACAAGAATCTGTGAGCATGCCATTACGAGCCCCATCTCCATCACTGATGGCAGTCCTTGGGGCATGCCTGTGAGAGAATGCCCATGAGTAACTGCCTAAATATGACCACTCAAACCCCACGCTTACTCTTATCTTAATCTTTCTTTGGTTTACTCAGTAGGTTCAAGAGACTGACAGAAACACTTTGTCACAGTCTCCTTGAGGGCCCTGGTTTTCTTCTTTTAGCTTTGTATTGGAGTTGAGTTGGCATTTTACAATGTGAGCCTGTCTTCTGTTCCTCAGTGGACTTCTCTAGATCAAAACCATCAATATTCTCCTGGTGACCAGCTGGTTTATTCCCTGTCTCCTGTTCCCATTTTGTCTACCTTTGGTTCACTCAGCGGGGGTGGGGACTGCTTTCCTTAAATGGTATCAGAGCAGCGGTACTGACTGCACACCCCAAAGCTCAGCAGGGCCACATGGATGGGGGATGGTAGAGTGTGTTTTGTGTGGAACAAAACACATTTCCATTTTCCCTTGGAAATGCATTTTCATATAGTGTGTTCTAAGTCTCTGAAGCTGTCCTAAGCACTTCACATGTATTATATCATCTTTCTGTCAGGGCTTTATCCCCAGGGTTTAAAATAGTGTCTGTCACCTTCTAGGAGTTTATTAACTATTTGTTGAATGAGTGAATTGATGAATCAGTTTCTTATTGTATCACGGCCACAATCCTATGAAGTAGATGTTATTGTCCTCATTTTACAAATGAGGAAACTGACTTTCAAAGGGGTCAGGTAATGACCCAAGATCACACAGCTAGTAAGTTGCAGTCCTTGCATTCAAACAAGGGCTGTTGGACTCTAGTCTTTGGACTCCTGTTGGACTCCAGGCTTTGTCTTACACCGTGGAGATACAGTGTACATTTCCCCTATGTCTGAGGAAATCACAACTCTGGTGTTTTGAGTTCAGCAGTGTTCTCCCCACTCCTTTAGTTAAACTGTGTATTCTGGTTGTATTCCCTAAAGCCTAAGCAAGAAAGATTCATTGACAACTAGATTCTTCTGTTGGCATAACCTGCTTGACCCAGTGATTGCCTCTGGCAGAGGAAAGTAAGGGCACATAAATTATCTGGTATTTTGGCAGATGCTATTTTCACCTGTAGCAACACAAAGATTTTCTATTGTCTGGTGCAGGAGGATGAAAGAGAGTTTTTGATAGTACCCAATTTAACTCACCTTAAGTGTTGAAGTGGGTAAAGAGGTTTTCCATTGTGATGCAGTTAACCAAGAACTGCCTCAGAGTATACACATTCCAACTTCCCTCTAGTTGTTTCTCCACAGGAGTTCCTCTTTCTTTATATTAAGATTGTTTGTGCTTAAAGTTCTGAGTTTGAATGGCAGGTTTTGATTTTAGTTAAAACATCATCCCACCTTTGCTTTGAAAAGCATGGTGTGACTTTGTGAACATACGATCAGCAAAGTGTGTGAGGCTTGTTCTGACTGGTTTGCCTCCTTCTACCCTTGATATATTCTTGTCTTTATTTCATTTCCCTTTTTCTGCACACATGTTCAAGCTCCTTCTTTTATACTGTGACCTAAATATACAGTCATCTTAACTGGTGCTGTTACCATGGTAATGTTTCATGGTAGATAAGGGTACACACTAAAAAATCAGTCTCTTTCATTAGCAATGGAATTCCTTCTTTGTTTTTCGACCCCCTCTCCCCAATCCAAGCTTTCACTGAATGGCGCCCTCTGGTGTCCAGTAACAGGAAGCACACTACTGTGGGTTGGGCAGGAACATTTTTTAAAATTGAGAGAATTTTAGTTTCAGTGATAATTTGAGGTGGACAAAAGCAAGAAAGACTCTTAATTAGTATGTTTTTAAGTAAACAGATTAGTGGAAAACATTCATTGCCTGAACATATTAAGTACTGTTTGCTGTGTAGAATTCTACAAAGTTATGGGAAATGGATATTTATGACCCTTGTGTGTTTAACATCATTGTGAAAATTTTTCTGTGGGATTTACAAAGAGAGTTTTGTTATGGGAGATACTGAGATAGGTCTGGCTGAGATCTCTAAGCTAATGGGTTGTTTCGTATGTTTAAGTCTTTAAAATTTCAAAATGGAAGTGTTCTGTCTTTAGAATGGGAACATTGTTTTTGCTGCATAGGATATATAATAGTGTGGATGATGATGAGAAAATAATAATTTGCCTGTATAATTTGTTGTCTTGTTATGTGAGAAACTTGAAAGTTTTGCTCTGTATTATTGTGTGAATATATAATATGCATATTATTATTATTCACAAATCACATGACAAGTTAGAAGTAAGGTTGATCTGCTAGAAATGTCTGCTTTCTTCCTCACTCCAGCTCCAATGTCACCATCTAACTGAGTCATCAAATCAAACATCTCTTAGATTTGTCTGGACTTTATCCTCTCTCCTCCATCCACACATCTTTTTTAGATCTTTAGCATCTCTTACTTGAACTATCACCGGAGCCTTGTGTTTCTATGGTCAGTCTTTCTCTAGTACAATCTATGCCTCACATTGCCGGAATAACCTTTCTCAAATGCAAATCTGAACATGTCATTCTCTTGTTAGAAATTCTTCACTGTCTCAACTGTCTAGGATAAACTAAAAATCAAATCCACATGAGAGCTTCCATAGATGATCAAAGCCTTTATTCCAAGCTCTGTTAGCCACTTCTCCATTCCCCTTCTACACAAGGAAATAATATATATATAAAAATAGCTTAGTGTAATGACTGACAAAGAGTAAATGCAAAGTAAATATTGGTCAAATTTGTTTTCTCTTCATTCTTCTCTTTTTCCTCCTTCTCTTCATTTAATTTACTATTAGTATAAAACTAATAAGCAGTAATAAATATAATACTTATACTAGTCATTCCCCAAACTAATAATAATAGGTAAGAAAAGCTATGGTGTGGCAGATATTTTGCCAAATATTTAGCATACTATAATTTCATTTAATTTCTCACAATCATGTACATTGCTCTATGGGGTTGGCAGAATTGTTTTCTTAGATATTAAAATGAACTGTTTACAAAATGGCTAGCCTGCAAGAGTTCTGGGCAAGTTGAATTTTTACCTGGTACTGGTAATGGGGCACTCTCCAGAGCTTGTTAGGGATGCTGATAATGTCTGTATTGAGAACAGAGGCCATATTTGCATACACGGCAGTGATATACAACTCAAATGTGTGAGAATCAGAGCTTTATTTTTCCCCAATGTTTTGAGTAGATAATAGGTAGTCCTATTAATATGCAGAGTCCCCCATTCCATTGTATTGTATCAAGGGAATTATGGGCATCTCCATAGGTCAAATAACTAGCTTAAAGTCAAATTTCCAACCCGTGGCTAATGTGCAGCAAAAACAAAACTGAAGACCCTATGTTTTTAAGATCAGTGAAAATAAATAGCAAACGGTGTGGTAGCAGAGCATTGTTTTGAAGTCATCTAGATTGACAGGGTTCAGTAGAGCAGGACTTCTTCTTTCTGAAGTTGAGGCTCCTAGATCCCCTTGAATGCTGATCTCCTGGAAGAAATGGATCTTTTTTCAGCAGTCAACATTCATCATCAACCAGATTCTAAATTATTTGAATTGAATCACCTCTGTCTTCTAAGCAGTCTTTCAAAGAGGTTCATTCACTGGTTGAGTCCTTGAAATACTCTGTTCTTCTTGAAGAGATTCTGGGTCAGCAGATTTGGGGCCAGACCCAATAATCTGTGTGTTTAGCACCTCATGTGATACTGAGGTGGGTAAACACAGGACTACATTTTAAAATAAGATCAGATTGAAGAACTGGCATCTAAAGCTCAATGGAGAAGTACAAAGATTGGATAGTCAACCCAAATGCTGCTACCAGTATCATCAAGAGTCTTCCTTGTATGAGCCATTGAGACTGAGAGTTTGGTTGTGGTCAGAGACTATTTGATCTTTCAGTTACATGTAATGAGTAACAATTCTGGAGAATATCCAAAGATAAAGATGATTCTCTTCTATGTCATATGACTCTGATACCTATTTGTCTAGATGGAGTATAGTACTTCCGTATACCTTATGTCCATAGAGTTAAATCAGTCCTAGTTATTGAAGAAATAAGCACTTCATGTCTTTCCATTTTCTCTGTCCAAAATTACTCATTCTCTGCGATACTTCCTTGGGAAGATGTCTTCATGGTTCCAGAGCTTCTCTGTGTACTCTCCTATCTGGGGTTCTGTCTAGATTTCCATTACTAATCTAGCAGACCAAGCACCTGGCCCTCTTCCCCTTCCTCTCTTGGAGCTCTAATGGAGGAGTTCTAGTGGAGGAGAGTGGAGAAATTGTCACAAATGTTAATGGGGATACATTTCACTATTACTGTTACAAAATGTTGGTGCACTGTGATGAACCCCAGTAGCAGACTGATATAAAACCTCCTCCAGGAAAGGAATATTATGGTGGTTTTTCCTGATGTTATTGCTCACCCTCAGTACTGAAGCTGTCTTCCACTTTAATAAAGCAAACAAGCACCTTCCCCTACCTCACCAACTATGCCAAGTCAGTAAACAAGATGAAATAATATAGGAAGAAAAGCCTATAATTTCTTGATTATTTAACTAACTACTAAGGAACTCTTTAGAAGGAGTGACATGGGAAGCTAAAGAATTACCTAAAGGCTAATTTTTCCTACTCTCTATAAAAGCTAAGCATGGAATAATTTGATTGGCAAGGGAAGAACATAAATTTCATACAATTTATATTGTTGAACATGATGAAGATTTTCTAATACTCTGCTCTGCTACCATATAGCCGGCATAAAAATAGGAAATGATAGGGAAACTCTACTTAATTGTATTCTTTGGAGAGCATCAGGACACTTGGTTTCATTTTAGGAAGAAAGTAAAGGGCAGCCGCAAAGGCAAAGTGTTTCCCAAATCTGCCTGCTGTTTTCTTGCTTCATCCTCAAAATTACTTTGCTACCAGATTTCATCAGTGGAGTGGGCCGTTTTGTCTTCACATGTAAGCTTAAATATTATAGACCTTTTCCCCTCTCTGTACTGTGTCCTGGGAGTCCTGAAGGCAGGGAGAACAGTGGCTGATGTACGGTTGGCTTCTATTGTCCCTGGCTGATGGGTGCCATTCAAGGGGTCACACTTTTGCATTTACTTTAAAGTGAGCATGACTGGGTATTTTTCATGACTGAATGTTTCCATGTTAGGGAAAATTTCAGAATTTTGAATGAGATACTCTTCTGTGACAACAATGAAGACAATAAAAACAGTGAAATCATAGCCACTCTTTCCTGAGTGTCTACCACAGTTTAGACCCCGTGCCATTTTCTTTATGTATCCTATTCCTATAGCTTACACCAATCCGATGTGATAGAGGGTTGTTTTTTCTTTCTAAGTAAGTGCAGAAATTCTTGCCAGTGGACACAAAATAACTTGTTAAGACCTAAGAGTAAGTTCATTGCTTTGGGAATTAGTCTCACATCTAAAATCAAAGATAAGTGTTAATTTTTTTTGTTGTTTATTTTGTTTTACTACCATAAGGAGTTTCTTTAAAGGAATATCCAATTGTATTATTTGCCATCCAATTCTGATAAAATCAAGGAAAAAGAGGGAAGAAAAAGGGGCACATCACACTGAGTTAAGAATAAGGAAGCATGAAAACAGAGTTTATATTTGAGGAACCAGTCTTAGACATATTTAGAATCTACCTTGGCCACTCACCTCCTGGTTTAGTCTGATAGTAGGCTTCATGTTTGAAGATGCTTTATCCTTCTTAGCCCCCTGGGAGCTCTCTCTAGGTACAGAGGGGACAAGAGTCTTAATATAGCTTCTAGGTATGGAATTGCCAAGGTGTAAAATACGACTCTGTGAGTATTTATAAAACATATATATGTATATATAGGAACATTTTTGTTGACTATGAAAACACTATGTGTTGTTAAAATATTATTTGATCTTCTGTTTCCTATTGTGCTACCTGTTCCTTTTCTCTGCAAGACAATTGCTATGACTTAACATTAACCTCCTCATTGCATATGTAAAAGGCCAAAGGAGCTAATTATTCTGAGGGATGAAGCATCAGTGGATTAATTCTATTCCTGTTTACATGCCCACTGTCAACTCTTAACTATTTGTTTGTATGTCCTAAGTCTCCAGGAATCATTAGTGTCTATTGGTAAATGATAATACCAGCTAATTTTTTTACAATTAATTGAAATTTCACACTCTTACATTTCAATATCAGTCAATATTTTTACATACTGACACTTTTAATCAAAGAGTATCTTTCACAAGGGAGCAACAGCAAGGCCCTCATTAATTAAAGTGATAATTATTCTTCTCCCTTGCAGTTAGTTAGTTACATAACACATTCTTCAAGAAATTCACATCCTTAGCATTCCTCTTTAAACCTCTCCCATTTAAAAGAAGATTCCTTGGCTTCTATCTCTGTAAGAATTTACTAAAAATTCACATTACTTTTATTTTCAAGAAGTGATATAGAAAGGAGGTCATATTTATTTTCCAGCGTTTCCATATTCAAACAAAATAAAATGACATCTTTTCTATCATTTAAGTGTTCAGATTGAATCTCAGGAGTCATTTTCAAGGGAGAACGATGTTGTCAAATGTCTCCCCTTTGATGTTCACTGGCTTATTTTAGCTTCTGTATCGCAGTGCAAGTTCCCATGATTCGTTTCTCTTGGCTCATTCTTTGGTATCTCAATCCTCAGCTACTTAATTGCTCCTGCCTCTCTGCAGCTTTTTCAGTACACAAAGTTTGTGACTTTCCCCCCTCTGATTTAGTCCCATGATTTTAGAAGATATTGAATCTAGAGTGTAGGCTCTAATTGGCAGCCCTGATCTCTTCTCCTTTATTAGGTATTGCTCCAGTTCTTATATTTTGGCACTTTGTGGTGTGAGATGCACTTTTAGAAATATTCGATGGTGACTGTTAGCTGATTTCCCTAATACTTAGGAACTGCAGATCATTGAAATCACTGTGACATATACTGGTCAGAGTTTCTAAAGGTCATTTTCTGCATTTGCTTCTTTTAATTAAATTAGAGTGGGTTATTCATCCCAGTCACTGCAAATATTTGACTACTTTTAAAAATTATTTTTTCTCCCAAACTCTTATTTTAATTTCCCAATATAATTGAATATGAAATGATATCAATAGATCAGCTATCTAAAATTCAAAATGATTTTTCATTACTCTGTATAATTACTGAAAGATAACTTCCTTGCTGCTCATCTTTGTGTGTGTGTGTGTGTGTGTGTGTTTTAAAGAAGTTTTAGGTTCACAGCAAAAGTGACTAAAAAGTACAATGAATTGTCGTATGCTGCCTGCCCCCATAGAAGGGGACGGACGGAAGAAGACGGACGGCTTCTTCCACGGTCAACATCAGCCACTAGAGAGGTGCACTGGTCACAACGGATGAACTTTCAGTTCCTAGTTTACAGTGGGGTTCACTCTTGGTGTTGTATTTTCCAAGAGTTTTGACAAATATAAAAATAATAACATGTATCCACCAACATAGTATCTTAAAGGGTAATTTCACTGCCCCACGAATCCCTCTGTCCTCCCCCTATGTACACCTCTTTCCCTCTTAACTGTGCACAACCACTGATCCTTTTACTGTCTCCAGAGTTTTGCATTTTCCAGAATGATATACAGTTGGAATCATATAGTATGTAGACTCTTCAGACTGGCTTCTTAAACTTAGTAATATGTATTTACGTTTCCTTCATGTTTTTTTCTTAGCTTGATGGCTCATTCAATACTTGCCATCTTGTGGTTTTTATTTAACTATTTTTATTTCTCATTATTATATTTTTCACTGTATATATTGCAATCTCACTATATAGATAGTTATATATCTATATCTGTCTATCTATATATAATAATTCAGACAACAAAAATATTTTGCCTCTCTGCTGAAAGACTTAGATAGTGTGTTTATTCAGGGTGGGCAACTCTTCAGCTCCTTTGAGTCTGTAATTATGAGAAGAGGAAGAATGGACATCACAAATCTGGTTGTGTTTTTTGTGTGTGTGTGTTTCTCTTTTCTAAGATCTTCCAAGTCTCAGCAGATCACTTATAATGAAGCTAAGAATAAAACCTGAGAACTTACCTAAGATACTTTTACTGACCTTTAAATGGAGCATAAACTTAACTTGTTTTATCAGTGGCAGACAGAGTATTCTTAATTTATTTGAAAAGTAAGACAAATCCTAAGAGGCTTTTAAAATTTGACTTTTAGTATCTCTGCTTGGGCTCACTCTTTGGCTTAAATATGTACCTTCTATTCAAGTCCTTTACACAATGAATGAAGTTGTCATTGATATTTCATAAGAAGAGACACACTCCATAAAGGGAAGATTTGCATTTTGTGGTTTTTAAAGTTTTTCTCAGCATCTTATGCCTGGTTCTATGCTTGGCACATAGTGGAAGTCAATAAATATTTTTAATGATGATTTTATGCCCTTAGTCTGCTTTCTGTTGTTCAGTCACTAAGTTGTGTCCAACTCTTTGCAACCCCATGGACTGCAGCACACTAGGCTTCCCTGTCCTTCACTGTCTCCTGGAGTTTGCTCAAACATCACTGAATCAATGATGCTATCCAACCATCTTTTTCTCTGTTGCTTCTGCTGAACATCCAAAATTTCTTGCTACCCTAATCTTCTATTGGTTTCAAAACAAGAAGTCACCATTTTCTGAAATAGCTCAAAGAAATTCTCTTTCTAGGTAAAATTTTCCTTTCAAAATAACCCTTTTCTTCTGATAAGTTTTCCCACTTTTGAAACCAACACTTCATCTAAGCTTGAGCAAAATTTTCTGTGGGGTACCTTTGTAGGTATATGGTATTATTATTAGTTTGTTTAAGCTGAATGTAATTAATAACTATCACATGAACTTTTAAAATAACTCACCTTGATTGTTATTATATGTGTGTGGTGTGAAGTCGCTCAGTCGTGTCCGACTCTTTACAACCCTATGGACTATAGTCTACCAGGCTCCTCCCTCCATGGGATTCTCCAGGCAAGAGTACTGGAGTGGGTTGCCATTTCCTTCTCCAGGGGATCTTCCTCACCCAGGGATCGAACCAGGGTCTCCCACATTCCAGGCAGATGCTTTAACCTCTGAGCCACCAGGGAAGCCCTCTGAGCCACCAGGGAAGTTATTATATGTTGAAACAAATTTTAGTTAGCACAGATAACATAGGATTTAAATGTACCACATTTTTTTTTCATACTAGGATGGATTTTCAACACATCAAAAAGAATGGACTCTCTTTGTTTCATTCCATCTACAAGATAATATGGAGAATTATCTAAAAAGATGGAGAATGATTTACATCATGAGATGGAGTACCATTCTGCATACCTTGCCATACTATGTAGCCTTAGTCTTATGCATAGAATTGGAATAAGAGTGTATTTGTTCTTTTATTCATTAATTCAACAAATATTTACTTAGCACTTACTTTACGCAAATCATATTGCTTTGCTATCCCTAGCTATCCCTCCTACCTGACCCGTCTCTGTCGTCCCACAGAAATACTCCTGGGGAAGTGAAGATACTATACTCACATGCCCAATTTCACCCCCTTCTTTACTCAGGCTTAGCATTCTGTCATAATAGCACTCTGCAGCCTTGGTAGTTATAGTGGAGCTGTGCTCTTCAGCAGCCAGAAACTTCCACTGGCCTTCCCTATTGACTAGAGAGCTTAGAAAGAAAAGGTTTTAACCTTTTCCCCTGACTTGAGGTTCCAGTATCTCACAAAAGGTAAACTCCACTGTCAGGCAGTATGAAATAGTGGTTAAGAATTTGCATTTTGGATATCATTGTACTGTTGCCAGTTTGTCTTTAGTTCCTTTGACTTCACAGAGTCAAGTCTTTAGTGAAGTGTTCAAAATTATTTACTCTTATGCATTTATTTTACAGCTAAGGAAACTGAGCAAGAAATTGAAGTGAGTTGCCCTGTAGGTGACAATGATTTAAGGTGACAGAGCCAAGACTTGGGGCCTGAACATCTTGATACCCAATCTATTTTCAATTGCATTACCCCATCATGTCTACCCCTATGAAATGTTCTATATGATTATTTTAATTCTTGAGTTTCTTTCTAAAAAAAAAAAATCTTGAGCTATACAAACCCCCTTGCTAGCCTTTTTCACTTCTGTGGGACTTCTGATTCTTTTTTCCATCTCCTCTCTTCTGTTTCCCTGATATTTTCAAAGTGGAGCTTCCCTGGTGGCTCAGATGTAAAGAGTCTGCCTACAATGCAGGAGACATGGGTTTAATCCCTGGGTAGGGAAAGATCTCCTGGAGAAGGGAAGGGCTACCCACTTCAGTATTCTTGCCTAGAGAATTCCACGGACAGGATCCTGGCAGGCTACAGTCCATGGGGTCACAAAGAGTTGGACATGACTTCATGACTAACACTTTCTCATGATTTAGTGGTAACGTTTTGTTGGAAATGCTGAGGTTTAAGTAAGAGTGAAAATCAAAACTTTAATGACAGGTATGATACAGGGGTCAATCTATCATAATACAGATTGATCATTATGTTATTCTTCTGAGTTCTTGCTGCAAATCAACCCTGATTCAGTGAGATACTACAGTCTTGCAAGAATCAACTATTCTGCTTTCCAGAAGCTTTGGAAATCTCATCTATTCATTTTTGCTACTGATACAGCATATAAATAGAGTTTTAATTAATCCTTTCAGTTATCTATTTGGACCAGTATTTTTTAAAAATAATGTTAATGCTCATCAAAATATATCAACTCAACCTTTTAACTTGACATAATAAAAGATAATTGAAAACAAGTTCTGCAGTGTTTTTGTTCCCTGGAGATATATGACAAATGCTAAAAGCAGAGAAATATGATGGATGAAGCCCTTTATAAACGTCACCAATGGTGGTGGTTTAGTCACTAAATTGTGTCCAACTCTTGTGACCCCATGGGCTGAAGCCTGCCAGGCTCCTCTGTCCATGGGATTCTCCAGGCAAGAATACTGGAGTGGGTTGCCATATCCTTGTCCAAAATGACACCAAAATCTACCTCTTTATTCTGTTTCTCCACTTCATGAGGTCATTGGGAAACTCTGTTGTCATATCTACTTCCAAATTGGCAAAAATTGTTCATCTTTAGCATAAAAAAAGAGACAAATTGGAAAGCTGTAGTTTGATGTCATCTCTCCTAATTCTGTCCATGTACTTTTCTTCCAAATAGCAGATTACTTCATCCTGAAGTCTTGATAACCATAAATGTAATCAACTTGGCCACAAATATTTTCAAAATGAAATGCCCATTTTTTGGTTGTCTTTTTGCTTTGTTTTATATCAGAGTAGAATGGAGAGGAGAAGCAGTTGGCGACAAGTTGAAAATTGGTGTTGTCTGGGACACTGGATATTTCATGGTCCAGAGAAATTCACAATGAGGTGACAGAATGCTCTCTCAGACCACTGTCACTTACACCGGAACGTGATGTGCTCCTGGGGAATGTTGGGAAGGCACTTGCAGAGCTATTTTAAGAGGCGTTTGAAACTGTGAAAGGACAAGAAAGTTATAGGAGAACATGTCAGAGTCTTGTTTGTAAATACTGTGTTCTCTTTATGGGTTACTGAGTGGCAAAAACCAAAAGAGTGTTTTTGCCAAGAAATAAAGCTGCTTATCTTGCCTCACTAGCAGAGAATTCCACATAAATGATGACCTTAAATTAAATGGAACATCTTAACAAAAACCTCAGGAAGTCATTTTGTGTTTTATCAATATGTTTCTCCAATGTGAACTCCCAAGTAGTTGGTACTAGTGAGATTAATCACATCAGAAGACAGATGAGACTTTGTTTTCAGAGAAATTGTATTTGAGGAGACTGAAAGCTAATTTGCCTCCAATTTTAGAAAATGTTTCATTTGTCTTCATATAGATTCAAAGAAAAAGATTTAGATAGGAATGGAAATCCTTCTTTGGCAGATTGCACCTCTTTAATGATGGAGGAAAGGGAGAATCAGATTGGACTCCAGTGCTTTCTACCTTTGTCTGTGGAACCCCTGTGGATTTCAGAGAGGGCTGGAATACAGCTTGCTCAAAAAGATGAACATGACTAGGAATTCCCTTTGACTCCATCCTTCTCAGAAAAAAAAAAAGCCCAAATCCAAAGATTTTATATATATATGCTTAGTCACTCAGTTGTGTCCTACTCTTTGTGACCCCAAGAAATGTAGCCCACCAGGTTCCTCTGTCCATGGGATTCTCCAGGCAAGGATACTGGAGTGGGTTGTCCTCCCCTCCACCAGAGGATCTTCCCAAACCAGGGACTGAACCCAGGTCTTCCACATTGCAGGTGGGTTCTTTACAGTCTGAGCCACGAGGGAAGCCTCTGTGTTTGTGTGTGTGTGTGTGTGTGTGTGTGTACATATATATATTCATATAAAGGGAACATTATTCATATTTAAAACTGAGGAAAAAACTCCATTACTCATGTCAGTATCACTTTCATTCTGTATTTAGAGCTTACTTTTCTATCTTCCTTCCATATTATCAGTTATTTTGTGGAAGGTACGTGTAAGTGCTGTGTAAGGGACAGATCCTGATAGAGCGGTGAGCACTGTGTACTTAGTCATGTCCAGTGTTTTGCAACCAGTGGACTGTAGCTCACCAGGCTCCTCTCAAGAATACTGGAGTGGGTTGCCATTTCCTCCTCCAGGGGATCTTCCCAATGCAGTGATCGAAGTCGTGTCTCTTGCATCCCCTGTATTGGCAGGCAGATTCTTTTACCACTGTGCCACCTGGGAAGCCCCTGATACAGTGGTAATACGTGTTTATTCATTTCTTCTTCAACATTACTGTAAAATTAGGTACAACCAGGTACTCTGTTGGCCATCTAGGATACGAAGATGAATAACCATAATCCTAACCCTGACAAATTTTCCTTGGACATGTGGTGAAGAACACATGATATATGGGTGCTATAATAGAGGTGTTAAGACTCCTGCAACAATAGAGGAGCAGGGTGGGACTAGCTCAGCTAAAGCTTGGGTTAACAGGGCATTTAAAAAGTAAGAGGTTTTTTTCTGGATTGATGGGGCATGTCTTTGTCAGCTCGGACTCCTGGAACAAATATATGTCATAGACTAGATGGCTTCAACAGCAATCATTATAATTGAGCACTTACTGTATATAAAGTATTTTGAATATATATATTTATATAAAATGATTCTAAATATGTGTATGTAAGGTATGAAGAGAATAACTATACTTTAGCTTATCAAGCAGTGACTATCACAACAGAATTTTTAAAAAGTATCAAAATATGTGAAGTACACATTGGGAGGTCAGAAAAAAAATAGTGTGGATTTGAGCAAATGATCCCTTTTATTTGCGTGTTGCTTTAGAGTCCCCAAAGCTCGTCACTGCATTGTTTTAGAGCATGGGTTTGGTGCCAAGTACAGCCTCTATCTGTTTCTGTATGGCCTCTAGCCAAGAATGATTTTTGAATTGTTAAAGAGTTGTTTAAAAAAGCAGAAACATGAGCAACAGAAACCAAATGTGGCTTTCCATGTCTCTAATACTTAGTGTCAGGCACTTTACAAAAAAGTCCCTTCTTTTAGAAGAAGCTTCACAGACACTTATATTGCTTCTCAAAGTGTAACTACTATACTTCCACTTAGTTGCAACTAAGGCAAAATGGCTGAAGACTAAGAACCTAACATCATGTAGTTTGCGTTAAGGGAACTCGATTTGTTGTAATGGTTCTGAGTGATAAATTCTGTATTCCATCGTCCCGTGTATATACACTAGTGGGTCAGATCTCTCAGCTTGTCTTTCAGAACTCATTCCGTCTCTTCATCTTTGTGCTTGATTCCTACTCTCTTAAAGTCATATTTGTGGGTTATTTAATGATAATCTAAAATAAACAATACTGTTAAAAAAAAAACACTTTTCAATTTACAATGAACTAAATCCATCACCTCGTTCATTTTCCTTAAAACACTAAAAGGGGGATAATTACAAATTGAGAAACTTCAAAATTAGCAATCTCAGGTGATTTGTCTAGGGTGATACAGCTTGGATGAGAGTTCAGGAAGCCCAACTATTTTCGGGTTGCGTTTTCCATCCTTCCTCACAGAAAACCCACTACGTCGTTGCCTGAAATGCCCTTGAGTGTACAAAAGTCAACTGGGAACTTGGTTGTGGTAAATCCTCTAGACTGATTATGTGATAAATCCTACAGAAATATAATTAAGAATGATGGGTCCATCCTTTTCTCTTGAATTACCTCACCCTCAAAATACAGAGAATTTGTTACAGAATTCAGAACCCCTCTAACCCTGCCTCACAGGAAGAATTCTGTCTCCCTCCTGAGGAAACCAAGTGTCCACTCAGGGAAGATGAGGAAGAAGTCTCTGATGCTAGATCTCTGTGAAGCTCCTCTTTGTGAGATACTTTGGAATATAGCTTTTAAATTTTACCCGGAAACGTCTCATTATGACTGTCTCTATGACACATTAGAAGAAATAGATGTAGAGAAAAGTTCTGTGTCCTGAGAGGCATCTGGATGGCCTTTCTTCATTCACAGAGACAACCTTAGCTGGAGAGTTGATGGAAAGGCAATTTGAGGTAAAGATACCTATAGGATTTTTGAATCCTCTTGGGGGAACATAAGGTTTCCCCTGGGAGTCCTAAGGAGCACTCCCGATATACTACAGTTACCTCAGGGACAAATTAAGAAGATGAACAGTTCTAGCTCTCTTTTTCTTCCTTGGGCTTCCCAGGTGGTGCTAGTGGTAAGGAATCCCCCTGCCAGTGCAGGAGATGCAATAGACTTGGGTTCAACCCCTGGGTCAGGAAGACAACAGGAGTGGGGAATGGCAACCTACTCCAGCATTCTTGCCTGGAAAACCCCATGGACAAAGGAGGCTGGCAGGGCTACAGTCCCTGGGATTGCAAAAGAATCAGAGAAGGCTGAGCACTTACTCTTCTTCCTTCCTCTGGCTCTGCTGGCTGTGTTGCTTTGCCTTGCTGTATTTAAACCCCCTTCCCATGATGTCTGATAAATGTACACATTCATGCACTGGGGAAAGGAGAGATGTGAGAACCTCTGAGAACCTTCCTGGTTTAATCCTTGCTTCAGCCTAAAGCGAACAGTGGACCTCTGGTGTTGGAAGCTATGGGAATTCAGTGAGAAATATTTTAGCAGGTTTTCAGAAAGAAATTACATAGATGAGTAAGAATAACATTTTCCAAGTCACACCAATCATCGGCCTTCAATCCTCAGGGCAAAAGCTTTCTCTACTAGGGAATGCATTTTGAGAAATGAGAGATTAGCATTTCCTGCTCAGACTGTTTGTTGATGAGCCGCTTGCCTCACAGTTTTCCTTAGTTTAACTTGGGGCTAGGATCTGTTTTATTTCCTCCAATGGGAAAATCATAAGAATAGTTATTCCTGTTAATAAAGTGACTTGGGAGCTTCAAAGAAATTTTAGTGTGATTATTCCAATTTAAAGTGATGACCTGTTCAAAAAAGAACTTTTTTGTCTCATGGCCCAGTTTGTCTGTCCTCATTTCCTTCAGAAGTATTGATCTTGAGTACTGTTACAATATTCAGTGCTGGTGGCTGGATGTGTTCTAAGGAGACTAGCTGAGGGTGTGAGATTGAATGCTCAGCCATCAGCGAGTGCTAGTCCTTTGCAGGTGACTTTGAGTGCACAGGGGAACCCCTCCCTTTTATGCAGAGATGATGACTTTGGAGCATGTCTAACTCTTCTAGAGCTAAGGAAGAGAATAGGCATTACATGCCTGTTTAACATGTACTGCCTTCACATTTATTTTTTATTCTGTTGTTACATTTATAATCCTGTGTGTATGCTATGTGCTCAGTCACTCGTTCATGTCCTATCTTTGTGACCCCATGTATTGTAGCCCACCAGGCTCCCCTGTCCATGGGATTTTCCTAGCAAGAATGCTGGAGTGGGTTGCTGTTTCCTCCTCCAGGGGATCTTTCCAACCCAAGGATCAAACCTGAATCTCCTGGATTGGTAGGCACATTACCACTGAGCCACCTGATCCTGTGAGGTAGTGTTATCATTGATTTCCAGGTGAGGAATATAAGTATTTAAGAATTTTGTCAATCTCAACTTTAAGTAATGGTGGAATCGGGAAACAAAGCAGTTTTCCAACTCAAGTACAATTTATCTTTTTTTCCAAAATGTGACTCTCAGGACATCATCCAATTCTGCAGCTTCTTCATTTCTGTGATGGATATTATTAATACCTATAATTCTGACTTCATAATGTTATTCAAGAATCAAAATAAATACATTTGGAACCCTTTTATGACCACTTAAAATGCTATACAACTGAAGTATACTAAAATTATTATTGTTATCTCCACCTGCATTTATTTAGTTTATCTGTATAGTACTGTTTCTGGGATGGTTTTTTTTTTTTATGTTGAACATATTTTTAAATTATGTGTCTTGTATTTTTAGACTGACTCACTCCTCTTGGACCCAGAGATATCTCACAAACATGAGGCAGACAGGAGACTTTCGATATCTTCTCAATTGACTAGGGTTACCCAGTGCAGAATATGGAAAGAATATAAAGAATTCTCTCTGCCATAGCATACCTTATGCATACTCGGCTGTTCTACATTGTTTTACACCAAATTTCAGCGTGGACCTCACAATTAATTGTTCTGTAGGTCTTTTTTTTTTTTTTTAACTGGAAGTCATAGGTTAAAGTTGCCAAATTTTTAAAGAAATTCCCCTCAAACTAAAGTAATATATTTCTGATCTTGAGGAGAGTTATGAAGTATCTGGTTTGCACTTAAGTAAAATTTCTGGAAGTGCTGACTGTATCCTGCTAAGATAGGTTGGGAAGGAAGTAATTGAATTGTAATCTAAGGAAAGGTGTGGTCACATGTAATCAGAACCATGATATCAGCTCAGTGGCCTTTTATGTCACTGCCTCTAGTACAAGGCGGTGTACTGCTGTGACTGCATAGCTAAGAATAACCAATGATATTGATCATATATTCTGAGAAAAAATATAGGTTCTGAACTGAGTATTTTTTATGATCATTGGCTTCCTTTCAAATTCAATAAATTTTTTTTTTTTTTTTGCAGAATCCCAAAAGGATGTCAGTACTCAGTAGAAAATTGCCATGTTCTGCAGTAGTGAGAACTTGTGACTCAGAGGCAGAAAGATCATGAATAGAAACAGTCTGTTTATCAGGGTTGTTCTAAGGAGAAGCCTCAGAGGACTTGCCTTCATTCTGATAGCCAGAAACCATGGGTTCTCCTCTAGTGAGTAATCTTTCCAGCCTGAAGAGAGGGCAGGGTTTGCCACTCTGGCTGTGTCCACTCGAAGTAGACTACAACAGATGTCTCTCTTCAAATATGCTGTCTGTGTTAAAGCTGTCCTTTGTTAAGTACATCTTAAGATCCAATTGCTGTGTGTGTGTGTGTGTGTGTGTGTGTGTGTATCATTGCTGTAGTTGTTTAGTTGCTAAGTTGTTTCCGACTCTTTTGAGACCCGCCCTGGACTGTAGTCTCCCAGGTTCCTCTGTCCATGAAATTTCCCAGGCAAGAATACTGGAGAGGGTTGCCATTGCCTCTTCCAGGGGATCTTTCCTGGCCCAGGAATTGAACCCTGTATATATATGTATACCACCTGACCTGCCTCTTGAGAAATCTGTATGCAAGTCAGGAAGCAACAGTTAGAACTGGACATGGAACAACAGACTGGTTGCAAATAGGAAAAGGAGTACGTCAAGGCTGTATATTGTCACCCTGCTTATTTAACTTCTATGCAGAGCACATCATGAGAAACACTGGACTGGAAGAAACACAAGCTGGAGAGAAGATTGCCAGGAGAAATATCAATAACCTCAGAAATGCAGATGACACCACCCTTATGGCAGAAAGTGAAGCGGAACTAAAAAGCCTCTTGATGAAAGTGAAAGAGGAGAGTGAAAAAGTTGGCTTAAAGCTCAACATTCAGAAAACCAAGATCATGGCATCCGGACCTATCACTTCATGGGAAATAGATGGGGAAACAGTGGAAACAGTGTCAGACTTTATTTTTGGGGGCTCCAATCACTGCAGATGGTGATTGCAGCCATGAAATTAAAAGATGCTTACTCCTTGGAAGAAAAGTTATGACCAACCTAGAGAGCATATTCAAAAGCAGAGACATTACTTTGCCGACTAAGGTCCATCTAGTCAAGGCTATGGTTTTTCCTGTGGTCATGTATGGATGTGAGAGTTGGATTGTGAAGAAAGCTGAGCGCTGAAGAATTGATGCTTTTGAACTGTGGTGTTGGAGAAGACTCTTGAGAGTCCCTTCAACTGCAAGGAGATCCAACCAGTCCATTCTGAAGATCAGCCATGGGATTTCTTTGGATGGAATGATGCTAAAGCTGAAACTCCAATACTTTGGCCACCTCATGCGAAGAGTTGACTCATTGGAAAAGACTCTGATGCTGGGAGGGATTGGGGGCAGGAGGAGAAGGGGACGACAGAGGATGAGATGGCTGGATGGCATCACGGACTCGATGGATGTGAGTCTGAGTGAACTCCGGGAGTTGGTGATGGACAAGGAGGCCTGGCGTGCTGCAATTCATGCGGTCACAAAGAGTCAGACACAACTGAGCAACTGAACTGAACTGAACTGAACTGATATACACACACTCAGTCTCCACCAAACTTCAGATAAATTTTATCTCCATTTTACAGATAAGGAAATAGTGGTTTAGAAAGGTTGAGAAACATAAACAAGGCCATAGTGCCAGTAGGAGCTGGAGCTAGGATTCAAATGCAAACCAGTATCTTTGTCTCTAGGTAACACTATCATCCTTAGAAGTGGTCCTAAAGGGGCAACAGTGTTTAAAGAAAGGAGGTTCTTGAAAGGACACATGGAAAAAGATGAAGTGACTGAAAGTTATCCCTTCAGAGACACTCTCCTTGACCTTCTCCCTAGAATAGATTTTCCTCTCAAAATTCATCCTTCTTTAAAGCACTTTTAGTGTGTAGTTCAGAGAAGGCAATGGCACCCCACTCCAGTACTCTTGCCTGGAGAATCCCATGGACGGAGGAGCCTGGAAGGCTGCAGTCCATGGGGTCTCGAAGAGTCGGACACGACTGAGTGACTTCCCTTTCACTTTTCACTTTCATGCATTGGAGAAGGCAATGGCCACCCACTCCAGTGTTCTTGCCTGGAGAATCCTAGGGACGGGGGAGCCTGGGGGGCTGCCGTCTCTGGGGCTGCACAGAGTCAGACACGACTGAGGCGACTTGGCAGCAGCAGTGTGTAGCTTGGTGTTCTCTATTAAATTTGTAATGTAGAAAGGGATAATGAAATAAGTCCTTATATTCCTGCCACCCAGGATAGTTTTAGTTTTTTAATTGTGAGAAAGTATACATTATAAGACTTACCATTTTAATCATTTTAAAGTGTACAGTTCAATGGCATAAAGTATATTCTCATTGTTATACAATCATTACCATTATCCATCTCTAGAGATTTTTTGCCATCCTGGACTGAAACTCTGTACCCATTTTTCTATACCTTCAACAAGCTCCTGGAAACCACTGTTCTGCATCCTCGTTTCCTTTTTAGGTATCATCTATATATCCCTTCTCACCTGCCAGCATCTCTCTTTGGATGTTTCACTAACATCTCCAAAATAAAATGCTGCTACCTCCTAAAATGTATTTTAGGAGGTATTTTAGCAACCTTCCTCCTGCATTTATCCACTTGTCTCCTTGTCTTTTTTACTTCAGGAAATGGCACTACCATCAGCTAACTAGATAAATCTAGAAACTCAGTACTCATTGTTTTTAAAATAAACTCCTAAAAATTTAGTATAGTTTCAGAGCTAATAGAAAAGTTACAGAAATTGTACACAGGGTTCTCATATACCCCCTCCACCCAGTTTTCCCTGTTGTTAAGATTTTACATTGTTGTTCAGTCACTAAGTCACGTAAAAGTGGATTCATTACCACTAAACCATCTGGGCAGCCCTAAGGTGCTCCCCGGTAATGCCACGGCTGGTGGCCTATGCACCAAACTCTGAGTAACAAGATCACAAAAGACCAAGGCTATCTGCCATCAACGTAACTTCTTATTGATAATATAGACTTATTATCCGCATGAGGGAATGTCTGTGATGCCTCATTTTTTTCTTCTCTCCCGCCCCTCTTTATACAGTTATGTTTGAGTAATCTATGTTGTAATCTATGTTATAGAGCAATATTTCTCAAACTTTAGTATATTTATGAATCACTTGAGGGAACTTGTTAAAATGCAGGTTATGCTTCAGTAAGTAAGTTTCAGATTTCATCTTTCAAGCAAGCTCCCAGGTAATGCCAAGGCTGGTGGCCTATGCACCAAACTCTGAGTAACAAGATCACAAAAGACCAAGGCTATCTGCCATCAACGTAACTTCTTATTGATAATATAGAGACTTACCATCCGCATGAGGGAATGTCTGTGATGCCTCATTTTTTCGTCCCTCCCTCCCCTCTTTATACTCCCTATTACGATCTTAATGGATGAACTAGAGCTTTGCCATCAGATATTGGCCACACTGGTTTGTCTTTCAGTTTCTTGAACATGATGTGCCCATCTCAGCTTGAAAGGTTCTGTTTCGAGTATACACTATTTGCTGTTTTCTTCATGTAGGACTTTCTCATATGCATGGGAAGCATCTTCTCATGTTCAGTCTGATTGTCTGCTACTCCTTAGAAAGCCTTTCCCTGTGACTCAGGCTAAAGTAATGGCTTGATTTATAAGCAGTCTTAGTACTCAGTCTATTTTCTTCCTAGAATTTGATGCTGTTGTTTATGTAACTTTTATGTCTTTAATATCTTATGAGACGGCAGGAGCAAGAACTCTCTAGTTTGCCACTGAATCATCAGGGCCTAAAACGTTATCTGCTATATAGTAGATATTAATGTTTGTTAGATAAATGCCAAGCTTGACTTTGAAAGATGAGGGGAAAGGCACATACATTGGATAATTCTGTTTTATTACTTATTCCTTTGGGAGGATTTATTGTAATTTCTGTTGGGGTTTTTTTTTATGATTGCTAGTTATGTCATCTTTTCATTCCTGTCTCTTTGGACATCCCAGAATCGTATAGGTTCAGGGGGAAGATTGTTCATCCAGGTTTTTCTTAGGAAGGAATTCTTCATGGAGAAAAGCTTGCTGGGCTCAACAACACACAGTTGTTGAGAGCTGTTGGAAAGGTCCTTAGCACCTCAGCCTGAGGCTTAGGTGGGAGCCTACAGTTAGGTGAGTAACAGCAGTTCTTACTCTGATGTGTGTTTCTTTAAGACACATGATGTAAGTTTAAAAAGAGACAGACTTCAGGAAGGAACTTATGGTTGCCAGGGAGAAGGGATAGTAAGGAGTTTGGGATGAGCATGTACACACTGCTGTGTTTAAAATGGATAACCAACAAGGACCTACAGTATAGCGCATGGAACTCTACTCAGTGTTAACCTAGATGGGAGGGGAGTTTGGGGGAGAATGGATACATGTATATGTATGGCTGAGTCTCTTCTCTATGCACCTGAATCTATCACGATATTGTTAATCGGTTATACCCCAATATAAAAAATAAAGGTTCAGATTCAGACTCACCAAACTCAGATTGGGCCGTGACACATATCATTAATGGACGATGCCAATTAATACAATGTAATAATATTCTAATGGCAAAACACTGCCTTTAGTGTGCCACATGGTTTTTTAAATTTTATTTATTTATTTTAATTGGAGGGTAATTACTTTACAATATTGTGATGGTTTTTGCCAGACATCAATTGCATTGGGTAATTCTGATGATAATTTATATTTAAAGGATTTTAAATTACTATTTTCTTAAATTACTGATAGTTGGTACATTGTGCTTCATTAAATTTATCCAATGTCAGTTATCTTTCTTGCCTTGATACATAAATTGAGAATATACTTTAAGAAGATTGGAAGAACAAGATTTACTTTCTGTGCCAAATAAAGGAAAATTATTGTCTAGCTCTTCAGTGATAATGATATTGGTGTTGTAAGACCCTAGAAGCATTCTCATGCTTAATGGTCCCTGAATATTAAGCATATACAAACCAGTAGGGAAAGATCAAGGGCAGGGGGAATATTCATGGCATGAGCAGAATGGAGAATTAAGGCCTACACTTAAAAACAAATAAGAAAACAGCCAAATCAGTATCAATGAGTTCATTTGTGTGTAAATTGGATAAGGCTTAAGCACCAAGATGGAGAAAAGTTGTATGTATTTGAAGATATCTAAGAGCGATTCCAAGAAGGAAAAATAATAAGGAATTTTTACTAAAGTTTTTTTTAATATTGAAATTAGATTAAGGATTTCTATCTCTTCTATCTCCCATCCTATGAAAAAATAAAAGTCCATTGTTTGCTCTTCTCTCTTCTTCAAGATGCCATTCCATTAACCTCCTTGGAAATTATCGTCAGACTTCTGGGAAAGGTCTGCTCACCACCATCTTATAATCTGCCCTCTATCCTCCTCCACTTTACTGACAGTTGCACCCACATTTTCCTTAACCCATCTTTCTAGCGCTGATCCGTTTAGACTGGGGAGAGGTGTTGCAAAGAATTGCCCCAAATACTTTTCTGAGAAGGGAGGAAGCAAAATTCCATTATGTCCCAGGGCTTCTGAAACAAACAATTATCTTAATTAAAACAATACTGTTGGTTGATTATAATGGCATTGAGTCAAAATCACGGCGCAGTTCTCTCTTTCCCTCTACCAGTGGGGCACCATTTAGGGCTATGGACTTATCAGTTAGGACAAGGTTACCAGGGCTAACTTCCTCCTTCCTGGGTTGCTCCCTGATATGGTTTTAGCTTCTTCAAGAGGTTGAGCCTCACAGTCAAGCTCCTTGAAACCACTGAAAGTCGTAGTTTCTACATCCAACCTTGAAGCCAGGTGGGTGGATTTCTCCTGTCTGCAGTTTTTCATAGAATGACGTATGGGCATTTCAAAGAAGCCTTTTACTTGCCAATAGGACCACCTCAGCTTAATTTCCAAACTGTGCTCATGCAGATAGACTATATTTTTCCCTAAGGGAAATAGGGAATGGGCTAAGGAGATGTGTTGCCCTGGAAGCGTCATCCTTCCTAAAATGAAGGAAGATGGTAGACAGGGAGGTAAGGAACTCTTGGTAGTACAATGAAGTCATTGTAATTAATGACTGGTCTGGAGCACTCTTCTCCATGCTGCTGCTGCTAAGTCGCTTCAGTCGTGTCCGACTCCGTGCGACCCCATAGATGGCAGCCCACCAGGCTCCCCCGTCCCTGGGATTCTCCAGGCAAGAGCACTGGAGTGGGTTGCCATTTCCTTCTCCAACGCATGAAAGTGAAAAGTGAAAGTGAAGTCGCTCAATTGTGTCCAACCCTCAGTGACCCCATGGACTGCAGCCCACCAGGCTCCTCCGTCCGCGGGATTTTCCAGGCAAGAGTACTGGAGTGGGGTGCCATTGCCTTCTCCATAGATACTCCTCTTTTATTCTTCACTTCTATTGAATTTCTAGTCGTCTTTTTTTTGGCTGTATGCTCCCTGTTCTTGAGTCTTGATTAATTTATTCTATATTTTCTCTTAGCCTAAAGCTATAGTCTTCCCCATGAAAGGGGGGACTTCCTCTTGGCCCTTCTTGGTTCTAGGATCATTGAACTATGCTCAGCTTGGGGGTGCCATTCCTTCTTGAGAATCTTTGTACAAAACCATTCAGTTCAGTTCAGTTCAGTAACTCAGTGGTGTCCGACTCTTTGCAACCCCATGAATCACAGCATGCCAGGCCTCCCCATCCATCACCAACGCCCGGAGTTCACCCAAACTCATGTTCATCGAGTCGGTGATGCCATACTGCCATCTCATCCTCTGTTGTCCCCTTCTCCTCCTGCCCTCAATTGCTCCCAGCATCAGGGTCTTTTCCAATGAGTCAGCTCTTCACATGAGGTGGCCAAAATATTGGAGTTTGAGCTTCAGCATCAGTCCTTCCAAAGAACACCCAGGACTGATCTCCTTTAGGATGGACTGGTTGGACCTCCTTGCAGTCCAAGGGACTCTCAAGAGTCTTCTCCAACACCACAGTTCAAAAGCATCAATCCTTCAGCGCTCAGCTTTCTTCACAGTCCAACTTTCACATCCATACATGACCACTGGAAAAACCATAGCCTTGACTAGATGGACCTTTGTTGGCAAAGTAATATCTCTGCTTTTTAATATGCCATCTAGGTTGGTCATAACTTTCCTTCCAAGGAGTAAGCATCTTTTAATTTCATGGCTGCAATTACCATCTGCAGTGATTGGAGCCCCAAAAAATAAAGTTTGACACTATTTCCACTGTTTCCCCATCTATTTCCCATGAAGTGATGGGACCAGATGCCATGATCTTTGTTTTCTGAATGTTGAGCTTTAAGCCAACTTTTTCACTCTCTTCTTTCACTTTCATCAAGATGCTTTTGAGTTCCTCTTCAATTTCTGCCATAAGGGTGGTGTCATCTGCATATCTGAGGTGATTGATATTTCTCCCGGCAATCTTGATTCCAGCTTGTGCTTCCTCCAGCCCAGCATTTCTCATGATGTACTCTGCATATAAGTTAAATAAGCAGAGTGACAATATACAGCCTTGATGTACTTCTTTTCCTATTTGGAGCCAGTCTGTTGTTCCATGTCCAGTTCTAACTGTTACTTCCTGACCTTCATATAGGTTTCTCAAGAGGCAGGTCAGGTGGTCTGGGATTCCCATCTCTTTCAGAACTTTCCACAGTTTATTGTGACCCACACAGTCAAAGGCTTTGGCATAGTCAATAAAGCAGAAATAGATGTTTTTCTGAAACTCTCTTGCTTTATCCATGATCCAGCGGATGTTGGCAATTTGATCTCTGGTTCCTCTGCCTTTTCTAAAACCAGCTTGAACATCAGGAAGTTCACTGTTCACGTGTTGCTGAAGCCTGGCTTGGAGAATTTTGAGCATTACTTTACTAGTGTGTGAGATGAGTGCAATTGTGTGGTAGTTTGAGCATTCTTTGGCATTGTCTTTCTTTGGGATTGGAATGAAAATTGGAAACAAAACCATAGGAGATTACAAATTATTTTTTAATGATGAAAACAAAAGTATCTGATCTCAAAATACCCTCTCTGTTTACTCTTTATACGGGATACTAATGATAACATCATGATCATCATAATAGATATATAACAATCCCAAAGGGTATACAGAAAATATAATGTTGGTTATCTCTCAGGAAAAAACCTAGTGGGCTTTCACTTTATATAGTTTTGGAATTCTGTTTTATTTTGTACAGTATGTATGCATTTATTTTCAATTGGAAAAATGTTCTTAATGTTTTTAGATTATAAACAATGTGTAAGCTATTATATATTCCATAGTCGTGCAACACTTAGCTGTGACCTTCAACCAACCCCCAAGAATTCTTCAGAAAGGACAAGTATTTCTTCACTAAGGCCCGATGGTCATTGTTGTAGGGACCGAACGAAGCTAACAAACTGAAGGCTGTTGAATGGGCTTTACATTTACACTTCAGCTTATTTTAAATGTTTTTTCTCCTGAGTCAGTATTCCATAACTCACAGTGTTTTGGAATGTCTAGGTATCTCTTCTTATCCTAGATTGGTAAATTTTTTCTAGGCTAAGCCAAGAAAATTAGGGCAGAATATTTTACTATTATGGATTCAAATATTCCTGGGAACAATATTTTCACAATGTTGTAAAATTATACCAAGTATTCTCACAATGTTCTCATTTGATCTTCACAATGTGCCTGTGAGTAGAAATATAAAGCTGAGTGCTTAGGATAGATCTCATTTTTCCAGTTTGATATAGTTTGTATGTGTCCTGTGGAGAAGGCACTGGCACCCCACTCCAGTACTCTTGCCTGGAAAATCCCATGGACGAAGGAGCCTGGTGGGCTGCAGTCCACAGGGTCACTACTAGTTGGCACGACTGAGCAGCTTCACTTTCACTTTTCACTTTCATGATTGAAGAAGGAAATGGCAGCCCACTCCAGCATTCTTGCTTGGAGAATCCCAGGGACGGGGGAGCCTGGTGGGCTGCCGTCTATGGGGTTGGACAGAGTCGGACACAACTGAAGCGACTTAGCAGCAGCAGCAGCAGTATGTGTCCTGTAATACATACTTACAAATATGTATAACAAGAATCTAAGCCCTAACAACTTTGCAGAACCCTCTTAAAATAAAATACAGTCTGACAGCTTTCATTTTTTAGCAATTCAGTCCCCCAGTTTTTCTTCCTGGTATACACTTGGAACTACAGCCTTTTGCCCCTCACTCCATTCCTATTTCTCCATTAGTCAAGAGTTATATGTAAAAATGCAGCATTGATAGGAAAGTTCCATGAACATTTTCTGATGTTTCTGCTCTTCTAGCTATACTGTTTCTATGATTCAGTTTGCATTTCTTAGTATGTATTCTCTGAAATTAAAATTAATAACTCTCTTAGTAATCAATTGGAGTTTTTGTCTTAATTTGCTGATTCTCCCTCTATCTCTCTCCGTTGCAATAGCAAGAGTCACCCAGTTTAAACTTACCTGCTACAATACCCTCCTCAGTCTGCCCCGGTCTCCAAAATGGCATTCTTTTGATAAATCATTTTTTCCTTTTTTATGACAAAGGACTCAAATGCCAAGTTGTGTTTGATGGATTAATATTCCCTTTTATTAATGCATATTATTACTGCAGTGATTCTGTCTTGTCACATCTTTGCTGTGTTTAATGCAACACACTTGTAAACCTCATTCACACCTTTAAAAAGGAAAGAATCCAGTGAGATATCAAGCACATGTAAACAATTTATTCAGTATATTTGATGTGCAAATAAAGAATTTAATGGGAAGAAAAACATAGCTTCTCTCATATAAACCATGGATTGGGTTCTAGTTTTGTTAGGAATATAAAACTCTGCTTCTGACCATGCAAATCACGAAGCTGTAGACCATCAGTGAGATCAGTTAATTTGATACACCTGTCGGAATTGCAGGGGCGTGTGTGATTTGCGACTAGTTGAAGGGACTTCTTGGGTAGACTGTCCTGAATACAAAATTTCTGTTACTTGTTTCATTTTTCATATAGTCTAGGGCTTCAACAGTATAATAAAGGCTCATCTTTCTGTTTCTTCACAGAGAATGCAGGAAGGAAATGAAAATGTATGAGCAGTGGGAAAATTACCTCTAAATCTTTCTAAAAGAAAAAAAAAAATCAACAGTAATAGTGTAACTGTTGAGAGAGAGGGTCACATTCATCTGGGCTTCAGTCTTTTCATTTGAAAGCAAGAGGGCTGAACTAGGTGACCTTGGAAGATCTGAGGTAATATTCTTCAGAAAATCAGTTTCAGTTTTCTGTTATAAAGAAAAGCCCTGCCCCACAATTCTCTGAGACATGGGACATGATTTCTCAGTGGTTGTGAGAGGCTAAAGCAAGTGTTGCTGTTCTCAAGTCTCATGAGTTCTCTGAATTCCCTAATCTTGTCTAGCATCATAATGAAATCTTCCAGTGTATCTAAAGCAACATTAATTTTCTCACTAGGAGGGATTATTTTTCTAGTTGATAGAGTGGTAGAGTGGTACTCTCCAGGCTGGAATATTATTCACTCAGTTGTAAGCGCACATAACCCAGAGAGATAAGGCTCCAGTGCTTTTAGAGTTTGTAATTCTGCCTTGTGTGTGTGCGTTCATGTGTACACTCATATTTATGTATCCATAGTGGTTCTAGCTAAAAATGAAAAGTACACAAGAACATCTGTAGGGTTGTGAAACCTCAAATGAAGTTGAAGAATCACCAGAGGATAGAAGATGATGTATTTAGTAAAGTAGAACAGAACAACTAGACTAAAGAGTGATGGAGAGTGAGTGGCGGAAACGTGGCTATACACATTGGCGATGACACCACCAAGAGCCTTTAATCTTCCCTTACCAAGGCTGAGTTCAGGGAAGTGAGGCATTATTAAATGGTTAATCAAGGAAGAGAAATGCTTGATATTTAAGAAAAATGACTGTGATTGAAGTATGCAAAGTGATTTAAACAGAAGAAAGATTGAAAATTTGGAGGAAAGATAAGTAACCAAGGTTAAAATTAAATCAATACAAAGAGGTGATGGATTGGAAAAATGCTAAAGAGAAAGGGTAGGTTGGCCTGGGTGATTGGGTAAGTGGGATGGTGGTGGTGGTAGATTGGACAAAAAAAATAATAAAGCCTGAAGAGCAGTTATGTAAGGTAGGCAATGAGACTGATAGAACTGGGGCCAGTTTTAGTAAGAAGAATGATTTTTTAGTTTGTGGAAAGCAATACAAACAGGAGTATTAGGATAAGCTATTGGATATACAAGCCATAGTAGAGAGATCTGAAAACCAAAGGTACATGTTTAGGATTTACTGGCATATTCATGGCAAATGGCTATTATGTATATGTACCCATATATACAGATTTTTTTTAGCTTATGTTTGTTCCCAATCAAAAATTCTCACCCTATATCTCTTTAGGAAGTAAACTTGCCAAGTAGTGATGAACAAAAGCAGATTTATAATGAATGAGCTCATGAACTGGAAAGCTGTTTTAGGTCATTCTTCTGAATTGAAAGCAGTTTATCTTTTATTCGTTTCTGTCTTTTTGTTTTCTTTGTTTGCCTTTGATATCTAGGTGTTACTCAGAGTATAATTAAAGGATCATGGCCACACAACTGTTAGAGCAATTTATGTGTGTGTGTGTGTATGTTAGTCGCTCAGTCATGCCCGACTCTTTGTGACCCCATGGACTGCAATCCACCAGGTTCCTCTGTCTATGAGATTTTCCAGGCAAGGATACTGGAGTGGGTTGCCATTTCCTTCTCCAGGGGATCTTTCCAACTCAGGGATCGAACCTGGGTCTCCTGCACTGCAGGCAAATTCTTTACCGACTGAGCTACAAGGGAAGCCCAATTTATAGCGAACATTAATAGCTGTCATAAAAAGTAAAACCAGACTGGCTTTTGTGGCATTTCACAGGAAAGAGCTCATATTTGTATATCTTCCTGTCTTCATTTTTACTTTTGTGTAAATGTAATCACTATCTCCCCACTTTTATCCTTCATTTATATCTCCCCTCAATGTGTTTTTTCCTAAGTTTTCTTTTCTAATAAGAATGCTGACTAAAAGAAAATAAAATTCTAAATGTCATCTCTAAAATCAACATCCTAATTTTTGTGCCCATTTCTGTAGTGGAATCAAAAATGTGACTTATGCTAGGATATACATTCCTCTCTTAAATACTTCTGGATGCTACTGATGTCAGCAATGGCCACATTGCAAAGGCTATTTGAAAATCCTATATGATCTATTTCTGGTCAGTAGATACTTCACCTGAAAACTTGAAAATGAATTTAATAGAAGAACATAATGAATTAACATTGAATTAATATAGAAGATTATGAAATATTTTTTCAAAGATTATGTATTTCTCATAGTCCAAACAAATGCTTTTTGGAATACTTGTCTGATAAGCTCATGTTAGCATCATATGCTTGTAGAAATAAAAACAAAAATTTATCAGTTAAATGTTTTCAGTTCAGTGTTTAATCTAGAAAATAATCTTAACTTGATGACAAGCTATCTCCAATGACAAACATTAAACACAACTAGTAGAAGAGATTGTTAGGTCATAAGTGAAGTGAAAGTCGCTCAGTTGTATCCAATTCTTTGTGACCCCATGGACCATACAGTCCATGGAATTCTCCAGGCCAGACTACTGGAGGGGGTAGCCGTTCCCTTCTCCAACAGATCTTCCCGACCTAGGAATCAAACTGGGGTCTCCTGCATTGCAGGCTGATTCTTTACCAGCTGAGCTATTAGGGAAGCCCTGTTAGATCACATCAATAACCAAGTCTCTGGTACATTGATTTTATCATTCATGCAGCTAATTCTTTTACATTGTTAAATCTATAAGGCTATTATTGAGTATTCAGTTGTGTGTTAATTTTTAAGAGATTAATAGATTATGTAGAGGCTTACCTGCGACCCAGTTAGAGAAAGGATGAGACTGTTCCAGTGACTAATTCACTCTTAAGGTTAGAGAAAGAAGTAGTTGATCAGAAAGGATGAAACATATTTTGACATATATAAATCAAAAGAAGGTTAAGGATTTATTCAATATTTATTGAGTGAAGTAGACCCAAAGGTAGAGAAATTGATGCTGTGACATGTCTATAGAGAGTGGTAAATTAAAAGGCTAAAATTAGCACTGTTTTTATTTGTTAAAGAAAGCTAATACTACTAATTATAAGGGCTTCTCTGGTGGCTCAGCTGGTAAAGAATCTGCCTGCAATGCCAGAGACCTAGGTTTGATCCTTGGGATGGGAAGATCCCCTGGAGAAGAGAACAGCTACCCACTCCAGTATTCTGGCCTAGAGAATTCCACAGACTGTATAGTCCATGGGGTCGCAAAGAGTCAGACATGACTGAGTGTCCATAATTATAAAGATGGACAAAGTAGTGAAGTATTTCAAAGAACTTAAAATATATTTGCTAATATGAGAACAAAAATAAAATATTTACAGAAAAATAGAAAATTCTAAGAAACTAATAATGAAGTGATAATTTATATGTTGAGCATACCTTATGTGCTAAAGTGGAGTTGGCTGATTTATGGTTCATGGTGAGTTTGTTGCGCTATTTCAAAATATCAGTTTTTATTCTCAGGAAGCTTACCACCAGGGAATAGTATGCAATTCTGAATTTCAATATCTTGAATACATTTCTAGTAATTTCTCAAATTTTATAATCTGTGTAATTTTAACATTAGGCTAGTAAGCATAGACTATTGCTCTCAAAAATGAACAATTTTATTTTAGGGAGTTCTTATGCACATGTTGTTCTTATTCATTATTTAAAAAGAAAAGCTGCTTCTGTATTGAAATTTCATCATTTGGCAAACTGAAATGACCCCACAATTGGGCATCTGAGGGAACATTTTGTTATAGCATAGACCACAAATGACTACTCATTAACGTTTTTATGCCAACAATTGGCTTCACCCCAAGAAGAACCTAAGCTACTGATTTTAAACACAGTGGGTTTTTGGTGTGAGTTAATCAGTTATTAACCTGCCTGACCTCCATCTACTACTCAATAAGATAAACAATATGAGCATTTTTTCTAAGATATGTCACATCTTGCGTATCTGTTGGTTAAGAAATGTGACATTTAAGCATCTAATTCCATGTCCCTCAATCAAATCAAGAAATTAAGGCAGCATTAATATAAGAAGATTGTGAAATATTCCACTACTCCCGTTAGAAACAAAGCAGTGAATGTATGTCAGTTCAGTTCAGTCGCTCATTCGTGTCCAGCTCTTTACAACCCCATGGACTGCAGCACGCCAGGCTTCCCTGTCCATCTCCAACTCCCAGAGCTTACTCAGACTCATGTCCATTGAGTCGATGATGCCACCCAACAATCTCATCCTCTGTCATACCCTTCTCCTCCCACCTTCGACCTTTTCCTAGAATCAGGGTCTTTTCCAATAAGTCAGTTCTTCACAACAGGTGGCCAAAGTATTGGAAGTTCAGCTTCAGCATCAGTCCTTCCAATGAATATTCAGGACTGATTTCCTTTAGGATTGACTGGTTGGATCTCCTTGCAGTCCAAGGGATTCTCAAGAGTCTTCTCCAACACCACAGTATTTGCAGAATATTAAATTCAGCAAACTCCTCTCTAATGTGCTTATGTGCATTGTAAAATAGAAAATGTAGTAATCCACTCTTGTTTTACAATTCCTTGAACTCAAAGAGCTGTTTTTGAGAACTTCAAAATCTCCAGAGTTAAAATTTGGAAGGAAAGATGCAAAGAGAGTATTATGGATTAGGTGAGAAACAGTAGCTTACTAAATTCATAGCTTACTACAGAATATTTTCATGCAAATAACTAGCAAACTCCTGAGGGAAGATAAGTACTGAAAAATATTTGATCAGGAAGAATAATCTTTAAACAGGAGTGGTTAGTTTTCATTATTGTCATTATTTTTCCTTTTGTTTTCCAGGAGGTATTAAAAGCTGTTTAAATAAATAAAAACAAATACAGAAACCTAATGATCCATGACTTCGTTTGAGTTCTCCCAGAAACAAGACCCTACTTTCGGTTGTGAAGTAAGTGCAAGGAGCTATGGAGGGAAGAGGGAACGTAAAACAGGGAAGGAGAAGCAGCCAACAAAAAGTTTTCCATTATATTGGGCACCCCAGAGGGTGACTGGAGCTTGAACACATGGAAAATTATATGAAATGATGCCTAATCACTAGCCTTATCTTGCCTGAGAATTGAGGGAACTGATATATTTATATACCAATGGCTGAAATCATTAGTTGAAGTCTATACCTAGAAGGGATGAATTCCTGGGGCATTTTCAGCTCACCACAAGAGTTGAGTAATACAGACATCCTAGGCTCCTGAAAGAGCTGTGGGACAAAGAGAAGCAGATACAGGTATATGGAAGTCAGCAGGAGGAAATTGAAAGACATGATGACTTTTTATTTATGAATTATAGATAAAGATGGGCTATCATTTGCTTATGTATGTCTGCATGTGTGTGTTAGTCACTCAGTCATGTCCAACTCTTTGTAACTCCATGGACTGTAGCCTGCCAGGCTCCTCTGTCCGTGGAATTCTCCAGGCAAGAATACTGGAGTGGGTTACCATTCCCTTCTCCAGGGTATCTTCCCAACCAAGGGATCAAACCTGGGTCTCCTGCACTGCAGGCAGATTCTTTACCATCTGAGCCACCAGGAAAGCCCCTAAGTATTATTGTATACATGCACAGGTTTTTAAAAGGCTGAGATAAAAATGATCTTACTGGCTTCTTCCTGCAAGCCAGTGGATTACCTTGTACAACTCCTGAAGTGTAGGTACCCCTATATGGAGACCACTGCACTGGGAGAGAAAAACATCCTTTCAGGATCCAAACACCTGTGAATCACACAAAATTAAGGACACAGAGTGGTAACCCCTGGTTCTTGGAAAAATAGAAAAGTACAGTGGGTTTGCATCTGTATTTAAGATGGAAATAGATTTAGGCAATTCAAACACACGGGCTCTTGAGAGGCAAGTTTCGTGTCACTCTGGTTTTGCCATCTAGATAAATTTGAAACAGACATACTAAATACGATCAAAAGGGGAAAAAACAAACAAACAAACATGTATTTCTTCATCCAACAGATATTTATGTCGTATTTGTTAGGCACTACACTAAATGGTGGAGAAGGCAATGGCACCCCACTCCAGTACTCTTGCCTGGAGAGTCCCATGGATGGTGGAGCCTGGAAGGCTGCAGTCCATGGGGTCGCTGATGGTCGGACACAACTGAGAAACTTCACTTTCACTCTTCACTTTCATGCATTGGAGAAGGAAATGGCAATCCACTCCAGTGTTCCTGCCTGGAGAATCCCAGGGACAGCGGAACCCAGTGGGCTACCATCTATGGGGTCGCACAGAGTCGGACACAACTGAAGCGACTTAGCAGCAGCAGCAGGCCAAATGGTGGTAGAGTGAGTCAAACAGACCAGCAACTGTTCATAGGAGCCTGTAATATTTACCTTCTTGATCAGTTGCAGTTAGTAAAATACCAGTATTAAATATTTCTTAAATGTGCAAGCTTTACAACTTACAAAGAACTTGCACACGTATTATCTTATTCACATCTCACAAAAACTCGTGTTCAAATTTCCAAATTCCACAGAGAGCATGGAATCAAGATTAACATGCTAAGATGTTGCTGGTTACAAATTGTTAGAGTCCTGAGATGAGACTTAAATTCAGTTTTGTTTTTCTTTTCACAATATTATCCTACTGCCTGTATTTATTTATTTATTTATTTATTTTAATATAAGTTTATTTATTTTAAATGGAGGCTTTATGACAGAAGAGTATGTATATATGTCTGATTTTATTAATCCATTACATACCTAGATAGGAAGAATTGTCAGTAGGTTAGATCATTCTCTCATCCTGTAATGAAATGATATTCTTAGTTAAACTTGATTAGATAAATGAAGAACTGTCTATAATACATCAGCTTCCCCTTAGCAGATGATGGCTCTTTTCATGGCTTTCAACAAGCTCTATATCATCAAAGCCTACTCTTAGATCAAAATATGAAAATCATTTACTACTGACATTCATACTGTCATCTTTCTTTACAATTCAGTTCAGTCGCTCAGTCATGTCCAACTCTTTGTGACCCCATGGACTGCAGCATGCCAGGTACCCCTGTCCATCACCAACTCCCGGGGCTTACTCAAACTCATGTCGACCGAGTCAGTGATGTCATCCAACTATCTCATCCTCTGTCACCCCCTTCTCCTGCCTTAGTCTTTCCCAGCATCAGGGTCTTTTCTAATGAGTCAGTTCTTCAACTCAGGTGGCCAAAATATTGGAGCTTCAGTTTCAGCAACAGTCCTTCCAATGAATTTTCAGGATTGATTTCTTTTAGAATTGACTGGTTTGATCTCTCTGCAGTCCAAGGGACTCTCAAGAGTCTCCAACACCACAATTCAAAAGCATCAATTCTTCAGTGCTCAGCTTTCTTTATGGTCCAACTCTCACATCCATATGTGACTACAGGAAAAAACATGGCTTTGACTATGCAGACCTTTGTTAGTAAAGTAATGTCTCTGCTTTTTAATATGCTGTCTAGGTTGGTCATAGCTTTCCTTCCAAGGAGCAAGTATATTTTAATTTCATGACTGCAGTGACCATCTGCAGTCATTTTGGAGCCCAAGAAAATAAAGTCTGTCACTGTTTCCATTGTTTCCCCATCTATTTGCCATGATGTGATAGGACTGGATGCCATGATCTTCGTTTACTGAATGTTAAGTTTTAAGCCAGCTTTTTCCACTCTCCTCTTTTTTACTTTCATGAAGAGGCTCTTTAGTTTCTCTTTGCTTTCTGCCATAAGGGTGGTGCCATATGCACATCCGAGGTTATTGATATTTCTCCCGGCAATCTTGATTCCAGCTTGTGCTTCATTCAGCCCAGCATTTCGCATGATGTACTCTGCATATAAGTTAAATAAGCAGGGTGACAATATACAGCCTTGATGTACTCCTTTCCTAATTTGGAACCAGTCCGTTGTTCCATGTCCGGTTCTAACTGTTGCTTCTTGACCTGCATACAGATTTCTCAGGAGGCAGGTCAGGTGGTCTGGTATTCTCATCTCCTGAAGAATTTTCCACAGTTTGTTGTGATCCACAGTGTCTTTTAACCTCAGCTATCTATCTATCCACCTATCTTTCAATCCATCTATTTTGCAATCAGTTGCCAGTAGTTAGAATCATTTTCAGAATTAATAATGCTGATAAATTTCAGAAGAGTTTGGATTTATGTACAACTTCATAAGAAGTTAGAGGTTAACCTATAGTGTCTTCAATAGGATATGAGTGTTTTAATTTTTAACTCCCTAATTGAAATATAAAGGACATAACCTCAGTTAAATACTTCTAACTATTGGAAGCAGATGGCATACATTATTTAAACACAATCCTTCCCTAGTCTAATGAACTCACGTCACACATGCAGGCACTTTCTTTTCCTACACCTTACTCCAGCCTATTGAAAAGTAAAAGTGAAAGTATTAGTTGCTCAGTCATGTCCGACTCTTTGTGACCCCATGGACTATAGCCCGCCAGGCTCCTCTGTCCATGGAATTTTCCAGGTAAGAATACGGAGTGGGTAGCTATTCCCTTCTCCAGGGTATCTTCTCAACCCAGGGATTCCCAGTCCAGCCTGGGGAGAGTGGCTGTGTTTGCAGAAGATGCTTGTCGCTACGTTTGGAGAAGGCCTCTGGAGCATCTGGTATGCCCATCTTTGAGGAGCAGAGGAGCACAGAAGTAAGCAAGGCAGAAAAGAAAAACATCAAGGCTCCCGTGAAATGCAGCTCTGGGTGCCCTAGAAGCAAATTACAGGGATAATGGAGCATCTTAGATTGAGGGGAATGCAGGACAACACTGAGTGTGAAATGACACATCATAAACAACCAGGTTCTTAAAAGCCAGTTGCAGGTCCAACTGTGTGTCAGACTTTAGGCATGACTATTAACTGGACATCCTTCTCCACCATATTATGTGCTGAGCATAGATGACAACTGCAGTCAGAAACTCAGCGTTGAACTTTGAAATTCCATGGCAAGATGCATGTATATATTTTGCCACCAAATACACTGTAATGTATTTGTTACATGGAAACTACTATTTTGTATTCTCCAGACCTTTTGATAAGGTAAATACATTTCCTTATTTATTTTTATTGATTAAAGGCAAATGTCCAAGCCCAGGAGTAATTTGGAGTCTGGAAGGTATACATCATGGCTTGGAGCTTTAAGATGGGGCCAGAAATGGAAAATGGATGGAGCAAATTCTGATATATATAAGACAAAGGACGGAAACTAAACTGGGCTAGTGTAGGTGTAGTTCTGTGCTCTGCAACCAACGGTGGTGAAGAGGAGCTCCCCTCACTCTTTGGAGACCTTGCTGGTTTGGAAAGTTCATTGTTCGACACCATGGATCTCCAGGTGGGTCACGTTTAGAGATACACCAACCTGGAGGACTCCATGCTGTTGAGCTGTTCACAAGCAGCGGACACTTCTAAACCCATCTTCTCAGGAATTAAATTGGTGTCTTCCATAAGGTATATGCATACCTTCTTTACTTACTCTTCCCCTTTTCACAAATGGGAACAGGTCTCCCATCTCTGCATTAAAAAAAAAATGTTACTTTTGTGGATATTATAAAGCTATAGTGTCAGAATGTACTCTATTAAGATGGAAATAATCATAAAGATACAATTTTTATAAAAGCTAGTTAAAAATAACTGGTATATCATGCATTTTTTCTAAAGTTTGCATTTATTGAGCTTAATTTATATTTAAATATGTCATTCATAAATAATGAAAAGTGTTCCTTCTTTGCAATAAGTATATATCTTCTTTTTATTTTGAATTGGGGAGATATTAATGTTATAAAACTGCCAGTATATCTATGCTATTGTTACAACACAAAATCCATATTGAAATATTCATTCTTATCTTATTTTAATAAGAATTCTATTTAGTCTTTTACCAGTGACAGGATATTGGGCTTTGATTTAAACAATATATTAAAGATTAAAGAATTAGCTTTATCAAATGTTTTGTTTATATGCATTGGTATTATTATTATACATATATAAATATACTCTTATTGGGACTACTATATGATGTATCAAATTTTAGTTTTCCAAATATTAATGCATTTCCAAATTCAGTGGCTTTGTCATGATATGTTGCTCTTTTAATGTACTGTTGAATTATACTTGCTACTATTTTACTAAAGATTTATGCATTTACTGTTAAAAATGAGATTGATAAAGTTTTAAAAACCCTTTTAAAGTTACATTTGGCTCATATTTATATTAAAGTCACACTGATTATTGAAATTATTAGTGGAGCGTGAAGATTATAAATTCTTCATATGTTCAAATGGCCCACTTGTAAACTTTTAGTAAAAAGTTCAGATTATTTTTTTACAAAAAATTAAAGTTTAATTATAACATTTTCAAAGATATTTGCCTATTTAAATTTCATATATCTTATTAATTTTGATAAATTATGGATTCACTATTGAATATATATTTAATGAAAATACATATAATTTTTATCAAATAATTGTACATATGATTCTGTTAAACTTTCCCACTCTAAAATCTGTTAGGAGTTTTCATTTTCTTTTCATAATTTTAGTTATATTTTTCTCAGCTTTTTTGTTATGGTTTTCTAGAGATTTGTGAACTTTAATTTTCTTAATTCTATTGGTTTTGATTTTATGATTTATTTATTTAGTTCTAATTCCATGAGGATTTCTATTTCCTTTCTTTTTATAACTTTTTGACTTTGAAAACTTAGGTTCTTTATTTTAAAATATCCTTCTAATTTAGTATAGAGATCAATTATAATTTATGGATTTATCTCTAATAATTGCTTTGATCTCATCTCAAAGTTTAAAATATAGTCTAGTTAATAAGAACATAATCCTGGAAGGAGACAGGCTTAGGTTTTATTTATGTACATATTGTGAAAGGAATAGTGAAAATACATTATAGGGCTTAGCAAGATTAAATAAGATAATACATTTGTAAGTGTATAGTACAATGACAGCAAAATCAAATGTTCAACACAGATAGTAGTATGTGTTGAAACTGTACTTTGTTTTTTCTTTTAACTCAATAATCACTTTAATTTTTAATATCTAAAGTGTTGAGTATTTTTGCTTTTGTTGTTCTTAATTAAAACTTTCTTATACATTTCTAATTTTAATGAATTTTGGTCAGAAGTGTGGCCTTATAATATCTATTTTTCTGAAATTATTCTTGGTTTTTCAGTTTTCAGTTATTTGAATAATTGAAAAGAAGATTGTATTCTTTATAGACGAGGGCCAGTTACACACACACACATACTCACATGTTTTATATTCTTCCCCACATTCATCATATTTTCATTTTCTTTTGTTTTTGCTTAGAAAATCTTAACTGATCTATGTTTGTATTTGCATTTCTAATACCTACTTTATTTAGACTATATTCCAATAGATTTTATTTTATTTTTACATATTTTGAACTTTATTCATAATTATTATTATTTTCTCTTTTGTTTAAAACATTTTGCTTATAATTCTAATTTATATGAAACTAATATTGCCACCCATTTTTTCTACTTTGTCTGAGACCTGCTTGTCATAATTTATCTTTGAATTCTCTGTACCATTTTGTTCAGGTCAGTTTTTTAAGTGGCATATAATTAGATTTTATTTATTTTTTGATCCTTTAGTATTTGCTTTTAAATTGATAGTTTAATTCTTTCATTTTTTCTCTTCTCTCATTTCTTCTGCTTTCATTTTATACTACCTGTATGTTTCATTTCTTCTCTGTCTTTGGTTTTCTGAACTCTCTCTTTCTCTCACTCAACATAGTGATTTGGGGAATACATATCTGTTTTCAAATTTTAATTTGTTCTTAGTTTAACTTTGAAAAACTATATTTTATTATTATATTTATGGTAATTATAAAAGCTAAAGGTTAAATGTAATACATTTTGAATTAACAGATTTATTTAACTCTTATTTTCATATCTTTCATGATATAATATGAAGATTTAGAACAGAATTGTTGCTATTAAAATTTGGTATTTTTATTATTTATGCATATACATCTATTCATGTTTTCTCTTATTCTAGTATTTTCTATCATTTGCTTTGTACTGTATAACCACTACTTTACTACTCCTTGTTTTGCTGGTTTGTCCGATGATTAGTCCTTGTATAGCAGGATCTCTCTATTTCTGAATTCTTTGTTCAATCTCTTGAAAAATGTTAAATAGTTTGTATTAATGAACTTACTATTTCTTGAGGCTGTGCATCTCTATGTATATATTTTCTGTTGCTTTCACACATGGATATCTTAGATGAGTATAGAAATCTGAAATCCAAAACTTTCTGTTTTTCAAGATTGAAAGTGCTTCTTAACCAGTCCATAATGTGAAGCCAGGACCAAAAGCTGATTCACTTCTCTGGGAAAGAACTAGAATGCTGTGTCTTCATAGATCCGGGGAACCTATAACTATCACTTGACTAGAGGGTGTTTGTGAGAAATCTTCTAAAGTCTTCATTTGTTTGATATTCAAATTATTAAGAAACACAAAATCAGTGATGTTCTAGCATATTCTAGTTATATTTATATTCCTACTTTTCACCATAGATCTCTTACTTCTTTTGTATCCAGAAAATAGTACATTTGGGGACTGTTTTCCATTATGATTTATTACAGAATGTTGAATATCGTTTTGTGATTTACAATAGGACCTTGTTGTTTATCTGTTTTATATATAGTAGTGTATTTCTGCTAATCCCAAACTCCTAATTTATCCCTCCCCACCTACTTTTTCTTCTAGTAACTATAAGTGTGCTTTGTATGTCCGTGAGTCTGTTTCTGTTTTGTAAATAAGTTAATTTAAATCATTTTTTAAAATTTCACATATAAATGATATCATATATTTGTCTTTCACTGTTTGACTTAATATGATAATCTCTATTTTCACCCATGTTGCTGCAAATGGTATTATTTCATTCTATTTTGTGGCTGAGTAGCATTTCATTGTATACGTACTTCAACTGTTGATGGGCATTTAGGTTCCTCCCATGTCTTGGCTATTGTAAATAGTGCTGCTATGAACATTGGGGAGCATGTATCTTTTGGAATTAGAGTTTTCTCTGGATATAAGCCAAGCAATGAATAGCTGGATTATATGACAAAGGCGTATATTTTAAAAATGAAATTCAGAGTGCCCTGTTTGACCTCTTTCTTGAGTCTCCAAGCCAATCTTGTCACATGCTTGTGTTCTGTACTCTGTTTCATCCAAAAGTACCTATGAAATAGGCATTACCAGGAAAAGAATAAGAGAGGAGACAATCAAAATGTCCAACAAAAATATCTCAATCCTACATTTTTTAAAAAAGTTTTGTAAACCTCTAGCTTTCCACTTCAAAAGTTTCATCTCCTCAGACTATGAAGGTGCTATCAGGGATTCAGCAAAGACCAAAAAAGACTTCACTAGGCAAGACCAAGTCCCTCCCTTACCAGTTTTTCCTTGTTTCTTCTACTGATAACATTCTGCCTTTCCTTTAGTGATGCGTCTGTATTTCTCCACAAGGAAAAATCTGCTTGACTTCCTTGGAGATGTCACAAAGGATTTACAAAGGAATAACTTGTGTTTGGAGCCCCAAAATAAAGTCTGACACTGTTTCCACTATTTCCCCATCTATTTCCCATGAAGTGATGGGACCAGATGCCATGATCTTCATTTTCTGAATGTTGAGCTTTAAGCCAACTTTTTCACTCTCCTCTTTCACTTTCATCAAGAGGCTTTTGAGTTCCTCTTCACTTTCTGCCATAAGGGTGGTGTCATCTGCATATCTGAGGTTACTGATATTTCTCCCAGCAATCTTGATTCCAGCTTGTGTTTCTTCCAGTCCTGTGTTTCTTCCAGTCCAGTGTTTCTCATGATGTACTCTGCATATAAGTTAAATAAGCAGGGTGACAATATACAGCCTTGACGTACTCCTTTTCCTATTTGGAACCAGTCTGTTGTTCCATGTCCAGTTCTAACTGTTGCTTCCTGACCTGCATACAGGTTTCTCAAGAGGCAGGTCAGGTGGTCTGGTATTCCCATCTCTTTCAGAATTTTCCACAGTTTATTGTGATCCACACAGTCAAAGGCTTTGGCATAGTCAAGAAAACAGAAATAGATGTTTTTTCTGGAACTCTCTTGCTTTTTCGATGATCCAGCAGATGTTGGCAATTTGATCTCTGGTTCCTCTGCCTTTTCTAAAACCAGCTTGAACATCAGGAAGTTCACGGTTCACGTATTGCTGAAGCGTGGCTTGGAGAATTTTGAGCATTCCTTTACTAGCGTGTGAGATGAGTGCAATTGTGTGGTAGTTTGAGCATTCTTTGGTATTGCCTTTCTTTGGGATTGGCATGAAAACTGCCCTTTTCCAGTCCTGTGGCCACTGCTGAGTTTTCCAAATTTGCTGGCATATTGAGTGCAGCACTTTGACAGCATCATCTTTCAAGATTTGAAATAGCTCCACTGGAATTCCATCACCTCCACTAGCTTTGTTTGTAGTAATGCTTTCTAAGGCCCACTTGACTTCACATTCCAGGATGCCTGGCTCCAGGTGAGTGATCACACCATCATGACTATCTTGGTCGTGAAGATCTTTATTTTTGGGGCTCCAGAATCACTGCAGATGGTGACTGCAGCCATGAAATTAAAAGACGCTTACTCTTTGGAAGAAAAGTTATGACCAACCTAGATAGCATGTTGAAAAGCAGAGATATTACTTTGCCAACAAAGGTCCGTCTAGTCAAGGCTATGGTTTTTCCAGTGGTCATGTATGGATGTGAGAGTTGGACTGTGAAGAAAGCTGAGTGCTGAAGAATTGATGCTTTTGAACTGTGGTGTTGGAGAAGACTCTTGAGAGTCCCTTGGACAGCAAGGAGATCCAACCAGTCCATTCTAAAGGAGATCAGCCGTGGGATTTCTTTGGAAGGAATGATGCTAAAGCTGAAACTCCAGTACTTTGACCACCTCATGCGAAGAGTTGACTTGGAAAAGACTCTGATGCTGGGAGGGATTGGGGGCAGGAGGAGAAGGGGACGACAGAGGATGAGATGGCTGGATGGCATCACGGACTCAATGGACGTGAGTCTGAGTAAACTCCGGAAGTTGGTGATGGACAGGGAGGCCTGGCGTGCTGCGATTCGTGGGGTTGCAAAGAGTCGGACATGACTGAGTGACTAAACTGAACTGAACTGAACTTGTGTTTACCTTTGAACATGAATATCAATTTCTCCTTGGGAAATAGGAAAAGAGCATCTTAGACGTAGAGAATAGGAAAAATAACAGCTACTAAATGTTTGACGACTTAATGTATGCCTGAAACGCTAAGCTCATTATCTCATTTAATTCTCAGAACAACTGTGTGAGATTACAGTTTTAATCATCATCCTTCTTTTAGGGGAGAAGATAATTGAGCCTTTAGTAATCTGCTCATGATCAAACATCTAGGAGACGAAAGTGTACAGTTACATGGTGCCTAGTCTTAAATATGGTACAATACTTCTTCAATGCTTTAGCAGTTTTGGATTAAAGGCAAAGGAGCATAGGGCATAAGAAAGTGTATTTATTTATAAATGATTTTCAGATTGCATTATGATAGCCTTTATAAATTTTTTTTAACAACTGGTGATAAAGATTTTATAGACCTGTAAATTGGAAAACTGAAGCAGTTGCATAACAGAGGTGTTACCCTTTACCCTGATACGTTAGGTAGAATCGACCATTCTGACTAATTAATAGTTATTGAAGAATTTTTATCTCATCACTTTGTTCATAGCAATATGCTTATATGTAGTGACTAAATTTTGAATTATCATTATTTTTCCAAAAGGACAAAACTGATCCTGATTTTCAAAGTGGAATTTTTGACAGGATCAATGTTTATCTGCAAATCTAAGTTGCTTGGTTGATGTATATCCTGCAAAGCACAAGCAGGAAATCTATTTTTACTATCTAAAAATCTGCATTTGTCAGTGAAAGGAAGAGGCAAAATAGATATGAGAGAAGACTTGGAGGATAAAAGATAAGCCTGTACCTCTAATATGTAGGTGAGAATTCCTTAATATGCACAGAATTTAAAATGCTAGAACTACTTACACTGACATTGAACAGCAAGGAAGTTTTAAAAGTATTTTGAATTGTGGGGTTTTAGGTTTGTTTTGTCAAAGAGTTGACAAGTCTTTGCCTAGATTTTCTACTTTATGTTTGTAAGTGCTGATCGTGCTAATACATTTACTATGCTTATCAGGTGGAATCTGGCTGTGGTGCTAGTAAAGAACCCACCTGCCAATGCAAGAGACGTAAGAAACATGGGTACATGGGTTTGATCCTGGTTCAGGAAGATTGCCTGGAGAAGGGCATGGCAACCCACTCCAATATTCTTGCCTGGAGAATCCCACGGACAGAGGAGCCTGGCGGGCTACAGTCCATAGGGTTGCAGAGTGTGGGACATGACTGAAGCGACTTAGCACACAGCACATGCTTATCATGGGATATGTGATCCTCACTGAACTTTCATTTCATGGACTCAGTGATTACTCTGGGCTTGCGAATTGCTTCCAGCCATTATTACTACTATTTATTCTGATGATGAGGAAGGTGTTAACATTTTATGAGGATGAGGAAAAGGAGGAAATAATAAATGCACACAAGGCAACTGAGACATACATGGGGAGCACATTTATATTTATCAGAGCATGTGTCCTTTCTGGGAGAAGAGAGAATAAAAGACAATATTTACTGATTACTATGTGTCAGGGCTTAGACTTTTTTCACATTTGATTATTTTTATTTTATTTTAAATTAAAAAAATTTTTTTACTTTACAATATGGTATTGGTTCTGCCACACATCAACATGAATCTGCCACGGGTGTACACGTGTTCCCTATCCTGAACCCCGCCCCCCACTTCCCTCCCTGTACCATCCCTTCGAGTCATCCCAGTGCACCAGCCCCAAGCATCCTGTATCGAACCTGGACTGGCGATTCATTTCTTATATGATATTATACATGTTTCAGTGCCATTCCCTCAGATCGTTCCACCCTCTCCCTCTCCCATTGAGTCCAAAGATACTTTATTTAATCCTCTTTACAACTCCAGGAGGTAGGTAAAATTTTATGCCCACTTTGTAGATGAGAAAATAAGACAAAGAGAATTCAAATAAATTACTCAGGGTTACACAGCGTATAAGTATTGGTCCTGAGATCGGAATGCAAAAGATTTGGCTACAGAGTTCAGGTTGATAAGTATGCTAAATTGCATCTCAAGATCTCCATGTATATATATATGTCTGCACAGCACACATATAAATATATATATAAGCATGCAGAATAAACACATTCTTGAAGCATGTCTACCAAAAGTTTTATACACAAACCTACTTGAGTGTGCACCTTTAGATATGCTTTCTTCTTTAATTCACATGCACATTTATACCTATTTCTTATGTAAATGACACAAATCTATACAAATATGCATGGATAAACAACCATTTTTGTTAGGGAAAGGCTAAATTTAAGATACTGAAATCATCTAGATCATTTGCAGACTATAACTAACAACAGGTTAAAGAAGTGTTATTGGATGAGTAAATTTTACCTTCAAAATAAAAATCACACATACTCCAAGAGTAGTTGGGTGAGTAACGACATATGCCACGTTGAGGAGTTGAGTTGGGACTAGGGCTAGGGGAACAAGTAAGTAGGAAAAAACAAATGGAACCTTGCATTCCAAACATCTAGGCAATTCAAGCAAAGAGCTCCCTTCTATTCATTTGCTCTTCATATTTAAAGTATTGCCCAGTTCTGCATATAGTGTCATAGCTCAATAAATGCTCATTAAATATTAATTAGCTATGATTTTGACTAGCATAGGAAACATATACATATTCTTTCAGTAACATTCTAGGTCCACATGACCTATTTCTTCCTTATTTCTTGAGAGTTTGAATTGAAGCCAAGTAATTATATCAAAATAAGACAGGGTTTTAATCATTTTTCAGAACTTTAAGGTCCTTATATAAAAGCACCAAATGCTTTATTGGCTGAGTTTACTACACCCATCAACTCTGTAAGACATGAAGATGGCAAATTCCTTTTCATCACAGATTCCCAGAATAAAGTCCGTTGTGTTTACTGAAGGAAGACATAGAAAGAAACATGATTGGAGGTGTGTGGGTACTTACTCACAGCTAAACCTGCCTGCCTTCAATCTTTCCTCTCACCATTTAGCAGCGTGTTGCCATCTTTGAAAGCTTGAACCTGGCTCTTTATTATTGTTTCTGTTTTTCTGTGCTACTGTTGTTTTGTAGTAATGAGTCGTTTCTAACTTCGGACTGACTTAGGTTTTGGTGTGGTTAATGAAAGTTAAGTGGGGTACATACGTGTGTGTGTGAATCAGACAGAGAATGCCAAATGAAATCATTCAAATGATAGTCACTCAGTTGTCAATTAGATTGATATGTTTTTAATTTAGATTTTCTTAATAATTTAGTTGTTGCAGTATACAAATTCTATTCCTGAGTAGTGGAGCTGACATTTCAAGATTTCTGTCACTTTCAGAGAAAACATCAGCTATTTTGATCACTCCCATCTAAATAGCCTTAGTTTAAGAGTAACAGAATCAACCACCTTACTGCACAATGATGCTAAATTATTCATTTGGGAAGTGAATTGTCTTTACTCAACAAATGAAATGTTGGATTTTCACAGTGGTATGAATTAAAAATTAATGTTTTGTCACTTCACATAACTAACATAATACTTGAACATATAAAACCTAATAATATATCTTATATAATATCTTAGATTGATAGTTTATTAAATATAACAGCAGCCAAATCAACAACAAAAATGCATAGCTAATATTTACTACATAAAAATATGTAGTCTTATGATGCAGGTGAATTTAACTTGTTTTTTCTTTTTCTCCTCTATGCAAATTATGATATCCTAGTCAATATAGATTAGAAAAAAATCTTAAGGCAGCTTTTTAGATATTCTGTGGACAAAGGCACCTACTTTTTCAATAGCTCCCCCTGAATTTTGAAATGGTTACCCATAAAATTCTTCCATTTCATTCTAATAGTATATATCTAACTCTATAGACAGTGCTTTCAAAAAATAAAATAATTATAATGGGCTCATGGTGATTTCCCTTTTGATTTAGAATAATTTCTTTCTCTTTGCAATAAAAATGTGATTAAAGCATAGATTTTAATTTTTATTCCTTTATGTGAAAGGTTCTTTATAGGAAAACACTTTTTTAATATCAGAAAAGATACTTAAATATTTCTGACCCCATTCTCCCTTAATAACATAGTGGTGTTTTTTTATGTTTTAAATATTTTCTTCTTTAATATTAGATGCTATCATATCAAAGAATAAACTAGTTATTGTTTGACTTATTCCTTCCTTCTAAATATATTCAGCTCAACAAATACTTATTAAGCACATACCACAAGTAGCTTAGACTCCCTGTTGTGCTTCTATCAATTTTTCAGGGGTCCCCAACCCCTAGGATGTGGACCAGTACTGCCTGTCAGATCAGCGGCAGCCTTAGACCAGACATCAAGTGCACAATAAATGTGATGAATAAATGTGCTTGAATCATCCTGAAACCATCCCCCCTTCACACCAGCCCATGGAAAATTGTCTTCCATGGAATAGGCCCCTGGTGCCAGAAAGGTTGGGGACCACTGAATTTTTGACATGTTTTACAAATATTTTATGGACAATAATTAAAGGATGAAAATCTGTGAATGGCTTCCTTCTTTAATAAATGAGAGTAGATCTGTTTTTAATCTTAGTCACTTGCAATGTAGAGTACTCAGTTGAGTGCAAAGATAAGTGAAATTATATTTATAGTTTTCACTTGTTATTTTCTAAATGTGCTCAAGGAAATGACCCTTCACTGACCCATGTATACCACAGTAAGGAAAAAATATTGCTTTGAGAGATATAAAGAAAATAAATCCTGCTCCTTATCCTGAAGGAACTCAGACCCACACCCTCTTCCTGTCCTTTCAGCGCAGTCTCTTCATCACACTTAATAGTATTGTCACTCTGCATTGGTGGGAACAACCGCCGAGTACATCAGCTCTCCTCTTCCTCATCAACAGGGAGCAAAGCTTCTGTTTAGCTCATTACTATTAGGCAGAAAGAAAAAAGAAAAAGACATAGAATGCAAGAGGAAAACTGATTTTATATATTAATTTATAATAAATAAATTTGTTATTTATGTATTTTAATACATTTAACTCCTTATAAAATATCTAACTGAATGAGTATTCAATAGCTATCCCAGTTCTTTCATAATATTAAAAAAACTATTCTATTAATTTACATGATACATGTTTTTGAGAACCTCCTTTGTGGCTGGTATATTTCTGATTGAAAGATTCAGAATAAAAATAAATTATGGATTAGCCCATTTATTATTCAAGGTGGCAAAATATGAGTTTTCTATTTATGCAAAAAGGAGTTGTTTAAAGGAATCCTTTTCCAAAGCAAAAAAAAAAAAAAATGTAAATAAATCTGGAAATCTTGCAGAAGTCATCACTCAGTTTCTGGAGGAGGTCTCTGGAACACATTTATCTATTTTTGAAGAGATATTCCTTCTCAGCTTATGCCCACAGCAAATAAAGCTGAGCTGTCTCTACCCTCTGAGACTGGAGACCTATACTGTAACTTTGCTGAAGACTTGATAACCAACTACTATTTCCATGTGTGTATTTAAGTGCTTTCACTTTAGTGACATTTTATTTTCAAAACAGTGCTGTGAAGTAGGTGTTACTTTTTAAAGATAATGAAGCTGAAGAAAAATGACAAAACATGTGGATAGCAGATCTGGGAAGCGGACTGCAAATGCCTTTCTTTTTCCAATATAGTATACTACCCACTTTAGGCTTATTTCCCAAAACTCATGTCAAAATACAGAAACTATTTCTATCCGGATTGGTAGCGCAATGAGCCAAGAACAAGGCCCTACTGATCATTCATTATCTGGTCTTTCCTTCAGTGCCATTTTGATGTATTGAATGAAAAGTGGTGACTTTGTGGCAGAAGATCACACAAACAAGGGAAACATGACTTGACCTTCTTTCCTCTGATGCCTAACTCAATCTCTTATCTTGCATCAGGATTCCAAAAATACACTTGCAATTGCTTACCTCTGCTTCCTTTTATTTCATTTCATTATTGTACCAATTGTTAGTCTCATTCCTGGTTCATGCAATTTTTCTCAACTGATTATGCAATCACTGAAGTGGCAACCTCAGACTCATCTACCTTCCAGCTGATTGCAAAGGATTCATAAACACAGCATCTAAGAAAAGGTTATATTCGGGGGAAAAACAATTACAGCTTTCATTTGTTACTGCATATTATAGTGGTTAGTAAAAGAATAAACACTGTCAGCCTGCTTGTTTCTGAAAGGCAGAGCAGGGTTCTTTGAAGGGTGCTAGAAGGCTTTTACACTGTGTCCCCACCTGGAAATGACTTCACTTCTTCCACGTCTGAAAGTAGAATCATGTAGGAGCATCGTGACCTGCACCTGGAGCAGCCCATGAAAGGAATCAGAATAAACCCCAGTAACATACAGAAAGAAGAGGCAGAATTATACAGGAGCAGGAACACGGTGTTTGCTGATTCAAGCATTCCCTTGATAATGTGTTAGATGGCTTTAATAAGCAGTGGGCTTTTGAGCCTCAGTTTCCTTATTTGTAAAATAGGAATATTAAAACTTACCTTATCTCCTATAAAGAAAGGTAACAGAAGAGATAGTGCGAATTATAGGTTTTGGGTAAACTGTAAGTTACAGTTAAATGTTTATTATTGTAATGAAGTAGACTCTGCTGAGTGAATGGAAAATTAAGTCCACGGGTACTTTTAGTTCTTTTTAGAGAACCATCGATTTCTTTTCAGAACAGAAATAATTAAGCTCCCATGTGATATCTTAGTGGACTAGAGGGAGGGATTGGTTGATACATCCACCAAAACATCCATGCAAAATCCATAGCATGACTTACAGATCTTTTGTGTTAGCAAGATCATTAATTACCTTACAGACTTCTACTACAATGCTCACATCATTCCTCTAAGAAATACACTTGGAGAGAAAAGAGTCATATTTGGGTAAAGAGATGTGTAGCTATTGCAAGGCTCCTTTTTATAGTTTAGGGAAAGCAGAATATAAGGAGAAATGGCTTCGTAAAGTTACATTACTTGCTTAAAGTCACAAAGTACATCCATGCATTATGAATCTTAGGTTCAATGGGATTAATTAATTACGGCTATGCATCACACCATAAATTAATTTACTGAATAATTCACTGAGAAAAGTCTGTTCAGTTTTCAAGTGCTGAGACTATAATGAATCTTTGACGTGACTAATTTACCTTCCCTGAATTGAATGATAGGTTTTAAATGGATGTGATCAGTAATTTGGGCATATTGATTGCGTTTGGTGTGACATATGTGTATTTTTAAGAAACTCAAAGACTTTTGAAGGACTGGAATATGTTTGTTTGTTTGTTTTTAATAGGGAGATTGGGGACCTCATAACTTTCAACTGGAGTTTCTTCTTTAGATCCGCATATGTCAACAAGTTCCAAATGCTGGTTGCAATTGATAAACTGAGAGAGAAAATCATGCAAAATTCTCAGGAGCTCAGGGAAGTAGGCCAACAGAGAAATGCCTGCTATTATTCTTTGTGACAGAATTCTTGTCCACACTGCCAATGACTAGCCTCAGTGAATTCAGTACAGCATGACACCAAACAATAGAAAATATGGCAAGCACAATTATGATTTCCAAATCAGGAGATATTTTGGAAAGAAGAAATACCCTTTCTTTTTCAGTCCCATGAGGTAATCTGAAACATGTATTGGAAAATCACATTTGTTTACTTAGAAGCTAGGGAGAATTAGCTATAGTCTAATGACTATGTCATATTCATCTTTGTATGAGTTCTGTCCATCCTCCAAACCTGGCCTGTTGTAGGTTCTTTTCATAGTTGTTGAATTAATTGAGTAATGATTTACCCTTAAAAAAAAAAAAAATAGGGTAGTGGGTGATGTAATCAATGAGGTATAGGCTTTATTTAAGGAAACATTGCTATATTATTTTCACTATTTCATCTGCAATAGGTGCCTCTAATTAGGAGGAATGTTGTTCTGATTTTCCTCTTAGACCATCTCTATAATTGCCATCTTAGTTTTCATATCAGAATTATTATTATTGGGAGTGGCGTAAACACATAAATTAAATCTGATTTGCCTTCTTTAGCACTGCAATTGGAGAAACAGCTGCAACACTTTGAAATGAAATTTTAGCTTACAATAATAAACAAAAATAAGAACACATTTTGTTAGACTTTTGCTTATGTTTCTTCATCTGTTTTCTAATCCTAATTTTAGACATTCTACAATTCTTTATAGAGAAGCATTTATTCACTCTATAATGGATCTCTCCTGGACTTCATTGAAGAAAAAGCTTCTTTTCAAATATTTAAACAGTATTATCTAAAGATTTGATTTATTGTTATTTCCTTTCTGTCCTTTTCTTTAAGTAAGTATTGTAACATTTTGAGTTCTCATAATATTTTCTTTTATTTTTCTATTTATCCTCTCTCCATACATTCCACTTTAATGTTTACCTTTTCCTCACTTTCCCCCCTGATTATTTATCTGCTTTTTCCTTAGATGTTCACTTTTTAAACATTTCCCTCACTTTAACATTACAGCATATAATGTATCTGTGTTTTTGTAAACAACCACTGATGATACCGTATTTACTGTATTATATTTATTACATTATGTAAGGATCTTTATATAAAGACATAAAATCTGGATTCCTTTTGCAGTTGAGGATTAAGGAAAGTTGGCATTTCATTATACTGTCCCCCTCCACTTCAGTAAATGTGTGCATACACGTACGTAGTTTCTTTAGCTCTCGTGAAGCTCAATTTGAGAGATTTCCATTTTAGAAATTTTCTCTATCACAGATTTCCTGGGTATCACTTCTACCTCTGTTTTTGACCCTTGTATTGATGGTTCTATAATATGCCTTTAATTTATTGTAAAACCACACCGAGGCCTTTTCAGAAAGAAGTATATTATGAATTTTAAAAGAATACTTGATAACTTCTACATACAACTCTATCACACACTGTTGTTAACTTTTCTTGTTTTCTGTGCTTTCTTGTGTACATTTTATGTGTTTGTCCACTTACCATCTGCTCATCTCCTTCTTGCATCCCTTTTCTCCTCTTTTCCTGCCTTGAGTGGTCAAATCCTTTTTCTATTCAGCATCAGTCACCATGTTACTAATTTCCTTATCTTATCCTGTGACCCGGCAAGGAAAATAATATGTGAATAATCAACTTGATGCATTTCTTTGCCTCTTATAGGTTGATAATAATGTGAGAACATATTAAGTTGGTGCAAACATAAGTGCAGTTTCAGACCATGAATTTTAAATCATTATAACTAGGCTCACACACATCTTTACTAATCAAATAGGAACCATTACAATCAACACATCTGTGCCAATGAGAAATAAGTTTGTTTATTCCTGTAGTATAAAATTCCATGCTTTGGGATTTGACAAACTCTTGGAAAGCATTTTCTGCCTCCTGATGGTTGTGGAAGCATTTTCCCTGCAATAAGTTGTCGAGATGCTTGAAGAAGTGGTAGTCAGTTGGCAAGAGGTCGGGTGAATACAGCAGATGAGGCAAATCTTCATAGCCCAATTCATTCAACTTTTGAGGTTTTGGTTGTGTGGTCAGGTGGTGTTGTGGAGAAGAACTGGGCCCTTTCTGTTGACCAATCCCAGCTGTAGGCATTGCAGTTTTTGGTGCATCTCATCAATTTGCTGAGCATACTTCTCAGATACAATGTTTTCACCAGGATTCAGAAAGCTGTAGTGGAACAGACCGGCAGCAGACCAGCAACAGTGACCGTGACTTTTTTTGGTGCAAGTTTAGCTTTGGGAAATACTTTGGAGCTTCTTCTCAGTCCAGCCACTGAGCTGATTGTTGCTAGTTCTCGTATAAAATCCACTTTTCGTCACATGTCACAATCTGATTGAGAAATGGTTCATTGTTGTTGCATAGAATAAGAGATGGCACTTCAAAATGATTTTTTTTTTAATTTAGTCAGCTCATGAGGCACCCATACTGAGCTCTTTCACTTTTCCAATTAGCTTTAAATGCCAAATGACCATAGAATGGTCAACATTGAGTTCTTGGTCAACTTCTCATGTAGTTGTAAGAGGATCAGCTTTGATGATCCTCTCAATTGGTCACTGTCAAATTTCAGTGGCCAGCCACTGCACTCCTCTTCTTCAAGGCTCTCATTTCCTTTGCCAAACTTCCTGAACCATCACTGCACTGTACCTTCATTAGCAGTTCCTGGGCCAGTTGTCTCCACGGCTTTATGACCCATTTGGAACTTGAATAAGAAAATTGCTCAGATTTGCATTTTGTCTAACATCATTTCCCTAGTTTAAAATAAATATAAAATAAACAACAAATAATAAGTCATTAGCAAAAAAAAATGAGAAATGTGCATTAAAATGATATTTAACATAACCACATTTAAGAATGTATTTTAATATCAAACAGCAAAGTTCAACAGTGCAAAACTGCAATTACTTCTGCACCAACCTAATATTACTCCTTGCCCCATTGAAAGGAGAGACTGGCTTCTGGCTGTTCACAGGCTCAGAGCCATAAAGGGTCTTTGGAGATTAGTTGGTTATGTCCTCTCTGGTTCTACTCTGCATTATCAAATCCTCAGAGCTTTTTTTTTTTTTTGCACAATTTACTACTTTTCACAAGGAGTGTATGTGCATGCTAAGTTGCTTCAGTCACGTCGGACTCTGTGTGACCCTGTGGACTATACCTGCCAAGCTCCTCTGTCTATGGGATTCTCCAAGCAAGCACATTGGAGTGGACTGCCATGCCCTGCTCCAGGGGATCTTCCTAACCCAGAGATGGAACCCATGTCTCTTATATCTTCCTCATTGGCAGGCAGGTTCTTTACCACTAGTGCTACTTGGGAAGCTCTTCACAGAGAGAGTGGGGTAAAGAAGCTTGGGCAGTAAACTGCTGATAGCTTTCAGCAGAGCCAATGTAAAATCTTAATCATAAATGGCAATTGTGAATCAGTGTTACTATCTTCCTAAAAAATGCAGGGAGAGCCTAGGAAAAGCTGCATTATGGGATTAAAATTTTTTTTCCATATCATTTTCCCATTTAGAACCTGTCTCCTCTCATAATGAGGCTTCCCTAATAGCTCAGTTGATAAAGAATCTACCTGCAATGCAGGAAACCCTGGTTCAATTCCTGGGTTGGAAAGATCCACTGGAGAAGGGATAGGCTACCCATTCCAGTATTCTTGGGCTTCCCTTGTGGCTCCGCTGATAAAGAATCAGCCTTCAATGTGGGAGACCTGGGTTTGAACCCTGGGTTGAGAAGATCCCCTGGAGAAGGGAAAGGCTACCCACTCCAGTATTCTGGCCTGGAGAATCCCATGGACTGTATAGTCCATGGGATCGCAAAGAGTCAGACACGACTGAGCGACTTTCACTCACTCACTCCCCTCATAATAACTAAATTAGCCAATAAGATCAGGGTTATTAGTCTTAGGGAGTAGGTGAGATCCTGCTGAAAAGAGGCAAGTGGAGTCATATTGGATATGGATATTTTGGTTTCTTCTCCTGGAGTCCTACATGTGTACCTAGTGGATAACACAGCACAGAGCAGAGGCAATCAACTTGAAAATTCACTAGAAGTGGACATAAAATATATGAAGTCTTTGTTTAAGAATACCTGTGATTTATACTGAGAAAGTATCAGAAAAGCTTTTCAGAAATGGGGAAAGTGATTGAAGGAAACAGGAAATAGAAAGACCCAACATGTACTTGGGGGATAAAACACCTTGTCTTTTCAGTCTAATTATAAACCACTGAAGCTGGGCACTGTTCACCTTAAAGCTTTATGTCCTTTGGTGTCTTGGAAGGCTTTATGAGCAAATGAGTTAAATGATAATTACTAACACCTCAGGAGAGACAGAAAGTTAAAACTACTTCAGCTCATGCATTATGCTCTCTGTGTAACATATAGATATTTGATACAATTTTGACCTAAAAACTGCTACGGACTATGTTTTGTTTCATTCTTTTTAATAATAAAAAGCAATAAAATTTATTAAATTTAAGATTGTACTGAAATTCCAAAATGTATATACCACATTTTATTTATTTTTTTGCTTTCATTTTTTAATTCATTTATTTCACCATTATATATATATATATATATATATATATATATATATATATATATATTACTTTACAATATTATGTTGGTTTTGCCATACATCAACATGAATCCGCCATGGGTGTACACATGTTCCCCATCCTGAAACCCCTCCCACCTCCCTCCCCATACCATCCCTCTGGGTCATCCCAGTGCACCAGCCCCAACCATCCTGTATCATTCTTTGAACCTGGACTGGTGATTCATTTCACATATGATATTATACATGTTTCAATGTCATTCTCCCAAATCATCCCACCCTCGCCCTCTCCCACAGAGTCCAAAAGACTACCTTTTAGAATTTGTAGCCCCACAGTCATCAGTCTCACTGTTGTTGTCTTTAAATTTTCATGCTTATAAAGTTGGGTTTATAATATGCAGAGAACATCATGAGAAATGCTGGGCTGGAAGAAGCACAAGCTGGAATTAAGATTGCCAGGAGAAATATCAATCACCTCAGATATGCAGATGACACCACCCTTATGGCAGAAAGTGAACAGGAACTAAAAAGCCTCTTGATGAAAGTGAAAGAGGAGAGTGAAAAAGTTGGCTTAAAGCTCAACATTCAGAAAACAAAGATCATGGCATCTGGTCCCATCACTTCATGGGAAATAGATGGGGAAACAGTGGAAACAGTGTCAGACTTTATTTTGGGGGGCTTGAAAATCACTGCAGATGGTGATTGCAGCCATGAAATTAAAAGACGCTTACTCCTTGGAAGGAAAGTTATGACCAACCTAGAGAGCATGTTGAAAAGCAGAGACATTACTTTGCCGACTAAGGTCCATCTAGTCAAGGCTATGGTTTTTCCAGTGGTCATGTATGGATGTGAGAGTTGGACTGTGAAGAAAGCTGAGCGCCAAAGAATTGATGCTTTTGAATTGTGGTGTTGGAGAAGACTCCTGAGAGTCCCTTGGACTGCAAGGAGGTCCAGCCAGTCCATTCTGAAGGAGATCAGCCTTGGGTGTTCTCTGGAGGGAATGATGCTAAAGCTGAAGCTCCAGTACTTTGGCCACCTCATGCGAAGAGTTGACTCATTGGAAGACTCTGATGCTGGGAGGGATTGGGGGGAGAAGGAAAAAGGGACGACAGAGGATGAGATGGCTGGATGGCATCACCAACTTGATGGACGTGAGTCTGAGTGAACTCCGGAAGTGGTGATGGACAGGGAGGCCTGGTGTGCTGTGATTCATGGGGTCGCAAAGAGTCGGACATGACTGAGCGACTGAACTGAACTGAACTGATGAATATCTTCCCCTGAAATGAGTTTTGATTAAAGGGGCTTTTTTAAATTTATATTTTGACTGTGCCACACAGCATCCAAGGAAACTAAGATCCCCAACCAGAGATTGAACCCATGGCCCCTGCAATGGAAGGCAGGAATTCTTAACCACTAGACCTCCAGGGAAGTCCTTGAACTAAGTTTTGGCTGTGTCAATGAGAGGGTTGATTCTCAAGGCTGGTGTTACAAATTTCCAGCAGTCCAGTGATTTACCTTTCTGTGGGAACTTCATGACCTTGTGCTTCATTCCTGTCAGGGGGAAACTCACTACTTAAGGCTGATGCCATGGGAAAGGCATCTTAGCAATACTCACAGCCCCCTTCATCGCTGCTGCTGCTTCTGTGATGGATAGTGTTTCACTGGTGGTGGTTCCTCTTAGGGAGAGCCACACACTGAGGTCGCCTGATGTCATTGGATAGTTATATATGAATATGAGAAAATCATGCTGAATGACTTCTTACAAACTGGAAATCTGGGTGTATCTGGAGAAATAGCTATTACTAATGGTCCAAATACTTTTCCCACACAATGAACATTTATAATTTTTGTGCAGCTAGCTATTTCTAAATGTGCAATGTGGCATAAAACAGTTGGCCATTTCCTCTATATTATGCTGAATGGGCAACCTTTGAAGACCCCTAAGAAATGTCATAACACTTTAGTTTGCCTGTCCTCAGTTCAAAGCACTATATGAAAACAGTCATTTGTCCAGCATTACCGGGCTAAACAGATGTTTCTGTAACTGAATTTCCATACAATGGGAGTATATGCCTTTAGATTTAAAATTTTGAGACGGGATTATTATAGATTCAAGATGCTTTGTCTCTTCTTACCACTTCGGTTTGTTCTCTCTCTCCTCACCCCTAATTTCTGTAACCCTGTGAAACAATACACAGTTCCCTCAATGAACCATAGAGTTGCCATTGACACTCCACTTTTCCAGAAACCCTCTGTTTCTAGCTGGTGATTACTCAGCTTTCATGATCCTGTTTTGTTTCATCTCACGTACTAAACTTATCCTGACCCTTTGTCTTCTTCCACTCTTATTACTTTAGCCCTTTCAGCCATATGGTGTCCTATATATACTTCAGTCATGGGAGTCATCAATCTTTGAGTTACTTATTTGTCTGGATATTAGATTCCTGGTGACTTACTTGTCTTTCTTGTATTCCTCAGTTCCTCAATAGCTGGGTCTCCTAATACTTTATATATGCTTATAGGATCAGTAAAATCAATACAGTGAAGCTTCCAGGGGATTCAGAGATGGGGGCACTTTGCCCCTAAGTAAATAACTCCAACTATTCTGAGAGTTGCGTATTTTGTGACTGATTTTTTGGATTTTTTTCATCTTTTCCCACTTTATCAAACCCTTGTCAGTTCTTGGAAGAGGGTGATTGCTATGACCAGTGCGTTCTCTTGGCAAAACTCTATTAGCCTTTGCACTGCTTCATTCTGTACTCTAAGGCCAAATTTACCTGTTACTCCAGGTGTTTCTTGACTTCCTACTTTTGCATTCCAGTTCCCTATAATGAAAAGTACATCTTTTGGGGATGTTAGTTCTAAAAGGTCTTGTAGGTCTTCATAGAACCATTCAACTTAAGCTTCTTCAGTGTTACTGGTCAAGGCATAGACTTGGATTACTGTGATACTGAATGGTTTACCTTGGAAATGAACAGATATCATCCTGTCATTTCTGACATTGTATCCAAGTCTTTTGTTGACCATAATGGCTACTCCATTTCTTCTAAGGGATTCTTGCCCACAGTAGTAGATATAATGGTCCTCTGAGTTAAATTCACCCATTCCAGTCCATTTTAGTTCACTGATTCCAAAAATGTTGGCATTCACTCTTGCCTTCTCCTATTTGACCACTTCAAATTTGCCTTGATTCATGGACCTAACATTCCAGGTTCCTATGCAATATTGCGGTTTACAACATTGGACTTTATTTTCATTACCAGTCACATCCACAACTTGGTGCTGTTTTTGCTTTGGCTCCATCTCTTCATTCTTTCTGGAGTTATTTCTCCACTGATCTCCAGTAGCATATTGGGCACCTAGAGACCTGGGGAGTTCATCTTTCAGTGTCCTATCTTTTTGCCTTTTCATACTGTTCATGGGGTTCTCACAGCAAGAATACTGAAATGGTTTGCCATCCCCTTCTCCAGTGGACATTTTCTCAGAACTCTCCACCATGACCTGTTCATGTTGGGTGGCCCTACATGGCATGCTTATTAGTTTCATTGAGTTAGACAAGGCTGCAGTCCATGTGATCAGATTGGTTAGTTTTCTGTGATTGTGGTTTTCAGTCTGTCTGCCCTCTGATGGAGGAGGATAAGAGGCTTATGGAAGCTTCCTGATGGGAGAGACTGACTGAGGGGGAAACTGGGTCTTGTTCTGATGGGCAGGGCTGTGCTCAGTAAGTTTAATCCAGTTTTCTGTTGATGGGTAGAGCTGTGTTCCTTCCCTGTTAGTTCAGTTAAGTTCAGTTGCTCAGTCATGTCCTACTCTTTGTGACCCCATGAATTGCAGCACACCAGGCCTCCCTGTCCATCACCAACTCCCAGAGTTCACTCAAACTCATGTCGTTTCAGTCGGTGATGCCATCCAGCCATCTCATCCTCTGTTGTCCCCTTCTCCTCCTGCCCCCAATCCCTCCCAGCATAAGAGTCTTTTCCAATGAGTCAACTCTTCACATGAGGTGGCCAAAGTACTGGAGTTTCAGCTTTAGCATCATTCCTTCCAAAGAACACCCAAGACTGATCTCCTTTAGAATGGACTGGGTGGATCTCCTTGCAGTCCAAGGGACTCTCAAGAGTCTTCTCCAACACCACAATTCAAAAGCATCACTTCTTAGGCTCTCAGCTTTCTTCATAGTCCAGCTCTCATATCCATACATGACCACTGGAAAAACCATAGCCTTGACTAGACAGACCTTTGTGGCCAAAGTAATATCTCTGCTTTTGAATATGCTATCTAGGTTGGTCATAACTTTCCTTCCAAGGAATAAGTGTCTTTTAATTTCATGGTTGCAATCACCATCTGCAGTGTTTTGGAGCCCCCCAAAATAAAGTCTGACACTGTTTCCACTGTTTCCCCATCTATTTCCCATGAAGTGATGGGACCAGATGTCATGATCTTCGTTTTCTGAATGTTGAGCTTTAAGCCAACTTTTTTGCTCTCCTCTTTCACTTTCATCAAGAGGCTTTTTAGTTCCTCTTCACTTTCTGCCATAAGGGTGGTGTCATCTGCATATCTGAGGTGACTGATATTTCTCCCAGCAATCTTGATTCCAGCTTGTGTTTCTTCCAGTCCAGCGTTTCTCATGATGTACCCTTCAGATAAGTTAAATAAGCAGGGTGACAACATACAGCCTTGACGTACTTCTTTTCCTATTTGGAACCAGTCTGTTGTTCCATGTCCAGTTCTAACTGTTGCTTCCTGACCTGCATACAGGTTTCTCAAGAGAAACCTGTTATTCCCTGTTATTTACCTGGGGCCAAACTATGGTGGAGGAAATGAAGATGATAGTGACCTCCTTCAGAAGGTCCCATGCATGCACTGCTGCCCTCAGTGCCCCCAACCCTGCAGCAGGCCACCACCAACACACGCCTCCCCTGGAGACTCCTGGACACTCCCCGGCAAGTCTGGGTCAGTCTCTTGTGGGGTCCCGGCTCCTTTCTCCTGGGTCCTGGTGCACACAAGGTTCTGCTTGTGCCCTCCAAGAGTCTACTTCCCAGTCCTGCGTAAGTTCTGGCAGCTCTTTAGTGGAATTAATGGCGACCTCGTCCAAGAGGGCTTATGTCATACCCCAGTCTGCTGCACCCAGAGCCCCTGCCCCTGTGGCAGTCCCCTGCTGACCCACATGACCACACGAGATGCTAAAACACAGTTCTGTTTCAGTATCTGTGGAGTCTCTGGGCCCTAGTGCACACAAGGTTTGTTTGAGCCCTCTGAGCATCTCTGGCTGGAATGGGGTTTGATTCTAAACATGAATTCGCTCCTCCTGCTGTCTTTCTGGGGCTTCCCCTTTGCCCTTGGAAATGGGGTATCTCCTCACAGTCACTCCAGGGAAGTGCAGTTGCTGCTCCAGTTTGGCCATAGCAAACACCCTCTTCCAAAAACACAAGAGAAGACTCTACTTATGACATCACCAGATGGTCAATGATGAAACCAGATTGATTATATTCTTTGCAGCCAAAGATGGAGAAGCTCTATACAGTCAGCAAAAACAAGACTGGGAGCTGACTGGCTCAGATCATGAACTCCTTATTGCCAAATTCAGACTTAAAATGAAGAAACTAGGGAAAACCACTAGACCATTCAGGTATGACCTAAATCAAATCCCTTATGATTATACAGTGGAAGTGAGAAATAGAGTCAAGGGATTAGATCTGATAGTCAGAGTGCCTGAAGAACTATGAATGAGGTTCCTGACATTGTACAGGAGACAAGGATAAAGACCATCCCCAAGAGAAAGAAATTCAAAAAAGCAAAATGGCTCTCTGAGGAGGCCTTACAAATAGCTGAGAAAAGAAGATAAGTGAGAGGCAAAGAAGAAAAGGAAAGATATACCCATGTGAATGCAGAGTTCCAAAGAATAGCAGGAGAGATAAGAAAGCCTTCCTCAGCAATCAATGCAAAGAAATAGAGGGAAACAATAGAATGGGAAAGACTAGAGATCTCTTCAAGAAAATTAGAGATACCAAGGGAACATTTCATGCAAAGATGGGCTCGATAAAGGACAGAAATGGTATGGACCTAACAGAAGCAGAAGATATTAAGAGGTGGCAAGAATACACAGAAGAACTTTTCAAAAAAGATCTTCATGACTGAAATAATCACAATGGTGTGATCACTCATCTAGAGCCAGACATCCTGGAATGTGAAGTCAAGTGGGCCTTAGGAAGCATCACTACATACAAAGCTAGTGGAGGTGATGGAATTCCAGTTGAGCTATTTCAAATCCTAAAAGATGATGCTGTGAAAGTGCTGCACTCAATATGCCAGCAAATTTGGAAAACTCAGCAGTGGCCACAGGACTGGAAAAGGGCAGTTTTCATTCCACTCCCAAAGGAAGGCAATGCCAAAGAATGCTCAAACTACCACACAATTGCACTCATCTCACACGCTAGTAAAGTAATGCTCAAAATTCTCCAAGCCAGGCTTCAGCAGTACATGAACTATGGACTTCCAGATCTTCAAGCTGAATTTAGAAAAGGCAGAGGAACCAGAGATCAAATTGCCAACATCTGCTGGATCATTAAAAAAGCAAGAGAGTTCCAGAAAAACATCTATTTCTGTTTCATTGACTATGCCAAAGCCTTAGACTGTGTAGATCACAACAAACTGTGGAAAGTTCTTCAAGAAATGGGAATACCAGACCACCTGACCTGCCTCTTGAGAAACCTGTATGCAGGTCAGGAAGCAACAGTTAGAACTGGACATGGAACAACAGACTGGTTCCAAATCGGGAAAGGAATACATTAAGGCTGTATATTGTCACCTTGCTTATTTACCTTATATGCAGAGTACATCATGAGTACATTCATGATGCTTTTGAACTGTGGTGTTAGAGAAGACTCTTGAGAGTCCCTTGAACAGCAGAGATACAACCAGTCCATCCTAAAGGAAATCAGTCCTGAATATTCATTGGAAGGACTGATGCTGCAGCTGAAACTCCAATACTTTGGCCTCCTCATGCGAAGAAATGACTCATTTGAAAAAACCCTGATGGTGGGAAGGATTGAGGATGGGAGGAGAAGGGGACGAAAGGGGGTGAGTTGGTTGGATGGCATCACTGACTCAATGGACATGAGCCTGAGTAGACTCTGGGAGTTGGTGATGGACAGGAAAGCCTGGTGTGCTGCAGTCCATGGGGTCACAAAGAGTTGAACATTACTGAACTGAACTGAACTGTCAGTTCTTGCTGCCATCAATACATACTTTAAGCTAAGTAATTGTGTACCCTTATGTAAGATATTGAAACCTTCTGTGCCCCAGTTTCTTCCTTTTATGTGAGTGCATGCTAAGTCGCTTCAGCTGTGGAGTCCAACTCTGTGCAACACCATAGATTATAGCCCACCAGGCTCCTCTGTCCATGGGATTCTCTAGGCAAGAATACTGGAGTGAGTTGCCATGCCTTCCTTCAGGGTGTCTTCCCAACCCAGGGATTGAAGCTACATCTCTTAACATCTCCTGCATTGACAGACAGTTTCTTTACCACTGGCACCACCCGCAAAGCCCCTTCTTCCTTTTGTAGTTATTAGTAAAATAAACTGGGGGAGAAAACATGGTGATTAAATGGTTGACCACCAGTGCTTGCAGGTGACAAAGACTTTGGACTTAAATGAGATTTCACATCCATTTTTCGAACTTGAGGATATAGTGCATTCATAATCACTATGGCAAGAGGAGCTCATCCTCTCCGTATTGTAAATCCATACTGGCCACATCTGTGAAGCTCTCCATAGCATTTCAGAACTTCAGCTTAGAACATTTCTGGGGTACACACTTCTCTCCAGAACCTGCTGCCCTATTGCCGTTTGCCCTCAAATAGACTAGATCTCATTCCCATCATACCCTAAACCCTGCACATGCATAAACTGTATTTGCATATTAATAATTTGGGAAAAAATTTACAGTCCCCTTAAATCTACCACACTGTAGATCACTGTCATTGCTTCTCAAAGCCCAAGCTGGAATAACCCTTCCTGACCCAGCTTTGCTTGTGCCCTCAAACTCATGGCACTTGGTGCTTCCTTTTCCCACACACAAACATCTCATCTGCCCACATCTGCCAAAACTTTCCACCATCTCCTCCACACTTCTCTTTTTTGTCATGAACAAATTTCCTTCCACACAGCCCCTTCCCTGAAAACCTCCTGATCTTAACTAACATCCTAACTCCAAGCCTAGGGCATCCTGTCTCCTTTAAGGATGCTTTCATACCTGGCTCACAGTCTTTACCTCCGCCTCAAGTCTTCCTGACATACTAGGTGACTTTCATGTCCATCCACAACAGTCTATCAGTCCCTTCTCCTCATCGTCTCTAATGAACTTTGCCTTCACCCATACAGTTACCCAGAAGACTGTCATCATCTGAAACTGACCCATGACTTCTTTAAATTCTGAATTCAAGCATTCAACTCACTTTCTACAACTTCTCATCCCTAGAGCTCTTATTCCAGTTACCAGCACTCCTCAATATTGTAAAGACCTTCGACAATGTTGCCCATCTAACTTAACCATATTGTCAGGTCCCTTCTCTCTTCAGGTGGTTTAAATTCCGCAACCCATCCCTTCAATACTTTATTATTACTTCAAATAACTTTCCCCACTGCCTCCTTGTCACCCATTCAGAAAATTCCTTTTCTAGTAAAAGCAAGTCTGCCTTCTCCAATGCTATATTCTGCCCTCCAAGTTCTGCTTTGGAAATATCCCTCATGAAGTCTGGGGCCACGAGAAGCCATGGTCTCCAGCCTCCACCAGGCCGTTGGAGATCCTCAAGGGTCTTGTTTCCAGACCAGGGCTACTTGTTCTATAGTGAAGTCGCTCAGTCGTGTCTGACTCTTTGTGACCCCACAGACTGACTGTAGTCTACCAAGCTCCTCCGTCCATGGGATTTTCCAGGCAAGAGTACTAGAGTGGGTTGCCATTTCCTTCTCCAGGGGATCTTCCCGACCCAGGGATTGAACCCGGGGCTCCCGCATTGTAGGCAGACTCTTTACCATCTGAGCCAAAAGGGAAGCCCCACTTGTTCCATACTCTTCTAAACCTCTTCTGCTTAGGCAACAACTTTGATGCCTGCTTTCTTTCCTGCAGCATGTCTCATCAGAAAGATATCCTGATTTCTACCTCACAAACAATTGTCTCTAGTATGACTGCATGTGGCAAGCCCACTGCCTTAGTTCAGTGCCACATCGTATTTCCTCTAGATTAGTATAGACGTGTGTATATATATATATATATATTAAACTAAGCTACCTCTCTGGTCCTGCTCTACTTCACATACTAACTAGTGTGACTACTTGACAATGCAAATCTGTCCACTGATTTAAAGATATTCTTCTTATACCTCTTAGCAAAATGTCAAAACTCCTTTGTGTAACACTTAGCATCCTGTGGGATCTTCTCCATGATGATTTATTCCAGTTTAGGTCTTTCCACCCTCTCTCCATCTGCTGACACTCTCCATCTACAGTACCTTCACATTCCTGCTCTTGATGACCTCTATGGCCATCATGAGCTGGCCTTTCTCTATATCCTGCCTACTCCCTGTTATTCCCTCTGGCAGGTTTGGATAACAGCAGTTCATCTTTCAATTGTTGGTTGGGGCGTCATTCCTCTGGGATGCAAAGCTTGACTCCCTCCCTCTTCAGCAATTAGAGTTTTCCTGCTGCCCCATTCTCATTACCAAAGACAGACCCTGTGTGTTGAATTGCTGTTTATTCTTTGCTTGTGTTTTATGTTGTGGTATATAGCTTGACAGAAGGCCATTTGGGGATTGTTTGTTTGTTTGACATTTTAGAAAAAATACACTTTACAAAAGGATGAGAAACAGTAACTCTCAAACACTTGCCAAATTCTCTGAGCCTCAACTTATGTATTTGTTGAATGGAGATTATAATATGATATGCATAGACTGAGTAATGTATGATTAAGTGATCAAATGAAATGTCATATATTAAATGCCTGGAAAATATTAACCTTTAAATAAATTATAATCACAATAGCATTTTGTAAATTTAGTAGAGCAGAGGGTTTTAAGGTCATTATTGCAAAGATGATGCCAGATTTTATGTAAGATGTTTCCTTTCAGAGATCTACCCACACATCTGGCCACCACAGGGAAAGTAACTAATGCTTCTAACAAAAACAGAGGTCAAAAATGATTAAAAGAACACTTAAGAAGGTTTCCATTTTCTTTCTACTATGATCAGTAAAGGTATGAAATTTCAAAGACATTGTTTGAGTTATTGTGATCACTGTGATTGTGACATAGACTGTAAGCTCTTCAACCTGTCTCAAGCATGTGTTCCTTGCTGTGCCTGCACAAACTGACTGGATGAGTCAGGGGTGAAAATACCTTGTCAGTCAAGCAACTGATGAGTTGTTTCAATCTAATCTGTTGTTTACCCTCTTTCAGCCAAAGTTAGGCTCTGAGAAATGAGTGACTTTTTAGAAAGCCACTCATGAATACAGATTCAACACAAAGAGACTTGCATTGCATCAAGGAGCCCCCAAAGCTACATGGTATGACCTATGTGCCAATATCTCAATGAGCATGTACATATACCATGTATCCTAGTGATATTTTCACTAGTGTTGCAAGCAACTCTCTAATTTTTTTTAATTAAAAAAGGCTTTCATCATTTAAGAAACAAAATAAAAGGAATTGCCTTTTTTTTTTTTTTTGTATTCTCATCTCCTACAAATAGGTAGGTTACAAATAATTTTCCATCTGTTAACCTGAATACAAGGTTCCTAAGGGAAACCTGTGTTGGTGTATGGTGTGTACACATATATTTCTAAGATCTTTTGGATTGGGCCCCAGTGATACTCTAGCAAGAGGCTCTAGGCTGGCAATTACTTTTACATGTTGGGATCAGTTATCATAACATCATAGACTGATTGATGGAATTAACCCATCAGTTGTATCAGCAGACTCCCGACATGATGTGGAAATCCCTTCAGCCAGCTCCAGCTTGGTCATTCACACTGTGCTTGACACTTCCAATGCAGTTTCATTTCTGCCCATGTCATGCTCCAAACAACTCTGATTGTTATAAAGCTCCATTTTGCAGAAAGCTGATTTTGCTTTCTGTAGATTCTTTTATGATTCTGCTTTCTGGTGTAACAGAGTATTTGAGGGAAAGTATTAAAATTTCAATTATTCTTCTCTAAAACAAGATTCTGTAATTGTACCCACTCTATCATGGTTTCATGATCACTTGCTCACTCATCCTTTCGGCCATCATTGATCAAGCTTTTGTTAAATATAAAGTATTGTGTGTGAAATTATAAAAGATAGAAAGATACTTAAGACATGATCCCTTCCTTCAGGTAACTAATACACAGGTATTTGTTAATGTTCATCTTAAAATGTGACAGGCTGTATGCAACATAACTCTCCAGAAGTGTCCTAAGGAATGAAGACTACAGTAAGACTACTATTTCTCATGATCTGAACTCCATACTTTTATTCATAATGTCTGTGTTTATGTAGGCCTTTTCATAGCTGCATCATATTGGGTTTCTGATCAAATAAAAATTCAGGTCTGTATCTTAGCTAGACTATGTGCTATTTATAAATTATGTCTAACTCCTTATTTGTTATTAGCTCCATGTTACTTAGAGGAATTTAAGATTTGGTATAGCTTTGTAATAATGCTCAAGGTCACAGAACAATTAACTGATAAGTTAAAAAAGATTTAACTTCCTAGTGAGTACATTAATTGATGATTCTTACTTTTCCCCCAAAGTGGAATAATCTGAAAGCATAAACAGCTTCAAAAAAGGCTTACTGTTAATAGATCCATGATAGGAAATAGGGGTGTTTTGAGATGTAGCCTTTTATAATTCTCTAACATCTCCTAAGTAGGACAGGATTCCTCCATTGACTGGATGTTAGGAAGCAAGTCAATGGCCTTTCCTGTAGCTGCAAAAATATGCAAGTCTTTTTAGAAAAAAAGATAAGGCAGCTCTTGCTTCACTCGCAGATGTCCTTGTCTTTGGCTCATTGCATCTTTTTCCTCTCTTGATTACGTGCGCAACATTGAATACTTCCTTATCGTGACTTAAAACCTTTTCTGACTTCCTCCATACTGCTGCTTGCTGCCAGATATGGTTACACTTTCTATTTGCCTTTTGGGAAGAAATTGTCTGTCGTTTTGAAATTCTGATTTTGGGCTTTGATCTGGTTGTTCTAACCCTTACTTACAATTCAACTCTAATTTATTCATGTATATTTTCGAGCACTACTAAGTGTCAGGCTTTTGAACTATGGTGTTGGAGAAGACTCTGGAGAGTCCCTTGGACTGCAAGAAGATCCAACCAGTCCATCCTAAAGGATATCAGTCCTGGGTATTCATTGGAAGGACTGATGCTGAAGCTGAAACTCCAATACTTTGGCCACCTGTTGCAGAGTTGACTCACTGGAAAAGACCCTGATGCTGGGAGGGATTGGGGGCAGGAGGAGAAGGGGACGACAGAGGATGAGATGGCTGGATGGCAACTCATGATGGACATGAGTTTGGGTAAACTCCAGGAGTTGGTGATGGATAGGAAGGCCTGGCATGTTGTGATTCACAGGGTCGCAAAGAGTCAGACATGACTGAGTGACTGAACTGAACTGAACTGAAGTGTCAGGCAGGAGTGGACCTCTGTTCATGGACAGGTAAAGTCATATATACTTTGGTGCCAGTATCTGGCACGGGTTGCTGTGCAGTATCTGTCCCAATGTGAGAATTCATGCTTTCTATCCCATCACATAAGTAAGTGTCAGTCACTCAGTCATGTCAGACTCTTTGTGACCCATGGACTGTAACCCACCAGGCTCCTCTGTTCATGAGACTCTCCAGGCCAGAATACTGGAGTGGGTAGCTGTTCCCATCTCCAGGGGATCTTCCCTACCCAAGGATTGAACCTGAGTCTCCTGCATTGGAAGCAGATTCTTTACTATCTGAGCCATCAGGGAAGCCCCTATTCTTTCACATAAACCTGGCTTTATAGCTGTCAAACATTGGACTTTGCACATTTGAGTTTTTCTAACTAGCTGTTAAGGTAAATAAGTTAAATAAAGAGCCCCATTATCCCATGTCTCTTAACTGAGACCGTGGGGTTCAAATTGCTTATGAAAGTTTTAGCATGAAACTTTCCAAAGGAGGTGATGGGAATGGATGGTATGAAAAAGCTTAGCTATTTGTGGAGAAGAATTAAGTCCCAGGAGTCTGTTGTATCTGCCTCCATTCTTCTGCAGACTTTGGTCTGTACTCTGCTGAGAGCATCCAGGAACAAGGCGGTTATGGCTTTTGCCATCCCTCCTGATGGTGTTCCTGCTGCAGCTGTCAGATGTATGGAGACATAATTGATGAAATTCTATTTATACCCAGGGATAAACTTAGAAAACCACGCCATGCCTCCTAAGCTAGCAAATTCAGTGGATCCCCTTGCCGCTGCAGTCTCTACCATCCAAGTGACAACAATACACATTTTCTGTTTGCCTTAAAGTCACTAATCGGTTCATACCTTTGAATATGCTAGTAGTGTAACAGGAGAGCAGTTTCTGATGTTAGAAAGTGTGAGTTCAAATTTTGGCTCTTTTCAGGAATATAATGTTCAATCTTGAGGAAGTTTATCAACTACTTCATCAGCAAAATGAGAATAATAATTGGGACAGATACTGCACAGCCCATTTTATGGTGTTGGTAGTGAGGATTAAATAACTGCATCCTGTAAAGCTCTTAAATAATGACTACATACACAGTAAGCACATAATTAGTTGCTATTTTTGTTCTTATTGTTTTTATTTTACCTGTAACTCACACAGAGGAATAAGTGGTGTACCAGAAAGTGCTTTGGACCAGGAGCCAAAACACCTGGACTACAACCTCAGCTGTGCTATGTGACTGCATAGGACCTTAGACAAGTCATTGAACTTCTCCAAACCTCAGTTTTTTCATGGGCATGGGTGCATGTTGTAGGGGGGGGGGGGTGGAGGGTGGGGATGTTACAGTGTTTTAAATGCTAAGGTTTTTTAGCACCAAAAGTTATCATCATCACTATTTGTTGATAATACAGCTTAAAAAATGAAGATAAATATTATTGAGGAAATTATACTCTGAAAGATTCCTCAAAGGAGCATTAAGGCCTATAGGAAATAGTTATATCAGAATATACAAATTATAGAATAAGAAACCCTGTAATGCCTCAGCTATAGACAGCATTTCCAAAATAATGTTTTCACTGAAATGACAAGCTATTTGAAGTCAGCATGGAAACAGGATCAGTAGAGCTGTGTTTCTCAGAGAACTCAGGTACACCTTCATTGTCGTTCTCATCACTGGTAGAATATTTAAATACAAGAATTAGAGTGGAAATTCTTAAATTCTGTACAAAGAATTTCACAATGTCACAGAACTTACTTTAAGGTGGTTAATCCTAGAAGTTAGGCTCATGATGTAGACTCCGAAAACAGAATTATAAATGTTGTGATATTTCTCTGTTATGCTCCAGTGTCTCTGGTACAGAGAATTTCTATTTGTCTAAGTAGAAATCAGAGTTTATGTTTTGTGTAGCAGATCTTTTCCCAAAAACAAAACCACCTGTTCTGTGGTGTCGGTAGGCAGAACCTTATACCAGAGAACAGATCAGGAAAGGGAGAACCAAATGTGTAAGAACAAGAAAACCTTAGCCAAGGAAGAAAAAGGAGGAGGAGAAAGAAAAAGTCCTCTCAGTTGCTGTGTGTGTGTGTGTGTGTGTGTATGTGTGTGTGTTAGTTGCTCAGTCCTGTCGAACTCTTTGCAACCCTGCGGGCTAAGTACATTGCAAGGCTCCTCTGTGCATGGAATTCTCTAGGAAAGCCTACTGGAGTGGGTAGCCACTGTCTTCTCCAGGTGATCTTCCCAACCCTGGGATTGAACTAGGGTCTTCTGCATTGCAGGCAGCTTCTCTTTTACCATCCGAGCCACCAGGGAAGCCCCTCAGTTCTATAATTGTTAATAAACCTGGGGTCAAATCCCAGTTTGCTGGCTGTGTGATCTTGGGCACTCTATTTACTCTAAGCTTTATGATTCCAAAGAGTTAGGTTGAGGAGAGTAATATCTTTGCTGGATTTTAAAGTAAAGAAAATATGTAAAATATCTAGCTTAGAGACTGGAAAGCAGTAGATATTCAATAGCTGGTAGTGATTATTTTCTGAATGTTGAGGGCGAATTGCACATCCCATACTATGTTGATCCTGGAGAGTGGTCACATGCTTCATAATTCTTCAAAACATCAGAGAAAACAATGTTCCTAATATTCACCCACTTTACTTGTATTCATTGCAAATAATGAAACTGATTGACTGAGTTAGCAGTGCGGCTATTCCAGCTGCTATTTCTTTCTAAATGAGATTATTTAGTAAATGTTCTTCAGAGAAAAATTCACTCATGATTTCAAGACTATAGCAAAGAAGCTACAGCTATACCATTGTTGACAATATTATACATTGGAAAGAGCCCATGACTCTGAATCAGATATTTAGCTTGAATGCCAGATAAACCATTTCAATTCAGTTCAGTGGCTCAGCCATGTCCAACTCTTTGCGACCCCATGAATCGCAGCACGCCAGGCCTCCCTGTCCATCACCAACTCCCGGAGTCCACCCAAACCCATGTCCATCGAGTCACTGATGGCATCCAACCATCTCATCCTCTGCCGTCCCCTTCTCCTCCTGCCTTCAATCTTTCCCAGCATCAGGATCTTTTCCAATGAGTCGGCTCTTCGCATCAGGTGGCCAAAGTATTGGAGTTTCAGCTTCAACATCAGTCCTTTCAATGAAGACCAAGGACTGATTTCCTTTAGGATGGACTGGTTGGATCTCCTTGCAGTCCAAGGGACTCTCAAGAGTCTTCTCCAACACCACAGTTCAAAAGCATCAATTCTTCGGCACTCAGCTTTCTTCACAATCCAACTCTCACATCCATACACGACCACTGGGAAAACCAAAGCCTTGATTAGATGGACTTTGTTTCCAAAGTAATGTCTCTGCTTTTTAATATGCTGTCTAGATTGGTCACAACTTTCCTTCAAAGGAGTAAGTGTCTTTTAATTTCATGGCTGCAATCACCATCTGTATTGATTTTGGAGCCCCAAAAAATAAAGTCAGCCACTGTTTCCACTGTTTCCCCATCTATCTGCCATGGAATGATGGGACTGGATGCCATGATCTTAGTTTTCTGAATGTTGAGCTTTAAGGTAACTTTTTCACTCTTCTCTTTGACTTCTTTTTCAGGGGTAAAGCATTTAACCTCTGAGAATAAGATTATGTAACTTGAGATGGGGATGGAAATAAAAATAGCACCTATCTCAAAGGGAAGCTATGAGGATGAAATACAGATGTATGTGGATGTATTTCTTAAGGGAGTCAAGCACTGTTAACATTTATGTTGGTTCTTAGCTATGTCTGATCCAGGACCACAAGGAAAGTAAATCCTCTTCCTCTTAGATTCTGTTGTTTACCTGCTATACAGGGTGAGGTGAAACATATCTTTTTCTTTTTTATGAACTGATTTTACTCCTAACACTTGTAACAATAAATGTTAAATTGCCACACCAACCAATTCTCCAGCTCTCCAGATACCAATGAGTGTCCTACAAGTCAAGTCGAATCTGATACTAACTACCCAGAGTTAGTGTGGACCCCACAGGTTAAAGGCTTAGCGTCACGAGATTTCCTTTCTCTTAAGAAGCCAGTCTCAAGTCCCTGACCTCCTATACTTCTGAGCTGGCTATAAATCAGAGGTCCCATGACCCTTTCCACAGGTTCAATAATTTGCTATAGTTACACAGAACTCAGAGAGAGGTTTACCTTCCATTACTGGCTTATTATAAAGTATATAATAAAGAATACAAATGAATAGCCAGATGAAGAGGTATGTAGGAGGAGGTACAGAAGAATCCCAAACACAGAAGCTTCTGTTCCCATAGAGTTGAAGTATACTATCCTCCTGGCAGGCACTCATCAACCCAGAAGCTTCTTTTACTCTGCCTTTTAGAGTTGTTAATGGTGGTTTCATCACATAGGCATGATCAAATTCTAACTCAATTTCTGTTCCCTCTCTTTTCTCTGGAATTTAGGGGTTGGGGCTTCTACTCACTGGTCTTTCTGGATTCCACTCCAGCCTGAAGATATCTAGGGACCCACCAAGGGTTGCCTCTTTAGGACAAAAGATGCTTCTATCACATATATCACTTAGAAAATTCCAAGGTTTTTAGAATTCTTGTGCTGGAGGCCAGAAAAAGGCCAAAACTATATTTACTAGATCACAATGTAGCATTTTCCAGGATCAACTAGAGGTATAGTGCTGTGTGCTCAGTCACTTCTGACTCTTTGCGACCCCATGGACCATTACCCATCAGGCTCCTCTGTCCATGGAATTCTCCAGGCAAGAATACTGGAGTGGCTTGCCATTTCCTTCTCAAACAGAGGTATAAAGTCTTTAGTAATTTTACCATTTTTCCACTATCAACTTGTTCTGTGGAAACAGCTTCAAATTTGCTAATTGAATTAAGCCCAACTTGCTGATTTTTTGAGCTTTACTGAGATGAAAATAAATCACACTGAGATATCACCTCATACCTTTTAGAATGGTTACTATCAAAAAGACAAGAGAGTATAACAAGTATTGGTGAGGATGTGGAGGAAAGAAAACACCTGTGCACTCTATTGGTGGAAATGTAAACTGGTGCAGGCACTGTGGAAGAGTACTAAGGCTCAAAACTTCTTAATTTGGAACCAAATTAAAACCGTAGGAACTCTCTCTGTGCTTCCAGAGGCACAGTAGTTTTTCTGAATAGAGCCTGGGGAAATGTATATTTTGCCTCTTAATTTTTGACACAGCTGTTTACCTGAAAAGGAATTTATTTGTCCTGCCTTATCCCACCCATGTTTTCACTGCTAGCACAAAGAGCTGGAAGAAATAAAGACATATGAATAGCCACCTCCTCACCTCTGCCAGGCTCGAGGGGTCTCACCTCTATCAGGTTCCAGGTTCCTTCAGGAAATTGAGGCCCTGGGAAAAGGAAGGAATCCCACTTTTGACCACTCTTTTATTTCCTCTCTCCTTTTTGCCATTTTGAGACTTAATATCTCTCACACCAGAGCTTCCAAGTGGATGGGAGATAATTGAACAAGGGATCCCTGAATCATAAAGGAAAGAAAGGTATCCATGGAGAAGGTAAATAATTGTGGGACTGAGGAACAGAGTAAGTTGAAGAGGAGTGGAATATTTAGTATTTTGCTTTCAAATAGTAGAAATATATGTCTGTTTATTGAGATAAAAAGGTTACTGGGGCTTCCGTGGTGGTCCAGTGGTTAGGAATCCATCTTGCAGTGCAGAGGACACCGGTTCAGTCTCTGGCCTGGGAAGACCCACACGATGCAGAGCAACTAAGCCAGTGTGCCACAGGACGAAGACCACGCTCTGGAGCCCTCGAGCCACTACGGCCGAAGCTTGCACACCTACAGCCTGTGTATCCACAATAAGGGAAGCCACACAATGAGAAGACTGTGCCCTGCAATTAGAGAGCAGCCCCCACTAACAGAAGCTAGAGAAAGCCCATGTGCAGTAACAAAGACCCACCGCAGCCAAAAAATAAATAGATGAATACATCTTAAAAAAGATTACTGATTAGATAACAAAGACAAATATAGAATAATGAAACAGTCATTAACTAAGTGGTGAAGAGAAAGAGGATAAAGAAGAAACCACAAAGAAGAATAAATAGTGATCATATTACATGGGAAAATTAATAGCAAATCTCTTAGTCATTGCATTAAGTATAAATGGACTGAATGTTCCATTAAATGACAGAGATTGTCAAACTGTATTTTAGGAGAAAGCTCAGTATATGCTACATATGAGAAACAGAACAAAGAAACAAAGGTTTATGATAGCAAGTGGGCATCTGTGGGAGTGATAATCTAGCCAAATCTTAATTTCTTAAAAGTTATTTCTGCTTGTATACCATAGATTTAAAGGAATATAACTGCAGACTATCTGATTTATAGGTTTTCTGAACCATATGTTTCATATTTTGCATTAATTTATTTGGTAGGAGTCACTATTTATTTGTCACTTTATTCAGCAAATAAATAGTGACTCTCAACATTTAGTGACAGAACTGAATGTTGCAGCTAATCAAAGAACTTTATTTGATCAATCTGGAAGATTCTTGGGATTAGTCAGGTTCTCAAATCACTGCACCCTGGCTGATATATGGATCTGCAATCCATTTGTCTGAGCTGATTTGAATTTTTATGTAGTATTCCTTTTTCCTATTCTTTTTTGCACTAGCCATAGTTGAAAGTTATATATTAAATGTATGTTAAGAGTCTGAAATGCATTTTAAATGAGAAGAGGCATTATTAATTCAGTAATTGAAATTATAGATTATTTGCTAGTTGCTTTCTTTGTATCACCTTTAACTTTAGGACTGCAATTTCCAGTAAAATTTCCAAAAGGATCTTACTGTGTTTCACCTTTAGCTAGGATCTAGTTAGAAATTCAGAGGCTTAGGCCCCAGAACTTCTGAATCATAATCTGCATTTTAATAGGATCTCGACTGGTTTGTTTACACCCTTAATTTCAGAAACACTTTTCTAGGAGGTTTTTTTTTGGCTAATATATTAGTTCTTCAACTAAAATTATCATTGGTTACACAATTTAAAAACTAGTGTCCAGAAAGGCCTTTATTCAATATTTTGACTTCATTTTGTCTGTAGAAGTCTTGAGGTTTAACAGAATGTTCAGTCACAAGAATTGTCTTATCCTAAACTTTCTGGTACAATTATGTCTTTATTTACATTACTTAAGTTATTTTAATTTTTTCTTGGTTTCAATGGCTTAGATATGTGCACAGTTAATGTTTATAAACATCTTCAGAACCCTTTTGGAAGTTGGTATAAATAACAAATAGGAAATTCAAAAATGTGTCTTTTCTGATAAGAGAATTGAAGTATGTTGGGAAGTGACAATACTTTAGCTTTCAATTCAGTTGAACTACTTTGGGCACAAAGACAGAAAGGAATTTTTGTTCCAGCAAATGCACAGCAGGAACAGCTGAAACCCAGGGAGAGATAATGCACTAAGTATAGCAGTTAAGTGATAAAGATTTTGATTCCTAAAGTGGCAAGCTCTAAGCATCAAAGCTGCAGGAGCAGCTTAAGGCAGCAAATAGAAATGGCATGAATCTCCTGGAGTTATGATGGTGCCTTTGGGTACCATCAGAGAGGAGGCTGAGTGAGGTACATCCTAAAGGGACAGATAATTACGATTGGTGACCATTGATTGTAGATCATTCAAAGCACCATGTTGTACTAAGATACTAAATCCAAAGATCTTTTTGAAATTATGTCCTACTTCCCTGTAATGTTGTACACTCCTGGATACTCCTGTTTTTTCCCCTTTTAATTTGCAGACCTGTCTTACCTCGCAGACCTGTCTTACCTCCTTAACCTGATCCTTTGAAAACTATTTTTTTTTTTTTTGCTCAACTACTTAAATGTCTTGCTTCAATTTTCACTTCCAGAGAAGTGACTGAAAAATACATTTCAAGTCCAGACATTCAGATCCCTAAACAAGAGTACACTGGATACACCTAAAAATTCAGTAAATTGATCAAAAGCGAACAAAAAACATAATGCTTAGCCTACATACAAAACTTTCAAATTGTTTTCTGTGGTATCATCAGGTTCTTTCAGAGTTGCCTCAAGCTCCCACAGAGGACAAGGGGATCAAGCTGCTGAAATCTTAGGGGAGCTCCCTCCTTATCAATTTTATATGTTGGTGTTCTATGTAGGTTTCATTCGGTAAAATAATAGTAATAATAATAACCATAAAAATGATAGGCTGCTTTAAAGTTTACATTTTGATATTGCAGAAGTAAAGAAGACTGTAAAAGAATACACGGAACAATTGTATGTTAACAAGTTATAATAGTTAACATAGGTAAAAAGGACAAAATCCTAGAAATACAAACTAATGAAAATGACTCTAAAAGAAACAGAAATAAAGAGATTGAATTAGTAGATTTAAAACTCTCCACAGAGAAAACTAGGCCCAGATGGTCTCACTGGTGAATTCTACCAATGTTTAAAAGGAAGGACAATTAACACCAATTCTGTGCCAACTTTGAGAAAAACAGAAGTAGAGAGAATACTGTCCAACCTTTTCTATGAGATCAGTATTATCCTGATACCAAAACCAGACAGGGACATCACAAGAAAACTATGGACTAATGTCTATTATGAATATAGGTGTAAGAATTATCCACAGTATACTAGCAACTGAATCTAACAACATATAAAAATGACCACACATCATGACTGAATGAGATTTGTTTCAGATTAGCAAGACTTGTTTAACATCTAAAAAATCAGCTTGATAATGTGTATTGATAGTACACCTTATAAAGTGAATGAAATACACATGATCATCCCAGAAAACACAGGAAAAGCATTTGACTAAGTCCAACATCCCTTCATGAGAAACAACAAAGAAAGATACAAGGGAACGCCCTCAACCTGATAAAAACACATCATGTTTTTGTCTATGGAAAGCCACGTGTAGACTTAATGGTGAAAAGCTGAATGGTTTCTCCCTAAGATCAGCAACCACACAAGGTTTCCCCTTTTACTCAATGTTGTATGAAAAGTTCTGACAAGGAAAAAAAAAAAAGATATCCAGATGTAAAAGAAGTAGAACTATCTGTTTAGAGATGACATGATCTATATATAGAAAATCCTAAGAAAAACTATTATATCTAATAAATGAGTTAAGCAAGGTTGCAGGACACAAAGTCAATACATACCAAATATTGTATTTCTGTACACTAGCAATGAAAAATCTGAGATAAAATTAAAATAATCCATTCAGAATAAGATCAAAACTATCAAATCTCTCAGAAATAACTTTAACCAAAGTGCAAATTTTGTACTATGAAAACTATAAAACATAGTTGAAATAAATGAAGACCTTAGTAATTGGGAAGATAGCCCATGGTCGTGGATCAGAAAACATAATATGGTTAAGATAGCAAAACTCTCTGAATTTACCTACTGCTTCAAAATAATCTCTATCAAAATTCCAGATGTCTTTTTATAAAAACTTATTTTGGCAGAAGTTGATAAGGTAATTTTAAAATTCCTGTGGAATTTCAAGAAGGTTTAGATTAGCCAAAATATTAGAAAATGAAGCATGTTTGAAAAATTCATTCTTTTCAATTTCAAAATGTACTAGAAAACTGAGGTAGTCAAGACAATAAAAAAATGAAAATAGAGTACATTTTTGTGACCTTGGGGTAGGCAAGAGTGTTTTAAATATGACACACAAATCCACTCCTACTATTTTCTCAAGATGCAAGTCTTTGTTTCTTATTTCTATCATCCTGTGGCATGATGATAAACTGTATAGTCTAGAGTTGGGAGATGTCTTAGGTTTATATGCCAGACTCCTTAATTCATGGTTCTCATTCTTGCTTGTATGTTGGAATCACAGAGAAGCTAAAAATAATTACTCCTTGGTCTCACACTTTTGAGCTTCTGATTTCATTGGTATGGGATACACACTGGGAATCAACATATCCCAGAAGTTCTTCAAGTGATTTTCATATGCAATTAAGTCTGAGAAACTGATCCTAAGTGAATAGTAAATTCCTTATGCCTAAGACTTGCTTTATGATTCATCACACCCCCAGCACTTAGTACAATACTTAAAATGAAAAAGATGCTTAGTTAATGCTGAGCAAGCATTCTGAAGGAGATCAGCCCTGGGATTTCTTTGGAAGGAATGATGCTAAAGCTGAAACTCCAGTACTTTGGCCACCTGATGCGAGGAGTTGACTCATTGGAAAAGACTCTGATGCTGGGAGGGATTGGGGGCAGGAGCAGAAGGGGACGACAGAGGATGAGATGGCTGGATGGCATCACTGACTCAGTGGACATGAGTCTGAGTGAACTCCGGGAGTCGGTGATGGACAGGGAGGCCTGGCGTGCTGCAGTTCACGGGGTCGCAAAGAGTTGGACACGACTGAGAGACTGAACTGAACTGAACTGAAAGCATTCTTTTATTACAATTCTTTATCCTATTATTCCTACATTTATTTCTCAAAGAAATAAAAATGATTAAACTTTTGAAAAAATTATGTTGATAAAAAATAAGGTCAGATATTTTGGCCTTCTAGTACTTCCCCAAATCTATTAATAGGAAGAACTGAACAGCCAGAGTCCTGTCCACACTGGAGGCACCACTGGACATTGGTTACATGATCCAGATTGGAGACATCATTATTGTTACTAGACATCACTGGCCTAGAGGTCATGCCTGATCCTATAAACTTACCCCACCCCATGCTATGCAGTGTAATAGGAACACACAGAAATAACACTTCTCTTTGAAGAACCTGCAGTCCAGTAAAACAGATAGAAGTCAATGGTGCCATCCTATTTCAGAAATGATATTCTTAATAATAGAAGTGTTTTTAAATATCAGGAGTGAAAACATATACCCATTAATATCACAGTAGTTTTGATAATGTATTGAGGTTGTGAGCAGCACATTGAACAAGGAAACAAATTAGAAGAATAAAGTTTGGAGAGGAGTAATTAAAATTGTCATTGTTACACAAAATTTGACTTTCTTATGTAGGAAACCAAGACAATATCCATGTTCAGTTCATTCAGTTCAGTCTCTGAGTCGTGTCCGACTCTTTGTGTCCCCATGAACTGCAGCACCCCAGGCCTCCCTGTCCATCACCAACTCCCGGAGTCCACCCAAACCCATGTCCATTGAGTCAGTGATACCATCCAACCATCTCATCCTCTGTTGTCCCCTTCTCCTCCTGCCCTCAATCTTTCCCAGCATCAGGGTCTTTTCAAATGAGTCGGCTCTTCACATCAATATCCATGTAAATTATTAGAAATAATAGACTAGTTTATAGTAAGGTGGATGAGCAAAAGTTAATATGCAAAAAGGAAATTACTTTTCCATGCCTTAGTCACAAATAATCAGAAAATATAATTGCACAAAGGACATTATTTTCTATAGTATCAGAAATTATCAGTAATCTTGAAATAAATATAAAAATAATTAGAAGTCTTAAACAGGAAAATCACTAAAAGTATAAGAAGTATTAATGATCTAAATAAATAGAGATAGATTTATATTCACTGTTAGAGACAGAATTTAATTGAAGATATCACTTCTCCCTTAATTGTGTTTTAGATTCAGTGAAATTCTAATTAAAATCCCCAATAGGAATTTTTGTGGAACTTTATAAGAAAATTCTAAAACTTCCATAAAGAAATAGAGAATCAGGGGAACTGAAGATTTTTTATCTTTTGTATCTATTTTCTATCAAATATTAAGACATGAATCTGTATTGATTAAGGCCTTATACTTCTATACAAGGATAAGCAAATTGGCCCAAAGAATAAAATAGAGACCTGAGAATCAGACCTATATATATGTATATATACATACATACACATGGAAAACTGTTCTCTTACATATAATGTATAGCATCAATTACAGAATGAGGGGTTAAACGAGGTACTCAATTGAATGACTGCATAGTAGCCCTGATATGAAACAGTAGATTGGATAACTTGAAATCAAATGGGATTTGATTAAAATAGTAGGTAGTATCATGCAACTGAAACCTTAATGTGGAGGTTTAAACAAACATAAAGAAGAAACTCTACTACAGGGGCTGAGCTTTACACGTTGACTTCGTATTAGACACTGACTTGTCCTTTCAGAGAGCAGCTGTTCCCATTGAGTCTGCAGTGCTTTGGGTGCTGTTTCAGAGTGCACTGTTTACTTAGGTGATGACACTCTGCAATTCTGTTTTACTTTTTATCAGGTTAAGCCAAATCGAAGGCAAGGAACCATCTTCAAGCTCATAACATCTATTGTTATTTTTATCAAAAAGAAGCACTGTTGTTCTAAGATTGGCTCAGCTATCCATGAAAGTGTTCATATCTTCAGAGAATATGGTGGATTTAGCTGGATTAGGTCAGGGAACAGCTCATTTCCTCTTTACCTAAGCATCAATCTGAAAGCTTTGTCTTTCTGGAGAAAGAAGAATGGATCTAACTCAGAGCCTCAATCATTAACCCTCAGTGATATTTCATTTAAAAGTATTTACCGTACAATTGTCTCTGCTTTAGCATCTCTCTTCTACTAGGAGGATGGGGTTTAATGCATGTTGCATCTTCATACTGGCTTATTTATGTTGTTGTTGTTGTTCAGTTGCCAAGTTGTGTCTGACTCTGTAATCCCATGGACTGCAGTGTGTCAGGCCTCCCCTGTCCCTTACCATCTCCCCGAGTTTGCCCAAGTTCATGTCCATTGAATCAGTGATGCCATCCAACCATCTCCTCCTCTGTCACCCTCTTCTCCTTCTGCCTTCAATCTTTCTCAGCATCAGGGTCTTTTCTAAGGAGTCAGTTCTTCATATAAGGTGGCCCAAGTATTGCAGTTTCAGCTTCAGCATCAGTCCTTCCAATGAATATTCAGGGTTGATTTCCTCTACGATTGACTGGTTTGATCTCCTTGCAGTCCAAGGTCTCTCGAGTCTTCTCCAGCACCACAATTCAAAAGCATCAATTCTTCAGCACTCTGCCTTCTTTTATGGTCCAACTTACATCGGTACATGAATATTGGAAAGACCATAGCCTTGGCTATACAGATCTTTGTTGGCAAAGTGATGTGTTTTCTTTTTAATACACTGTTTAGGTTTATCATAGCTTTCCTTTCAAGAATCAGTCGTCTTCTAACTTCATGGCTGCAGTCACCATCTGCAGTGATTTTAGAACCCAAGAAGAGAAAATCTGTCACTACATCCATCTTTTCCCCTTCTATTTGCCATGAAGTGATGGGGCCAGATGCCATGATCTTAGTGTTTTTTTTAAATATTTATTTTAAGCCAGCATTTCCACTCTCCTCTTATTTGTAACTCAACAAAAAAAGAAAAACAACTTGTTTTCAAGATTTAAATCCATATTTGGATAGGGTTAGATAGGGTGAGGATTTTCCATCATCTGTCTAGCCCATGAAACAAATGACTATCTAATACATCAGCATATGTAAAACATCCCTTTCCAAGGCCATGTACTCCACTAATATCAAGTAAGTAGTTTATTATTGCTGATAATCTGAATGGTGTCTTTGCCTATGACATATTTTAGATTAAGATAAGTATGTATTCAAATGGAGATAACGAGAGAAAAGGGAATATTTTAAATGTCACACAATGGCACCCCACTCCAGTTCTCTTGCCTGGCAAATCCCATGGACGGAGGAGCCTGCTGGGCTGCAGACCATGGGGTCGCTAGGAGTCGGACACGACTGAGCAACTTCACTTTCACTTTTCACTTTCGTGCATTGGAGAAGGAAATGGCAAGCCACTCCAGTGTTCTTGCCTGGAGAATCCCAGGGATGGGGGAGCCTGGTGGGCTGCCGTCTATGGGATCGCACAGAGTCAGACATGACTGAAGCGACTTAGCAGAAGCAGCTTCTAAATTTCCCATAATTAGGAACAAAGGTGGAAACTACAAATGTCACAATGCATTGTAATTTTATTGATTATAATAAGTGATTAATATGTACTTACTAATAATTTTGTTGAATGTTAATGTACAAATTGCCTTTAAAAGAATAACATAATTCAAAATTCATAAATCAGTCAACACAGATACAAATCAATCATAGCTAAGTGCTTTAAGAACCTCATGTATGTGTGTATGTGTGTGTCTGAATTTTGTGTACACATAAAAATGAAGAATGAAGTAATACAAGCCTTAAGTACAATTATCATTTTGATTTGCTTCTCTGCATTTTCTAATTTTTTGATAATTACTTTGTATTACCTTGCAGTCAGAGACCAAATCAATTGTAATTTTCAAATATCTGTAACATTTTTATAGAGATTCTAATACTACATTTGGCATTTTCTTCCATATTACCTCTTTATGTCTCTACTTGCTTTCTAAGTTGAAAAGGCTCTAAATCGAGGTGTCTAGATATAGCTGGAGACTTTGTGTTATGCTCTCCTATAATCTGCTCTATTTCAAACAGATCAAGGTCATACATGCCTTCAAGTTCCAAGATCAAACCATTTCTATCAAGCCAGTCAACATGAATAGAATTTCTTACAAGCCAGTGATTTAAACTAGTACATTGCACTTCATTATGTTCTGAATACTAATATACTTATGCTTTTCTTATTGTCTCTTGGCCCAAAGACAGACGTTTTGACTAGAATGAAAATAGGCAGACTTTTGTAATTTTTGATTTATTCAGTGATTTATACAGAGAATACTTATGGTTTTAAATGGCTACATAAATGAAGTTTCCATCCTCATTGACTCAAATATATAAGCTCAAGACAGGATAATAACTTTAGTGTTAGGGAGAATTTTGGCTTTTTTAAAAATTTCTTTCCTCACTTTAATTCTATTTATGAGCAAGAAGCCAAAGGGAATGTAAGAATTAATTTCATAATTTAATGCAGCCAGTTTCTTTTTCAGTTTTTTTTCTTGGATGTTAGTGATTTTGTTATGGTCTATTCCATAAAGTAGATTCACTTTATTACAGTACATTCACCACTTGGTCACTCTTTTTTATTTAACAAGACAAAAATAAGAGATGAGGCAATGACTGTGACTGTACTGGATCCCAGCTCCCTGGGTAGAGTCTAAGCAGTTTGAATTGACATTTGTGTCACTATCAAAAACCAACTGCTTGCCACATCCACTGGTGTTAAACACAACATCTGGTTCAGGATAATTAGGTTTTCAAGTAAGCTGAAGAGAAAATGAGCCATATGCACTTATCCAAATAAGAAGCTCGAAAAATTTTCTTTTGATTGACATAAATACATGATATGAGGTTGAAAAGACAGCATTTCAGGTCTTGAAGTCGCACTTGATGTCAAACATGACTGTTGTGCATTGCTTTGGAAGGGGGATAGATCCCATTTTCTTTCATTACCAAACACATTGCCCATGATGACATTTCTTATATCTAGTTCAGTGGGAGGGAATCTCCTATGGTTGTTCCCTAGTTGAGAGTTTGTCCCAGACATAAAGAAGAATCAAGCCCAGTGGCTTCGTGATGGTGAGTATAGAAGCATCAACATTGTCATGGGCCAGGCTATAGATGTAAGTGGATCACTGGGTTTCACTCTGTGAGAGTGGAAGGCATTTCTGGAATTGGGAGATTTTGGCCAGCTGAGTGGAATGGAGTTAGGTGACCTGGCCCTTGCTTCTGGTTCTTGTCAGGATCTGAGTACTTTTAACATCTCTACATACTGTACTAGAAAATTCTGTTGCTGGAAAAGTTGCTTGTCCCTCAGGATAACTGTGTTATTGGGCCTTTGGCTAATGGTTTCAGAAGTTTTTAAAGAAGAACACTTGTGAAGAAGCTTAATGTTTAAATAATTCCAATTTTAAGAGTGGGATCACTAGTTGTGTTTTGTTCTCTACCTGGATCTTATGCTTTGTAATACGTGTATTCGTAGTTAGATAAAGTCCAGGAAAAAAATGTGGAGAATAAAAGGTGAACAGAATAGTTTCAAGATTTAGAATCAGAAATCTAAGCATAATTAGTAGATTTAATGAGCCAAAATGATTAGATGATATTTAAGAGAATAAGTGCACTATTACACATTTGAAAAATTAACCAAATAGAAGAAAAAACAGTTGTTTTTTTTTATGAAAGAATCACTTAATTTAGTGGCAAAATCAATATATCTATGGTATGGTTCAGATGCTATAAAGCTTTGAATACAATCTGAGGTTATGTCTGAATAGGAACAGTTAACAGTACCACTTCCTCCTGGAGAAGGAACCTTACATAGTGGTTAGAGACATAGACTCTGGAACCAGACAGCCTGGCAAAATGCTGGCATTGTGACTGTTTTCTAGTTGTGTGACTTTGGGAAAGTTACTTGTCTTATGTGTTAGTTTCACCAATTATAAGGTGGAGTTAATGGCTTAGAAGAATACATAGCTTAGAGGGCTTTTATGAGATTTAATAGCCCACGTGCTCAAAGTACAGCCTGGCACAAAGTCAGTTAATCATTATGATTATCCCTGTTAATTCTGAATCATGAGCTGAGACACTCATAATCTGGAATATTTCCAGAGGAGAAAAGTAGGAGATAGTATTTACTGAACATTTATTAAACTTTCAATCTGAGCTAAAACATTCTTATTTAATTTTTTCAAAAACTCTGGGAATTAAGTACTATTATTTTTGTAGTGTGTATTCAAAAACTGAGTTGTTAGAAAGATTATGTAACAGCTGACATGTGATAAATGTTTGCTTGACTGAAATATCTTTACCCATGAAGTAATGTTCATTTGAGGATCAGCTAACACAACTGAGGAAGTTTTGTCCCCTAACATTTGCAGGACTGTCAAGTAGAACAGGGGTTTGACCCTGCCCAGCTAATAATATAGTCCTACATAGGGATTCCAGGGCTGGGCTCTAGTATGCCTCCCTATCTGCTCAGGCCTGGGTTTACTGCATTAACCTCTTATCTGAACTTCATACCACCAAGCTTTTCTTAGTACAATTCATCCTGCATCGTGTTATGAGATTAATCTTCCAAAAATACTACCACTGTTATATCAGCCTCCAAATGAAAACCCTTCTGTGCTTCCTGCATGGTAGGCAGGATAAAGTCCAGATACCTTAAGTTAGCATTCAAAAGATTTTATGACCTGGTTGCAACCAATATCTAGAATCATTAGCTTATAGGACCAAAAGAGGCCTCAGGCATAATGTCATTTTGTCCCTTCATCATCAGTGAGGAAAGTTAAGCTCTAAACAGGTACATATGAATATCCAGGTCTCTGTACTATGATTTCAGAAAAGACATTCAAAGCAAAGCACCTTGTCCCGGACAGGATGGTAGATTTCCCACACGCATTTCTTCCACGCATCTGAGAGAGGTTTTTCCTCATCCTCCATCCCCTCCCCACAGCCAATTTTAAAACTTTATTTTTTATGGCAGCTTTAGGTTCACAGTATGTTCCCTACCCGCTCACATGTGTAGTTTCTCATGTTGTCAACATCTCTCTCAGGAGTGTTACATTAATTACAGTTGATGTACCCACACTGATAATCACTGAAAGTCATCATAATCACTGAAAGTCCATAGTTTGTATTAGAATACTAGGGTTCACACTTGTAGATTTTATAGGCCTGAGCAAGAAAATAATGACATGGATGTATCATTATAGTATCTTACAGAGTATTTTCACTGCTCAAAATATCCTCTGGACCTTTCCTAACTCTCCATCCCTCTACCCCCACCCCTGGAAACCACTGATCTTTTTATTGGCTCCATAGTCTTGCCTTTTCTGGAGTGTCATATGGTTGGAACACATAGCATATAGTCTTTTCAGATTAGCTCCTTTCACTGGATAATGGGCATGTAAGTTTCATACTTGTATTTTTTAGGCTTCCCTGGTGGCTCAGTCAGTAAAGAATCTGTGTTTTTTCATGGCTTGAAGATGTCTGTCTTTTTACAACCTGGCATTGGTGTCTTCCTCTAGTTTTGTTTGACTGATTTGCTGAAAACCTATAATGTGACTCTAGGCAAAGTCAAGTGAGATGCCGTGTTAACGTCTGTGAGAGGATGACATGGCACAGTGTATAAGCCTGATGGAAGTATATCCTGGTGTAAGGATGAGCGTGGTGTAAGGATGAGCAGGGGTCCTAGGAGCAGTGAGTGCTTCTGCATAGTCACCAAAATACATTCCTACAGGCTCTAGAGTCAAATAATCCAGGCTTAACTACTTGGCTTAGTCCATTTCTAGCTGTGTGACTTTGGGCTAATAAGTACACCTCTCTGAGTCTCCATTTCCTAGGCCTGAGACCAGTTTATCTTACTTTTTGATACTTGTATTTTTATTGGGAAAATGAATTGAAAATACTTGTTCAGCCTTCAGAGGCTGAGCAAAGCCTTTGGAGGATGTGGGGGTATAAGGAGTCCAATTATTCTGAGTAGCAGTCTTTCAAACACCTAGTGTAGTTCTTCACACATTAACCTAGTAGGACAAAGACATTGGGCTTCCCTGATAGCTCAGTTGGTAAAGAATCCACCTGCAATGTAGGAGACCCTGGTTTGATTCCTGGGTTTGGAAGATCCCCTGGAGAAGGGAGAGGCTACCCACCCCTGTATCTTTGGCTTCCCTTGTGGCTCAGCTGGTAAAGAATCTGCCTGCAATGCAGGAGACCTGGGTTCAATCCCTGAGTTGGAAAGATCCCCTGGAGAAGGGAAAGGTTTCCTACTACAGTTTTCTGGCCTGGAGAATTCCATGGACTGTATAGTCCATGGGGTCGCAAAGTCAGACATGACTGAGCAACTATTAAAAAAAAAAAAAGACATTAAAAATACAGTATATAAGTTCTGCTGTATTTCACTCACTTGGATTGAGCGTCATTTCACCAGTGGTTCCCAACTTCTGATGGAGCTGGAAATTTTCCCCATCCAAGCAAACCACAGCCAGTAGTTTCTACACTTCTTTGTGCAATAGGAAAAGCAGGCTTTCGTGTCCTGGCAGCTCCCAGCAGCTCATGCTTCTCCATCCCTTAGGAAGTGCTGCTGGCCACTGCCCTGGAGAATCAGCGTCAGTCCTATTACTAACACCCAAAAGACAGACAGGGCCCCCCTGCAGGACTGTTTTCAAGGTTCCTATTTTGAAAGATAAAACACATTTTTTTTTTTTCTGGGAAGCCCAAAGTGCTGCGCTCTCATTCTCTCAGAACTCGCCTCCTTTCTCTGTGATGTCTGACATTTTTAGTTCTTGTCCCTTTACCCTTTCATTTAACACATCACTCCTTGACAGAGGCTCACCTTCACTGTCGGGGAAGAATAACCCCAGGGCAGGCCTTTGCTTGTCATCCTCTATGGTGAAGAGAAATGCACAGAAATAATTTAGATTTTCCCAAATCGCTTTATCCTCTTTGATTTTTCTCATGCTTTGCTGGTTTGCAGGCATTCACTAGGGCGGCCACAGACAACGCACCGGAGAATTTTTTTTACTTGGCTCTTTTCTTCTCCTTTTTTACTCTTTGTCCTTCACATCATTGTCTAACCTCTTACTGTCAGAGTCCTCATTCCATACTAGGAGATGCAGAGTATTCACATTTCCATTTTAATCACGGCCTCTGAGGCTTGGAAGGGAACTTGGAGGTCACCAATCTCAGCTCACATAGGAGCTCTGTCCTCAGTTCCTGTAACAGACAGCGTTTAGTCTTTCTGTGGACACTTGAAGTGGAGGGAGCTGCCCTGTTTGGCAATGCAGCCCATTCCATTACTCGAGCACACCTGACATCAGGGATCTTCCTTATTTTGAACTGTCATCTGTCTCCCGGCGACTTCCAGCCCTTACTGAGGTTGTCTGTAATGCTGTGCAGAATAAATCTGTTGCCTGTTAGACATGCTATCTCTTCTTTTGTGCTCCTTTTGTTCTGTCTATGCCTTTAACTATTCCTGAAACAGTGTTTTCTTCCTCATTTGTTTCTTTAGTTTTTGGTGGAAACAGTTTAGTTTACAGCTGCTATTTGCTCCTCAAAACTGGAAGCAAAAAGCATGTTAGGAATATAACTTTCTGTCACTGGAATGGTCCCTTTTATATGTGTATATATATATATAGTGCCTTTGCATAATTCTCTAATTATGCTAATTTATGCATCTCTGATGAGTACTGTTCCTATTAGGCTGGTAACAGATGCCAAGCTAATATTGCATTGACCAAAAACCTGTCTCTGAATTGGTGATTCCTTAACTTGGTATAATCTGGGAACCATTTGCTGCTGCTGCTGCTAAGTCGCTTCAGTCGTGTCCGACTCTGTGCGACCCCATAGACGGCAGCCCACCAGGCTCCCCCATCCCTGGGATTCTCCAGGCAAGAACACTGGAGTGGGTTGCCATTTCCTTCTCCAATGCAAGAAAGTGAAAAGTGAAAGTGAAGTCGCTCAGTCGTGTCTGACTCTTCACAACCCCATGGACTGCAGCCTACCAGGCTCCTCCGTCCATGGGATTTTCCAGGCAAGAGTACTTTAGGGAAAGATAAAAAGAGATTCTTGCAAACACACACACACAAAAAACAGAAACAAAAGCCAAAAAGCTTTTCAAGGTAGAATCATGTTTTATATGATGTAGTGTCAGGTGTTCTCATAGATGCTCAGCAGGAGAAGAGAGCAGAGATTAAGATGGTCTATCAGCCCACTTGTGAAAAATACAAAGTATCTCAAACTAAGCATCATAAGGGAGAATAATGTGCATACCTATCAGTACAAAGAAACACACGGGCTAATAGACACCACTTTCCTACATATACAAAAGAGGATATCTGCACACATACTCAAACATAAGGACAGAACCAAATTGAAAATCCTGCACAGCTCTGAGGCAGGTAGAAGTACTCTCATATATGGGAATATACACTTGCCAGCTGCAGCCACAGTAATAGATTGACATGACTTCAAATTGGTTTTGTGCCTGGAAACAAGTATCTCTGACAGCACGGAATGAAAAAAAACAGGAGAGGAGCAGCCTCATCTGCCAGGCCCCTGGGAGTTACCTATAGGCCTGGATATACAGGTGCAGAAAAGTGCAAAGAGAAAACCTCTAAGATAAAGATGCATAGGATGGAAAGTGCCAGAAATGGTGTATGAGTGATTATGGAGGGCTTGGTGAGAAAGAGGCCAACTAGAAACAAGAGAAACAATAGTAGGAAAAGAAAATCAAACCTTGATTTGTCATCAGTGACATGTATAACTTGGAAAATCTTCCTGAAGACTTTCCATCTTGATCTTGTATCTACTAACTATCACATCTCGGCAATCATTTATTGGGCACTTACTATGTGCTGGCTAATTGCTAAGCAGTTCATATAGTATCTCAGCTAATTCTTCACAACTTGATAAGGTAGGTATTATTATTAACTTGTTAGTGAAAAAAAAGGCAAAGATCTAAAGGGTTAAATAATTGTTCAAGATTACATTTCTAGTAATGCAAGACTCAAATTCAGATAGATATAATGTCAAAGAATTCAAGCACCATGGCATGATGGTATGTGGTTATTTTTCCTTAAATGTTGATCCAAATGAGCTCCAAGAGTCATCTCAATGATTCCCATCTTGCATAGATTGTATTTTATGGAATAAAAAAAAGCAGTATTTTAGAATGGAAAGAGAACCAGAATGGGAACTTCGAGAGAGAGATTCTTGTCCCAGGTTGGCTCTTAGCTAAATCTATATCATGCAAGCCATTCAACTCTCAGAATCAGTTACCTCAGTCAGCAACTGGGAATAATAACCTATTTCAAGGGTTATTCTGTAAATCAATTATATACTGCTTGTGAAAACATTCTGAAAATTAGAAGTATTATATGAATGTAGACTATTTGGATAATATAATCAGGTGATCTTCAGAGACTTTGATATTGGAAACAATATCAGAATCCATAATATGAATTAATCACATTATATTAAGTCATTTATGTATAAATTTGCACAGCATTTGTGGATTGCCTACAGAACATTGTGCACAGTATTAGGAGATATAGGGGTATGTAAAAGGGCTCTTCCTGCAAAAGGTTTATAACCTAAAATGTTTTTAATGGTTTTAGTTGCTGTATTTCAGAAAAAAATAATAATTTTATTTTCAGCATATGTTTATTTATGTGACAATAAACTGTATTACTGTTCTTGGATTTTCTTTTTTGACTAAAAGCATAGTGGGAAAAAATAAGATTTTTATTTTGTTTTGTTTTATATTTATAAATTCCCGATATGAATTGTGTATTTTAGCTCAGTACCTCTATTTTCCATGCTATAATATGTTCAAACTTACCTCAAGTAGAATGATGCTACTCATTCGTAAATATAGTTATAAAGCACTTGAATCAGGAGAGATATCACAATTTTAGGCTGCTCACATAATTATCTCTATCCAAATTGAAGTCAGAAAAATATGGGAATATTTCTGGAGGAAGCATTTTCCTCTAAGAAAGAAGACCACAAAGACCACTTCTTGACTATGTAGAACACCTCTGGCTCACTCTGTCAGCTTCCAGATTCTCAGGTATAGACACAGAGAATGGCGATCATGATCAATGCAAAGAAATAGAGGCAAACAACAGAATGGGAAAGACTAGAGATCTCCTCAAGAAAATTAGAGATACCAAGGGAACATTTCATGCAAAAATAGGCTCGATAAAGGACAGAAATGATATGGACCTAACAGAAGCAGAAGATATTAAGAAGAGGTGGCAAGAATACACAGAAGAACTGTACAAAAAAGATCTTCACGACCCAGATAGTCATGATGATGTGATCACTAATCTAGAGCCAGACATCTTGGAAAGTGAAGTCAGATGGGCCTTGGAAAGCATCACTACGAACAAAGCTAGTGGAGGTGATGGAATTCCAGTTGAGCTATTTCAAATCCTGAAAGATGATGTTGTAAAAGTGCTGCACTCAATATGGCAGCAAATTTGGAAAACTGAGCAGTGGCCACAGGACTGGAAAAGGTCAGTTTTCATTCCAATCCCAAAGAAAGGCAATGCCAAAGAATGCTCAAACTGCCACACAATTGCACTCATTTCACATGCTAGTAAAGTAATGCTTAAAATTCTCCAAGCCAGGCGTCAGCAATACGTGAACCGTGAACTCCCTGATGTTCAAGCTGGTTTTAGAAAAGGCAGAGGAACCAGAGATCAAATTGCCAACATCTGCTGGATCATCGAAAAAGAGAGTTCCAGAAAAATATATATTTCTGCTTTATTGAGTATGCCAAAGCCTTTGACTGTGTGGATCACAATAAACTGTGGAAAATTCTGAAAGAGATGGGAATACCAGACCACCTAACCTGCCTCTTGAGAAATCTGTATGCAGGTCAAGAAGCAACAGTTAGAACTGGACATGGAACAGACTGGTTCCAAATAGGAAAAGGAGTACGTCAAGTCTGTATATTGCCACTCTGCTTATTTAACCGCTATGGAGAGTACATCATGAGAAACGCTGGACTGGAAGAAACACAAGCTGGAATCAAGATTGCCGGGAGAAGTATCAATAACCTCAGATATGCAGATGACACCACTCTTATGGCAGAAAGTGAAGAGGAGCTAAAAAGCCTCTTGATGAAAGTGAAAGAGGAGAGTGAAAAAGTTGGCTTAAAGCTCAACATTCAGAAAACGAAGATCACGGCATCTGGTCCCATCACTTCATGGGTAATAGATGGGGAAACAGTGGAAACAGTGTCAGACTTTATTTTGGGGGGCTCCAAAATCACTGCAGATGGTGACTGCAGCCATGAAATTAAAAGATGCTTACTCCTTGGAAGAAAAGTTATGACCAACCTAGATAGCATATTCAAAAGCAGAAACATTACTTTACCGACTAAGGTCCGTCTAGTCAAGGCTATGGTTTCTCCTGTGGTCATGTATGGATGTGAGAGTTGGACTGTGAAGAAGGCTGAGTGCCAAAGAATTGATGCTTTTGAACTGTGGTGTTGGAGAAGACTCTTGAGAGTCCCTTGGACTGCAAGGAGATCCAACCAGTCCATTCTGAAGGAGATCAAGCCTGGGATTTCTTTGGAAGGAATGATGCTAAAGCTGAAGCTCCAGTACTTTGGCCACCTCATGTGAAGAGTTGACTCATTGGAAAAGACTCTGATGCTGGGAGGGATTGGGGGCAGGAGGAGAAAGGGACGACCGAGGATGAGATGGCTGGATGGCATCACGGACTCGATGGACGTGAGTCTGAGTGAACTCTGGGAGATGGTGATGAACAAGGAGTCCTGGCGTGCTGCAGTTCATGGGGTCGCAAAGAGTCAGACATGACTGAGCAACTGAACTGAACTGAAATTATTACAGTTATTTTCCAAGGTGGACCATATGCCCAGGATAGCAAGAAGTTTACTCACTGGATTCATTCTATTAAAATTTCTGCCCCAGTGAAATCCTCCATTTTATGTCAACCAAATTGTTTTAGTTTCTCATCCCAGTGATAAACTGGATCAAACCATTATGGTCTCACAAATTGAGGAAGGATTTGACCAATCTTATGTATAAGGGCCACCAAGCACTTGAAGCACCATGAAATTATCAACTATAACAACAGTTTAGATTGATTTTTTTTCAGATATAAAGGTGGCTAAGGAAGAAATTAATAGAAAGAGATATATTAAATTTAGGGGGAAATTTATCTCTTTTCCTTAATTTTTCCATTTTCTTAATATCTAGGAATGAAGAGAGTATTAGAAGGATAGAAATAACATTACAAAGAGAATGTGAAGTTGAGGAATAAACAATAGAGTAATTGAGGTATTTGGCTTTTTTATCTACTTTGATAATCACAAAGGTCCAGTGTCGACACGCAGTAAAGTGCTTATTATGAACTTTTATCAACTTAAGTAACAACACAGTCTTCTCCATGGAAAATTTATTACAGCTGTTTCATCATTGCTGGTTTGGCCATCTGCCCAGGAGGCTTCTTCACGTTTGTCTTGTACCTCTGAACCTGATAGGGATTCTTCCTGTCTGAGATTGCTGCTGAGAAACTCTTCTTCTTTCAGGAAAATGATTTCCCCCAATAATATTATCATCATTTATAATTTAAAGATCAAGAAACAGAGAGATCAAGGACCTTAAGGAGGCTGGAGTTGATGGGATCTGGCAGTGGGGTTAAATGCAGCTAAGGGAGATTGCCCTCCAGAGAGTCAGGAGAAAAGATTGGAAACAACTAGAGAGAAGTCAGCGTGTGGCAAGGGTGGATGATTAGTGCTTTCTCTCTTGATAGCTGCAGTTCCTGATAATGTAGGAGGCAAGAGACAATAGTGAGTTGGGAAAACTTGAGAAGAAGAGTGAAGATTTGAAATAGTTGTTGAGGGAGTTTGGGTGGAGAGATGATGAGAGAGGGCACTGGTGAGGTTGAGATCTTGTCCTAATCATGGTTCCAGTCCTCATGGCTGGTTGAATTTTTGCAGCAGAAGGCAATAGTTAACTCTGCCACTGGAGCAACTGGAATAACACAGTTCACAAGAAGGATTCTATAGAAAAACAAGGAGCAGCTGATGCAGGTACAACAACGGGTAAAACAATGGACTACAGAATGTTGTCTAGGTTGGAAGTAAGAAGAGGTTAAGATTAAAATTGTTAACTGGAAGAAAAGTATAGGGCCTAGTAGGAGGTCTTTCTACAGTTAAGAAGATAGTATATTGGAAGTAAAAAAAAAGTAGTGGGTAAGAATACTAAGTTGTAGCCAAAGAGTAAAAATATTTGAGATTTCAGAGATGGGATAATTCTATAACAAAGTCAAACTTTTGCCAGTGGGAATGGATCACTAAATTGGAGTGCAAGTGAGGACAAACAGAGTTGAAGATTCAAGGAAATGTTAGTCTAAGACATTCCATGGCTTAATGGTGTAGACATTTAAGTCACCCAAGCTGTTAGTGGAATCAGAAATGCAGAATAACATCACGAAAGAGCCAGTCTCCTGAAAAAGTGATTGGATGAGCATGGATTTGACTAAGTGGCAGAGAAAGCAGAGAAAGTGTGTGTGTGTGTGTGTGTAATGTTTTATATATTTATTTCAGACTGTTTCTACAGTCAAGAATGTCTTGTTTTTATTTTGTGAAGAGAAAGTGGGTTTGAACAATAAAATGAAGTGAGAAGGTTCTCCTTCCACAAGCCCTGTAGTATCCAGAGAGTGGGAAAATGAGTAGCTTCCAATGGATAATCTAGCGAGCAGGCATCCTTGGGGACTGGAAGTAAATTCACATTAGTTCACAGTCAATCCACAGAGGTTCAGAGCAGGAAGGGAAGGCAGGGCAGCCATGGAGGCAACCACGATGGAATGAAAGGAGTCAGTAACTTGAGGGGCTAGGATCTGGGACAGTGATGAAGGACATCAAGAACAGGTGACAGGATAGCATTAGTCAACTGAAACAATGATTTAAGGATATGTCTGTACTCAGTCACATAGAGGCACTGGGTGCAGCAAGATGGCACTTGCTATCTGTGGCTCGTTGCAAAGTAGCCTGTGTTACAGAAGGTAGAGAAGTCAGAAAGGAATATTTATTGCACTATAGATAAATTACCTCATTTAGTCTTCATAAAAACTTCAGAATGTAGGCATAATTAGCACCTTTTTTAAAGAGATGAAGACATAGAAACTCAAAGAGGTAAAATATTTCTTCTACAATTACTATTGTCAGCAAGGACTTAATCCAAAACCCAAACCCAGGCTTGTCTGAACTTTCATTGTCTTGTACCAATTTAGAGCTGATATCTGTCTCAGAATACACACTCTCTAGTGAGTCAATTAATTTCTAAGTCTGATTCTTTATCTCAAAATACAGCAATAATGTCAACTTCACTGTCACTGACTTTTTAAAGAAACAATTTAGATGTTTGTAGAAACAGTCTGAAATAAAACTTTACACACACACACACATATCACTCCCTTCATTCATGAGTCTCTTTTTTGTACCTTTAAATCCAGGTAAATATACAAGTAAAAATACAGGTCAATCAATTACTCATTCAGACTTTAAATGTAATCTTGTTTCTATAACACTATCCTAAGAGAAATGGCTAGATGCAGAAAGTAGAAATATTTAAGATAAGACTGAACCATTTTCTAGAAGAGAAACTTTCTCCAACAATGTAGAAGGGATTGTGTTTATTCATGTTCTTTTCACCACTTAGTGTGAAAGTCACTCAGTCATATCTGACTCTTTGTGACCCCATGGACTGTAGCCTACCAGGCTCCTCCGTCCATGGGGATTCTTCAGACAAGAATACTGGAGTGGTTTGCCATGCCCTCTTACAGGGTATCTTCCCAACCCAGGGATTGAAACCAGGTCCTCCACATTGCAGGCAGATTCTTTACCATCTGAGCCAGCAGGGAAGCCCTGGTACTTGGTAATGTAATACTTCTTTGTTGTTGCCCATGCCTACTGGGAGTAAGATGGTATCTCATGGTGATTTTTACTTGCATTTCTTTGATTACTGATGAGGCTGAGCATCGCTTTGTCTATTGGTCATGAATGTTTCCTATTCTGTGAAATGTCTGTCAATACTTCTTATTCATTTTTCTATTGTGGTTATTGCCCTTTTCTATTTAGACACTCCCACTCTAGAAATGCCGAGTTTGCATCAAGAAGGATGTAAAGTATACAAAATCATGCAACAAATTGGTAGAAGAGCCTAAGCTAGGACTGAACTAATCCAGTACTTTTGTACTATGTCATGGCCTCTTTTCCACTGAGATACCTCCTTGTCAGACAGGGGCCACCTGGGTGAAGCTGTTTGCACAGGATTGTGTGGGATGGCTTTTGTTACTTCAGCTTTATTTTTATTTTTCCAATGGAAATGTAACAAAATGTGCCAGACACATACATCAATTACAAGAGAACCCTGTCAATTTTGATGATACATGGAGTTTGTTGTAAAGCAACCACTAGCACAGAACTCCCAGTCTGGGGAAAGATGGGGGTCATTGTAGATATGATTTGAAACCTTATATAAGATATATGATAGGCATTAGCGGAATGACAATTGGAGCAGAAAATAATAAAATGTGACTTGCTAGAGAGTCTGGCTGGCTGATCAGATTTAGGTTTTATCACTGCAGTTTCCTTCTTCTTTGTTTCATGGTATTTATAATGCACGTGATAATTTGTCATTCGTCCCTCTTTGATTGCATATGAGAAAAGAGGGAGTAGGAGATCGACATGTGAGAAGACAGGGGGAAATGATTTGCTGTCATTTCCTAATAATATCCTCAAATAATAACTTCAGATCTGGAAAGGAATAACACTGCACAAGGGCAATATTACTGAATGAGTGAATTCACTCATTCACTGACTCATTCATTCCCTCCTTCCTTCCCACCCCCATTATTCATCATTTTAAGCACTGAATCATTTTCCTTGAACTAGAGTTCAACTAGAGGAAAATCGTATTTTTCTACTGCGAGGAACCCTGTGGTCTTATGCATTCTTTCTCTTTACCTACTGTCAGTTTTCTCGATTCTGTTACCCTGCCTTGCTTTCTTCCTCTTTTCTCTCTCCTTATGCTTCAGTGGCTCTCAGATTGAGGAGAAAATAATGTTTATGAAGCAACTCAGATGGGTCCCCCATCAGATGCACAGGATCTAACTTTGTAACCCCTTAAATACTGCATTGAAACCACAGATCTTCAGGGTTGGTAGGAGCAGAATGCGGTCCGTTAGTCAGCCCCACTGTGTTCTGTGAGATGAACGCCATGGTGAGTGGGCTGCTTGTTGTAAGTGCGTAAGTAGATGGATGGGTTTATGGGGATGTGAGAAGAGAAAAGTCCTTTGAAGACATCCAGTGTCTCTTTCCAATATTTGGTACAGGACAAATAGTTCTTTTTTCTAATAGGATGGTATAAAATATAATATTGGTAATTACACTATGTTCTATCATTACAGAATGCAAAACATTCTTTTCAAAGCCATATTTTAAATTAATTTCTCTCTTACCTCATTTGTTTTCTTTCCACCTTCTTTCTACTGTTATTACTGTATTCACTTTATTGATTTATAGAATTAATTAAGCTATTATTGAAGATCTTATAATTCAGCCATGCTGTTTTACAGAAGAGGAATTAAAGAGCAGGGGCATTATTCAGCCTGCTTAAGTTCTTAAATCCTTAAACCCTCATCTTCTGACTTCTCAACTAGTATCCTCTACTCATTATGAGTAGAATTTATATTCTAGGAGACTCCCTCTCAGACATCTTCTGACAGCCTTGTGGACTCTCTTCTTTTCTTCTTTTAAATAAATATCCAGTGACTGAATATCTAGGTGTTCCACATCCCCCTGGGTTAGTTGTCAGCATCAACACCACTGACTTCCTGGTACTGACAAATAGACGTTTCAGATGCCTCTTGGGGTCATTATCCTCTATTTCAAGTTACCAAATGCAATCAAGTATAGAAATAGCTTTTCTGGTGCACTTGTTTTCTCTGACTCCCCAAGATCACAAAGATCTTGGTTATAAGAGTGGTTTAATTTATTTTACCTATCCTTAGAAACCCATTTTAAAAATCACATAAAATGGGACATTTAATTATGCCACATGCATGTTAATTCATTTGACAAATGTTTATTGAGTACCCAGCATATGCATTCACCTGACAGGTAGTGAAAATATAGAGGATAGATGTGATTCCTGCCTTCAGAGAGCTCATAGGCAGTGGCGGAAACAGACATGGGAACCATAATTTTTAATTCTGTGCTAGAGCAGGTGTTGTGTGCCCTGAAGAAAGTAGTCATTATTTTTTCATGCAGACAATGCAAGCAAGGAAAATCATGGCAGTATCAGTAAAGGGGTGCCTGTGGGCTCAGGGTTGTACCCTTCCATCCCCCTCAGTGTGGGTCCATCAACATTGCGGCCTGCAGTGGACTTATCTAAGAAGCCAGTTATCGCCTCAAAGAGGCACCTGCATTCTGCTCTTTTCCTATCCATTTTACCTCCATCCTCTGACTATGATGATGAGAGGGGAGCTTGGGCCAAAGCTGAACTAGTCAAATATGTAATGAGGAATGAATCTTGGTGGATAAATGGATTTTTAAACATGATAGAGCCTTCAGAGCTCAGCTATTTACACCAGTCAAAACTTTGTGTTCTTCCTTTGTATTAACAGACTGAGTGACATCTATATAAGCTACCAAAATCGAAGCAGACATGATCCAAGGTCAACCAATTTGTCTCTCGTGTTCTTTACTTTATTGCACACACATATGTATATTTTCCCCCAAAATGTCATTATTAAAGTTAGTGACTGTTTCAGCAAGTAAACCAGGTACACATGTTCAGCTTTGTGTGGAATCTCAAATTTTCACCACTCTTTCTTTTGCTTGTTGCTCATCTTTTAGAATCAAAAGAATGTAAATCACTCCACAATTCTGCCAGCTTCTTCCTCCATATTACCTGTCATTCCATAACGTCCCATGGACTTACATCTTATTGTCTATGTTTACTAGACATATGTTTACTTTGTTTATTTTATTTCTTTTGGCTAACCCTCTTGGGTTTTCCTCTTTACATTCAGTGGATTCTCTGTCTGAGTCCCCTTTCTGATTATTTCTCCCCTGGGGACAATGAGTTCATGGAACTACAAGCAACATAGGAAGAGTAGAATATAGGAAAAACATGAAAAATTTTTTGAAAGGTAGCTCTGCTGGGCATATTTCATTCTCCACTCTTTCATCATGTTTCATGTCCCAGGAAGCTGACCCACATATAAGACTTCATTGCATGAATCCTCTTGCTCTTTAGCTGCCAATTGAGTTCAACAAATGGAAGGTACCAGAAAGTCATAAAGTAAGAGGATAGTTAGATTAATGCTATTTATTACCTTATCTCTCCTTCTGCTAGGTCAGTGTAGATTGCTATTAATATATCCCTCTACTGAAGACTGAAGTAGCTGTCGGGCAGCCCTCACTGTGGAGTTTCACCCTAATTTCAGGAATCTCCACTCTCTCCCTTCTTCAGGCCTAAAGATATTAATGAGCCCTCCTGGCATTGCACTTTGCTTTCTTGGTTTCTTTAGGCTCTTTGGTGTAGGTGGTAGGATATATGAGCCTGAGGCTCAGAATAGAAGTTCTAGGATAAAAGTATAGATTGCTAGCTGAAGTTGGGCATGTTTTGCAGAACAAGAAAGGAAAATGGCCAAGAAAAACTTAGCAAGTGCTCATAGATACCCTAGAGGGGTTTTCCCTTGGTGTTCTTATCATATTATCCTCTCCCTTTCTCTATCCATTGAGTATTGCCTCCATTCAAAAATATATAGCCATGAAAATGGAGTGATACTTTAATGGGCAAAAACATAAGCAAAAATTTTTAATTCTGATCTATAAACAATAAGTCATGAGATATTTGGATCTGAATAATAAGCTTTATTATAAATTCCTTGACATGTTTTATGTGTTACAGAAAGAAATGCTTTAGTTAGATTCCCTTTTCACTAATAGCATTTCTCACTGGCTGCTTCAATTGTTTTCTCCTCTTCATGGCACATTAATTTAAAAGGAGCAGGTCTTGATCTCTATGATAATTTTTGTTTAGCTGCATGTTAATTATTTTCACAGGTAGAGGAACTGCAGGATAAACTATTTTCCACAATTTCCCTTATTGCTCCAGTAGTCCCAATTTTTGTTTAGCAATAAAAGAGTTTTAAACGTTTGTGTTTTCCTTTAATACCAGGTAACTCATTTTTTGAGTGAAGCTGTCACCTTTCCTGTCTATTTCTCATGACCAAATTCTAAAATGTGTCCCGACTGTCCTTTACTAGCTAAGATATTTTATACTCCATTCATATCAATGCATTAATTCAGTTCTTATAAATTACGTTGCTGATCCAAATAATAATAATAATGTGAGTGGAAATGGCAGTTGTAGTAACTCCCTTTGATGTTTCAACTTGGTACTTGTTTACTTCTTTGGAAGAGTCCCCCCTCAGTCTCCCCTACTTAACTGTTTATTATTTCCACAATGGCAAAGTCTCAATTTCAATATCAGCATAGAATGAGATACATTCTACTATATGCATTATCAGCATATTATTCATCAGACACCAACCATGAGCTGTATATCCACAACCATGATGGAGCATAACTTAGTTTACCATTTGATTCCCACGAGAGATGCTCTGGCCTTTTGCTTTTCATATTCTTTTCTTAAAGAGACACATTTAGTCCTGTCAATCTGTTGGAGTCCTAGAAAGTAGTGGTTTGAGCAGTTGGTTTTACATAATTTTGGATTAACTACTCTCACACACTAAAGTGTGAGGAGTTCTTTATGCCCTTTTGTGCCTATTCTTATTTACTTACTTTTGGCGACACTGCATAGTTTGGGGGATCTCAGTTCCACAACCGGGAATTGAACCCACACCCTCAGCAGTGAAAGTACAAAGCCCTAACCACTGGACTTTAAGGGAATTGCCCGTGCTAGTTCTTTTTTAAAAATACTATCATAAAACTAACTTTATAACAATGAGGACTTAATGAGGACTTGTTCTCTCAATGCTTGAATTTCAAGGTGGCATACTCAACATACGTTATCTTTGCCAAGTGTTATAAATCACCATATGAACACTAACTATACTTGTCTGCATATATAATGACTTTTAATTTGAATTTCCTTGTTATATATTTTATTTTACTTGAGTAAGTGGGGATAATGCATCAACTGATACTTACTGAATGTCTTTTCTCATCCTATACCATTCTTGGTGTTAGAAATAACTCAAAAGGAAAAATGTTTAGATTCTCAGTCACCCTGATGTAGATTTTTGGTGGGAAAAGAAGAGATGCTATAATTGTCATCATAGAGAGTAGAATTTTAAGGATTTTGAACAAGGAGGGTGATCTTGTGAAAGGATAAAGTCTATTTCAAGACTCTGGAATGGCATAGAATGTAGCATATGGCCTCTATGAGAGAAAAAAAAGAGAACGGATTGTTAGTCAGTGGCTTTTTGTTTTAATTCTTCCTTGGTTTTTATGTATTCTTTCTTATGTACTATTTCTTTTCAGTTTGAACTGTTTTCAGATGATCCTTAATATAAATGTACTGTTTAGGGGGAAATGCCAACTCTTAGTCATCTAGAAAAGCTGCTTCACTCTGACCTAAGATTAATGGGTATAGATAGTAACAGGAAGTCCAGATTGGAAATATATCTGGCTTCAAAATTCTCCATTACAGAATACCAATATATATATATAAGCTATAAGTGGAGCTTATTAGTTGCAAAATGACAGAAAGCTTCTACCCACATTCCCACTCCCCCTCTGCCCACAGGGTTTGAAAATTACTAGTATACTTCTTTTCTGTTGTTAGATCATATTACCCTTTGTTATTAAATTAATGAGGATGACTGACACAGGAGCCTCAACTCCAATCCCTTTGCCTGTGGCTATATATTCAGTTGCTAAGAGGGCTGTTTAATGTAAACTAAAGTAGCAAATCGATATAGACAGGGAACAGAGACAAGGAATGGGACCGTAGCAAGCTGTTTGTTTTTTGCTTTTACTTTTATTGTTATTATACCCCTTGTACCATAGGATATGTGCATGCAGTAGGATGATGACCCTGCTTCCCACTGACCCCCTCAGCAAATACTGGCCACGTGCTAGTTGAAGGCTACATCTGAGGTGATGTGAGGTTAGCCCTGGGACCTGCTGCTCAAGAAAACTGGGGAGACTTTTCCACCTCCAATTCTCCTCCGGAGTGCCTGATGGGAAAAGTAGGTATTTTGGCCTGGGTTGTCAACCATCTTGGCTAGCCCTGTAGACCAAGTGCCAAAACTCCACTTCAATTTGTGCTGGGTAGGCAGCAAAATAATTGAGGTGCTCACTGGGGCAAGAAGCCAGTTCTCTGAATGGCCATTTCTTCTGTGCCTTGCTGAGACATCTTTTGGAGGCAGCCCACTTCTATCAACACAAAAGCTGTCTTCATGTTGTTTCCTCTAAAACAGCTCTGTTAAGTAAGGAACCAGGTAGTTTCATTACTGACAAAGTATTCAGTGGGTTCTGATTTCAAGGTTGTTGACATACTGCTGGTCTAGTTGAGTTCATTTGCTCCTACAAATGAGCCAGAATTATTAAACAAAATGATAAACACTCAAGTCAGAGAAACATTATATTATAGTATCCTTAATATTATAAAAATATCATATTGTCTTTTGGACTAATGTTTAGTGACAACAGAAGAGAGTTATGACCTATGACGAGTGACGAATATATATGGGAAGGTATGTGCATCTGAGAAACCAGGCACATACCCGGGCTGTGTCTCTATCTTGCATTAAACTTCTAACATCCAGCCACTTCTCAGTCAATTGAAAAGTTTTCTTTACTGAATATGAGATGTTTTGTAGAATTCTGAAACCAATTTTAAAATATTATGACCTCTCAGTGATTTTGGTTACTGCATAAGAAATTTTCATATCTTTACTGCTTCACAATAAAATACAAGGATTTTATTGAAGCCACATCTTGTAACATTGTATCAATTCAGGAAAAAATTATAAATTCACTAAGAAAATCAAATTAATTTTTGATACTTTATGAACCAAACTAGTTTAACAACTAAATCTTTTCAATTTGACCACCTGATTTGGAAAAGTAGCAGTCACTTACTGTGGTTGCTTGATATTATGCAGTCTGTACAATTTGGAGACAATTTTGGACCTGTTTCCACTGGTAACATTTTAAATAATTCTACTAATTTTCTAACACAGATTTGGTTGTCATTAATTAGGGACACATTTGTATGAGCATGGAAGGGCTTCCCTGGTGGCTTAGTGGTAAAGAATCTGTCTGCAGTGCAGGAGATGTGAGTTTGATCCTTGGGTTGGAAAGATCCCCTGGAGTAGGAAATGACACCCACTCCAGTATTCTCACTGGGAAAATCCCCTGGACAGAGGAGCTTGGCAGGCTACAGTCCATGGGGGCATAGAGTCAGACACGGCTGAGCACAAGCACTTGACTTGACTTGACTTGAGAATAGCCTGGTGAGAGGGGAGCAGAGAGGCAGTGGAGAGACATCTTGGAGTAGATGAGAGAAGACGAAGCCTGTTGAACAAGGCAGATGTCCCTGGCTGGAATGCAGAACCTTCGTGCCTGGTGGCAGCAGACTGGACAGAGTGCATGGCCTTTGGTGCTACTAACTGTGTCAATGGCATAATGGGAACAAGTGGATGTTTTCTTTAATTCACTTCTGATTTTTTCCTGAAAGAAGAAGGAACAAGGTCATCTGCTGAGATTAGAAGTGTAAGGAAGTGCAAGGGTTTGGAAGAGACATAAGTATTGACTTGAAGCAGCCCTGCAATGGAAGTTGGAAAGAAATGGGACACCAGCTCTGTCCTTGACACCTCTTAATTTTACAGTAAATTATTCTTCCAGAGTTTTAAGAGTTTGACTGTATGCCTCTAACTATAGTCTGTCTGAGGCTCACCATTCATTCCCTTGCCTTTGAAAATGTCTGGAAAAAGAGGCTGAGAGACTGTCTTTTCATTTGTGCCCTGGAGACCCTGACCCACCTCTGACGTCATGTGAACAACAGTGACCTGAGTCACCCTTCTCACCTGTTTACCTTTCATCTCTCTCCTCTCCTTTCCTTTTCTCTCCATATATGCTGATTGGTTCTTCCTCTCCTCTGAGCTTCTTTCCTTTTCCTTCTTTTCATATTCTCTTCCTTCTACCTTCCTCTTACCATCCTTTCCCACACTCCTTTCCTTGCTTCTTAACTCTAATGCCTTTCTCTATAGGCATCTTTAGGGAATCCCTGTGGCTCAGCATTAAAGAATCCTCCTGCCAGTTCAGGAGACCTGAGTTTGATCCCCCTGGAGAAGGAAATGACGCCCCACTCCAGTATTCTTGCCTGGAAAATCCCATGGACAGAGGAGCCTGGCAGACTATAGTCCATGGGGTTGCAAGAGTTGGTTATGACTTAGGCATCTTTTCACTTCACTAAAGAGCTGAGAATTTATCCATCAGTAAATTTGTATAACATAAATAAAGTGTATCTAAAACTGAACTAATTTTTACATTAAAATATATCACAGTGTATACCTTTTAAAGGGAGCTGTGCTCTTTTGCCCAAGATAAGTGACTCAGGTGAGAGAGTAACAAGGAATTTGTCTATTAAGATAAGGATGCCTGAGACATATGGATACTGATGTCCATTGCTGAGATTGCCAACCCAACAGGCCCATACTGAGCTCCATCAGAGTAGAGAGTGGATGCTGGTGAGAGAGCTGTTAGAGAAGCTTCACAGTGTCCCGAGAATGTGGAAGATGTGCTTAGACAGAAAGCAGCTCTCCCACATCTTTCTGGTCTAGAGATTTTTGAAGTGTGTGATAAAGGGCTAGAGCATACACTGAAGATAAAATAATGGTGGCGGACTATCCCACTCCAATTTCTGGGAGCCTCATATGGTACAGATGCTACCCCCATTGGCTCCTGAGGCTCCCAGTGAAGGAGAACAGGTAGCAGAAGAAGGCAGGAACTCAGTGGCTGTCCCAGAACCAGGTGACCAAGAAACTGTGCCCCAACCTGAGAGGGAATTGAAGGAGTGAGCTATTGGCAGTGGCTGAAGATGGTCAAAACTGCTTCTCTGTGACTGGGTGTTAAGAGAAAGAAAGGGCTGGAATAGGGTGCTCACTGACCTAGAAAACTGCTCCCGTCATCCTTGTGGAGACTGCCATATTGACAGAAGTTTTCAGAAGCCCAGAATGAGCCAGGACCTAGCGCTACCTCTACGTAGTGCAGCTGTAAGAAACTGTGCAAGAGGAGCTCCTCCTTCTCTCTTCCCTCTTCATGATTCAAACACCACAGGAGGAGCTAGGTCCTGGACACAGAGCAAACAATGTCCTAGGGCTGAAACACCGCCCTCACTCATTCTGAAGTGCTCAAGTAGGGGGCGGGGTCAAATAGATCAGGAGCCATCCCAACTCACTGGGAACCAGAGAATTAGTCCCTGCTGACAGAGGATATCTTAAAGTGGAATGGACTAAATTGTAATTACCAAAAACAGCTGGGATATCCTTCAAATAACCTTAAAGAGTGATTTTCACCAAGCATGGCTGAGCCGATGCTTAATAAAATATTTACAATTTCATGTTTATAGCTCACTGTGTTAGACTCAATAAACCAGACTTATAAGTATAGAAATAAACTAAGCTTTAAACCTGTAAATTACTGTATTCTAAAATTTACCCCAAGATAATTTGACAATGATACGTCTTCGACCGAATTGCTCACACTGAAAATATTTCTAATTCTACCTTTTTAATGAAAGTTCCCATTCAAATAACAAATTAAAAAGTAAAATTTTAAAATGTCACTTCTTTTAGTTTTTCCTCATTCTTTAAAATTTATATTATGTATTTTAATGTAAATATTGAGACAGGAGTAAATTTACCTTTACTCATTTATTTATAAAGTATGTGAATTTATTGATGAGTAAATTCTTGAAATTTTTTTTTAACTGAAAGAAGTATCAGGATAAATTTTGTTAGAGGAAAGAAGTAGGGGGAGGGGTCCAGAAATGGAAAGCTGAGAGAAAGAAAGAAGGGGAGGAATATGAAGAGAAGGAAGGGGAAAGGAGCTCACAGGAGAAGAGCTGGCCATTTGTATGTGGAGAAAAGAGGAAGGGGGTGAGTGGAAGACAGGCACAAAGACTTGGTCACCACTGAGCACCAGGCATCAGTGCCAGTCCCAGAAAGGGTTCAGGGTCCAGCTACTAAGCCACCTTTCCCAAGTATCTGTAAAAGGTAATGAAACAGCTGGAGGTTCTCAGATGGACTACACTGAGGAGCATATTGACAAATGTTTAAAACTCTAGAGTGATAATATTATTGTTAACTGAATGTGTGGTAGCAGGGAGAGTGGTGGTAGAGAGGGGAGGGGAGAGAAGAATTAGGTAAACTCTAAATAAGAACAGAAAGCCTTGCCCTGGTCGCTGTTAACAGACCATCTGTTAGACTTCTCGTATTCAAATGTGAAAACATCCTTTCAATTCAAACTTAATGGACAAATAAAATTTTTGAAAAGAGTAGGAATATTATTTACTTGGAATCAGTTGGGGGGAAAAAGTACACACTTAAAAGATATGCTTCACATACTAGAGAATGGCATTGTGTTAGGAATAAACAACAGCATCTCTATTTCAAGAGCCAGTAGAGGGCTAATGAAAATATACATTTATGCAGAGTACCTTGTGAAGTGAAATTGGCTCAGTCATTTCTGACTCTTTGCAAGCCCATGGACTATACAGTCCATGGAATTCTCCAGGCCAGAATATTGGAGTGGGTAGCCGTTCCCTTCTCCAGGGGATCTTTCTTAGCTCTTCCACATTGCAGGCAGATTCTTTACCAGCTGAGCCGCCAGGAAAGCCCATGCAGAGTTCCTTATATAGTTATGATTAAATTAAGATTAACTTACATGATTAACTTAGATGTTTAACTTATATGTGTGTGTGCTTAGTCACTCAGTCATGTGCAACTCTTTGTGACCCCATGAACTGTAGTCTGTCAGGCTCCTCTGTCCATGGGGATTCTCTAGACAAGAATACTGGAGTGGGTTGCTGTGCCCTCCTTCAGGGGATCTTCTCAACCCAGGGATCGAACCCAGGTCTCCCGCATTACAGGTGGATTCTTTACTGTCTGCACCACCAGAGTTAACTTATAACTTATGTTCAGTTCAGTTCAGTTCAGTTGCTCAGTCACATCTGACTCTGCGACCTTGTGGACTGCAGCACGCCAGGCTTCCCTGTCCATCACCAACTCCCAGAGCTTACTCAAACTCATGTCCATCGAGTTGATGATGCCATCCAACCATCTCATCCTCTGTTGTCCTCTTCTCCTCCCACCTTCAATCTTTCCCAGCATCAGGGTCTTTTCAAATAAGTCAATTCTTCACATCAGGTGGCCAAAGTATTGGAGTTTCAGCTTCAGCATCAGTCTTTCCAATGAATATTTAGGACTGATTTCCTTTAGGATGGACTGGTTGGATCTCCTCACAGTCCAAGGGACTCTCAAGAGTCTTTTCCAACACCACAGCATCAATTCTTCGGCACTCAGCTTTCTTTATTGCCCAGCTCTCACATCCATATATGACTACTATCCATAGCTTTGACTAGACGGACTTTTGTTAGTATTTGTTACTAACTTAGTATTTACAAAGAATGAATGTTAGCCAAACTTAGTAAACTGGATTTGTGATATTACCTAGGAGAGTGGGAGTAAGGAGCAAAAGTGTGTATCAGAGGGAAGAGAATTACTTTTGAGTAAAAATATTGTCCAAGAGTTCAAGAAGAGTAAAACAAAAAGAAACAGAAGTGAAGAGTTCAGAAGGTTTAGACCAGAAGAAAGGAAATCAAAGATGAAATGAGGATAGCCAAAGTAACAGTGACGCCAGTACCAGGATGCTTGCCCTTCTCTTTATATTTTCCATTAACTAATACATGTATTAAACAATCATTCATTTCATAAGCACCATGCATGGTGATGAGCAATGAAGAAATAGATTTAAAGAACACATAGGCCCTATCCTGGAAAAACTTGTGATTCTAGGAAAACATTAGTTACATTGCAGTGGGGGTGATAGATGCTTCTCCAGAAAAAGGTGTTCATGGAAGCTCAAGAGGAAGTTAATTTACTGCATGTCCCAGAATCTAAGAAATCTTGTTTTTAAGGATGAAAATAGAAGGAAAAATATGCTGAAATTAATGTATGATGTTGATTGTTCTTTGTCTAAGACATACTTCCCCAATAATCTCACTCAGATGTATCAGCTATGGTTCATCACATCTGTTCCCACCTAGAGGCATGGTTTTGCTTACCAGGGATCTTAGTCTGGATTTCACACTAGGATTACCTAATACTAAGGCCTGGGATCCCATGCTGGAACAATTAAATCAAAACCACTTGGGTGGAAACTGGGCAAGAGCATTAATTTTAAAACTTCTCCAAATCATTCTAATATGCTTCTGGAATTGAGAACAGCCTATCTACCTATCTATCTCTCTAGACTTGGATAGACTCTTGCTGTGGCAGAAGTTTATCAAAGATTTCTGATTGGTTCCAAATGTTGTAAACATAAACAGCCTCTTCTTGCGGTGGTACTTATGTCCTTTCATTGTACTTCCCATTTGAATCCTGTACTGTTTGGTTGAGTATGACATTTGGTCATTGAAATAGATTTCATTTGTGAGATATTCTTATTTTGAATTCTTATTCTTATTTTGAAACTTTGGCTGTCTGCTGCTGGGCCACACGTTTTGACCAAAACATAGCTAACCAAGTAATTCTTCCCCAGTTATATCTAGTGAACAAAACTAAACTCTGACAGGATCATATTTTCATGAGACTATAATTTTCAAATAATTTATAAGTATCAGTTAATTGCAATATCTAAGAAATGGATAAATATGTCTATACATAATTTATGTTTTAAAGAAAATTAGAAACAAATTATTGCTGTTCTTTCAGTTGCTAAGTCATGTTTGAATCCTCTGTCCATGGGATTCCCCAGACAAGAGTACTGAAGTGGGTCGCCATTTCCTTCTCCAGGGAATCTTCCCAACCCAGGGATCAAACCCACATCTCCTACACTGGCAGGCAGATTCATTACCACTGAGCTACCAGGGAAGCCCACATTAAAGGATAGAAATATATAAATTAATACAGAGAAACATTGTAATGATTTTAAATAGAGAAACAGAAGCAATGGTGTTAAGGGTGATTTATACAGACTACCTTGTCAAAATGCATTCTTAATTTAGGTATCCAAATACAGAAACAACATATACTAAGGGTGAGGAAATTCAAATATCTATATATTAGTTAGGAGTCAACTTTTTGTAAATAGAAACAATCTAAAAGGGAATGTTATGTTTCATTGTCAATTCCATAACTCAAAATTGAAGTAATAAATGGAATTGCTACTATGGATTTACTTCTCATTGAGAAAAGCAAATTGATGGATGAAATAAAACAAAAAGAAATTGTCAGAGGGAATGGCCGTACCATTTTATTATAATTAGTTAGTTAGTTAGTCACTCCCATCATGTCTGACTACTTGTGACCCCATGGACTGCCACCCACCAGATTCCTCTGTCTGTGGATATCTCCAGGCAAGAATACTGGAGTGGATAGCCATTCTCTTCTCCAGGTGACTCAGCCATTTTATTATACATAATAGGAATTATATTTTGCAAAGGAAACTTCAAAAGAGAGGGGGAGGCATTAGTAAAATTTTTATGTCCAGATACCATATAGTATGACAGAGAAGGCAATGGCACCCCACTCCAGTACTCTTGCCTGGAAAATCCCATGGACGGGGGAGCCTGGTGGGCTGCAGTCCATGGGGTCACTAAGAGTCGGACACGACTGAGTGACTTCACTTTCACTTTTCACTTTCATGCATTGGAGAAGGAAATGGCAACCCACTCCAGTGTTCTTGCCTGGAGAATCTCAGGGACGGGGGAGCCTGGTGGGCTGCCGTCTATGGGGTCGCACAGAGTCGGACACAACTGAAGTGACTTAGCAGCAGAAACCATATAGTCTGAAAGAAAAAAATAGCTCAAAAATAAATAGAAGGGCCCAGGAAATAAAATGAGAATACATAATATTAAAACATCATGATAAAGAAAAAAAGAAGCTCCTATAAACACAAAATTAATTTAAACTGAGATTTTGTCTGTCTCTATCACAGTCCCATAAACCAGGCTCACAGTGGTCAGCTACAGAAGCCATTATTATGATCAGTTCATATATTAAAGGAGTACATATACAAATTGCGATGTGAAGCATATAGACAAAAATAAATACAAAGAAATGACATGTTGAAATGTGGGAATAGTATTTAGAGGTGAAATACATAAAAATCTAAGACATGTTATTAAGAAAAAGAGAGAGAGAGAGAAAGACTAAAGTACATGGCAAAAATAACCACAAAATTTTATTTAGAGAAAGAGCTATAGGAAAAACCTGGGTCCCCTGCTTTGTGGAATACACTATAATTTTAACAGACTGCTAAAGGGAAATGGAACACAAAGTATTGCTCTGCTTCTACATTTTTCTCTGAAGGAGAATATACTGTAAACTTGAAAGGGAAGAATAATAATCGATGCCAAAAAAGGAAAAGTTAGCATAAAAGAGTCTTGGTGGTTTGAATCACTGACTCCTAAGTGTTTGTCTTCTGCAAAGTAAACATAATAATATTAATAATAAAAACAATTTAGATGAATTTTTAATAAAGCTCTAATTTAAAAGACAGTCTTTATTCTGATATTTTCCTTATTTGTTTTTTGCAGATTTCACATATTTTTGTTTTTATTTTGATGAAATGATGGTTGTGGTAGATGCGAGTTGTAATGTCTTTATATAATGAAATAAAAGGCAATGTATATGTAGTTATTGTGTCAGATAATGTTGTGGTTCCCTGGTAGTTCAGGTGGTAAAGAAACTGCCTGCAATGCAGGAGACCTAGGTTCTATCCCTGAAGAAAGGAATAGCAACCCACTCTAGTATTCTTGCCAGGAGAATTCCATGAACAGATGAGCCTGGTGGGCTACCGTCCATTGGGTTGCAGAGTTGGACACGACTGAGCATGCAAGTATGCATGCTCATACACATGTCGTATAAAGTTAGTTATAATGTTTCTATCCAATGAAGTTAAACATTAGCAATGCTATGTTAGTTCCTGTTTTTAAGTCGTATTGGTTCTTAAAATCCAACCTGGCAGTTGCTAGATGGTTTTTTCAGTTTTAAAAATTTGTTGACTGAAAAATAGATGCACATGATAGAAATCGACATGATACATATCATCACATACTATTTTTCCTCCTCTTGGCCTCCAGATTCTAGTCCTGTCAGTCTCCTCCCAGAAAGCCAATGCATGGAATGAATTCTGTGCATAATTCTTCACAGGTTCTTGAATTTGTGTAAAAATTACCCTTTTTACACAAATGACAGTATACGCAACCGATCTGTGCTTTGCTTTTTTTGCGTAGACCATAAACATTCCAGGACATGGTAACCACTTTTAATTGTATTTTGAGTAGAAACTAAATTTAGATATTAAAAATGATATATTGATGTACTTATGAAATCAGTGTCAAAAGTTCTTAAAATTGCTGTAGGATGAAAGAAGTGTCACAACACAGGAAGGGTGAAATGTTGACTTGATATGTCACAAAGCAGAAAAAGAATAATTAAAGAACCTACATACCGGTGAACTTGACCTCAGTTACGAGCAAACTGTGTGTTTGGGTTGATGGCTTAGGCACAGATTGAAAATTAGGATCTGGTGATGACAGGGAATAATCTTGAATTCATAACACTGTGTAAATAAAAACTTAAGTTTTTGAACTGATTAAACTGAAGAATGTCATATATCTTGTACATTTTGATTATAAATAGCCAGTTGATAATATTTTTCAGCATCTGTGTTTGGGCTAGAATATAGCAAGAGGATAAAGTACAGCTGAAAAGTGATTCAAATGTTTTATCCAGAGAAGACTAATTATTTATTGAAAGGACCATAAAGCCTAACTTACCCAATGAGAGTGTTGCAAGGTTTTCCCTGTTAGAATTTTGTCAATGCACTGATGACGGTTCAGTTCAGTCACACAGTTGTGTCCAGCTCTTTGCAACCCCATAGACTACAGCACACCAGGCTTCCCTGTCCATCACCAACTCCCGGAGCTTGCTCAAACTCATGTCCATTGAGTCGGTGATGCCATCCAACCATCTCATTCTTTGTCATCCTCTTCTCCTGCTGCCTTCAATCTTTCCCAGCATCAGGGTCTTTTCAAATGAGTCAGTTCTTCGCATCAGGTGGCCAAAGTATTGGAGTTTCAGCTTCAGCATCTGATATTCAGCACTTTAGGATGGGTTGGTTGGATCTCTTTGCAGTCCAATGGACTCTCAAGAGTCTTCTCCAACAACACAGTTCAAAAGCATCAGTTTTTCAGCACTCAGCTTTCTTTATAGTCTAACATTCACATCCATAAATGACAACTGGAAAAACCATAGCTTTGACTAGACAGACCTTTGTTGGCAAAGTAAAGTCTCTGCTTTTAATATGCTCTCTAGGTGGGTCAAAGTTTCTTTTATTCCAAAGAACAAGCATGTTTTAATTTCATGGCTGCAGTCACCATCTGCAGTGATTTTGGAGCACCAAATAATAAAGTCTCTCACTGTGTCCATCGTTTCCCCATCTATTTGCCATGAAGTGATGGAACTGGATGCCATGATCTTCGTTTTCTGAATATTAAGCTTTAAGCAAACTTTTTCACTTTCCTCTTTCACTTTCATCAAGAGGCTCTTTAGTTCTTCTTCACTTTCTGCCATAAGGGTGCTATCATCTGTATATGTGAGGTTATTGATATTTCTCCTGGCAATCTTGATTCCAGCTTGTGCTTTATCCAGCCTGGCATTTTGCATGATGTACTCTGCATATAAGTTAAATAAGCAGGGTGACAATGTACAGCTTTAATGTACTCCTTTCCCGATTTGGAACCAGTCTGTTGTTCCATGTCCAGTTCTAACTGTTGCTTTCTGACCTGCATACAGATTTCTCAGGAGGCAGGTCAGGTGGTCTGGTATTCCCATTTCTTGAAGAATTTTCCACAGTTTGTTGTGATCCACACAGTCAAAGGCTTTGACATAGTCAATAAAGCAGAAGTAGATATTTTGCTGGAACTCTTGTTTTTTTGATGATCCAACAGATGTTGGCAATTTGATCTCTGGTTCCTCTGCCTTTTCTAAATCCAGCTTGAACATGGTTCAAATTCATGGTTTATGTACTGTGATGCCTGGCTTGGAGAAGTTTGATCATTACTTTGCAGTACAATTGTGTGTTAGCTTGAACATTCTTTGGCATTGCCTTTCTTTTTTTTTTTTAATTTATTTATTTTTTATTTTACTTTACAATTCTGTATTGGTTTTGCCATACATTGACATGAATCCACCACTGGTGTACATGCATTCCCAAACCTGAACCCCCCTCCCACCCCTCCTCCCCACAACATCTCTCTGGGTCATCCCCGCGTACCAGCCCCAAGCGTGCCATATCCTGCATCGGACATAGACTGGCAATTTGATTCTTACATGATATTATACTATGCATTGCCTTTCTTTGGGATTGGAATGAAAACTGACCTTTTCAGTCCTGTGGCCACTGCTGAGTTTTCCAAATTTGCTGGCATATTGAGTGCAGCACTTCACAGCATCATCTTTTAGGGTTTGAAATAGCTCAACTGGAATTCCAACAAAGCTTCATTCCAACAAGCTTTGTACATAGTGATGCTTCCTAAGGCCCACTTGACTTCGCATTCCAGATGTCTGGCTTTAGGTGAGTGACTATGCCATTGTGATTATCTGGGTTGTGAAGATCTTTTTGTATAGTTCTTCTGTGTATTCTTGCCACCTCTTCTTAATATCTTCTGCTTCTGTTAGGTCCATACCATTTCTGTCCTTTATTGTGCCCATTTTTGCATGAAATGTTCCCTTGGTATCTCTGATTTTCTTGAAGAGATCTCTAGTCTTTTCCATTCTATTGTTTTTCCTCTATTTCTTTGCATTGATCACTGAGGAAGGCTTTCTTATCTCTCCTGCTATTCTTTGGAACTCTGCATTCAAATGGGTATATCTTTCCTTTTCTCCTTTGCTTTTTGCTTCTCTTCTTTTCACTGCTATTTGTAAGGCTTCCTCAGACATCCATTGACTGGGTAGCTTAAACAATGTAAGTTTTTTCTCAGAATTCTGGAGGCTGGGAAGTCCACAATCAAGGTGTTGGCCCATTCAGGTTGAAGATTTCTCACTGTGTCCTCACATGGTAGAGAGGTGGAGGAATGTCTGCCATCTCTTCTCCTAAGAGTACTAATCCCATCGTGCAGGTCTCTCCCTAAAGACCTCTTCTAACCCTTATTACTCCCAAAGGTCCCATCACAAATACCACCTCTCTGGGGCCAGGACTTCAATGTATAAATCACGGGAGGCACACAGACGTTCAGTCCATAACAATGTATTTATGGCTTGGTTCCAAACCGTATTTCTATCTTTATTTCCTTATAATTCTTTACATACTTCATCTTCTTCAACTAAATCTGTTTATTCATGCTTTCTTCATGATGCTTTCTGCTTTCATGACTCCCTTACAAATTATATCCCTCCACTTGTCTTCAAACCTACCCATCTTTAGCTTAGTATATTTCTTCTATTATTCTTAAAAACTGTTTCAATTCTGTATTTTACTTAACTTGCACATGACTACACAGGGCAGGGAGCACATAATTCTTCCAAACTACATTGTAGTTCTACCTTAATGCAGAGACCATGTCATAGACTTCCTTTCCCTGAATACCTAGGTTCCAGAAAGTAATTTTCAGCTTGATTTGCCTTCAAGTTCCTCATTCATCCAGCAGCATTTAATGACAAACCTACATTTTGCTAGCAGGCTAAATATAATTCTCCACCATGGGATCCAGTTCTCAAAACATTTTACCCCTCCAAAAATGCCCACGTCAATATATTGGAGGAAAAACAAAAGTATTTCTCTTTTCACTTTTTTCTTTATGACTTGACACAGACTGTTTCACTCACTGCCTCACTGGTGACTTTTGGAGATTTTGCTGGTGACATAAGCTTAAGATCACCATTTTTTTCCTCATTGTGAACAGAGAAGGTGAACAAATGTTCTTTTTTATTTCCTCAAATTTCAAAACATCTGAGGAAAATAATGCAAAAATTAGGCAAAATAATTCTTCCTCTCCATCTTCCTGATTAATATTAAATTTAGTTCAGTGTCTGGCAATTCAGTTCAGTCACTCAGTCATGTCTGACTCTTTGCGACCCCATGAATTTCAGCATGCCAGGACTCCCTGTCCATTGCCAACTCCAGAGTTCACTCAAACTCATGTCCATCGAGTCGGTGATGCCGTCCAGCCATCTCATCCTTTGTAGTCCCCTTCTCCTCCTGCCCCCAATCCCTCCCAGCATCAGAGTCTTTTCCAGTGAGTCAACTCTTTGCATGAGGTGACCAAAGTACTGGAGTTTCAGCTTTAGTATCATTCCTTCCAAAGAAATCCCAGGGCTGATCTCCTGTAGAATAGACTGGTTGGATCTCCTTGCAGTCCAAGGGACTCTCAAGAGTCTTCTTCAACACCACGTCTGGCAATTATAAGCACTGAAAAAATAGATTGAATGTTGATTGAAATAATTCTCAAGACAATTGCTGAAATTTACCAGCCTAAAAACCAGAAACATTAGAATTAAGCCCAAATCTCAGAGATCATTTAGATCAAATTGTTCATTTTCTTGATGATGGACCAGAAGTCCACAGAAGCTAAAATGTTTAACTGTAAGCTTCCCTGGTGGCTCAGTGGTAAAGAATCTGCCTGCAATGCAGGAGACCTGGGTTCAAACCTTTGTTCAGGAATATCCCCTGGAGGAGGGCATGGCAACACACTGCAGTATTCTTGTCCAGAGAATTCCATGGACAAAGGAGCCTGGCGCACTACAGTCCATGAGGTCACCAAGAGTCAGACACAACTGAGCAACTTTCACTTTCACACAGAGAGCAGCCGACATAGATTGGGACTCAGATTCACTCTACCCTTCCTGCACTCTGTTAACTACATCCCATTGTTTAGACCACACTAATTCCATAAGTATAGATTGATAGGTTACAGATACACTGAAGAAGTTTGGGGAAAACATGACTGAAAACTATAGTTATAAAATGAACTGGGAAGAAAACCTATGAAAAGAAAGAGGATAGATTTACTTTGAAAAAAAGAAAAAGGAACTGGTGATTGCTTTCTTCATAAAGAAACTCATAAGTTTGCTGAAGTTCTGCATTAGAAACAAACTAAATGAATCTTGTGTTCCTTACAAGCTACAAGATCTTTTTTATTTTTTGATTTTGAATCCTCTACTATCTGTATTTCTGATGTTAATCTCTAAAGGGAAGAAAGAGTAATTAAAAACTCTGAACTGCATGTTTAACTATTTGAAAACTGCTGCTTTGTTTACATGATTCTAAAAAGGGCAAAACGCTTTGACTGTCTTGTGCCTGATTGATCTGATATTTGGACACTACACATAGTAAGCCTTAGAGGAATAGAAATGCAGTTGTTTCGGGGATGTCTGCATGACTCTTTTTTACCCTGGCCTTTCTCCTAAAGTTCAATAAAGGCCATCTTTCAAAAGCACATAAATCCACTTACAGTTAAAAGAAAACCAAATGATTTATTTTTTTATGTGAGAGTAAAATCCTTATTTATTTCTTAAATGCCTCTTCTAACTTCTGCCTTGGGGGATGTTTCTGGTATCTGTGTTCATTTTAAGCCTGTCTCATCTGTCCTCCTTCTTTGAATCTCTGCCTTGTTTTGTCCAACCTGGAGGATAACAGCATCTAATACTTTATATATCTTGTTTCCAGAAACAATAGCCTGTGGCGCTTCCATTATTTATTCTCTCTCCTTCTGTCAGTGACATGATGGCCTGCTGCTTGCCAAGAACTCTGCTTTTCCAGGCCAGTGATTCCATTCCCCCTAGCATTTTCTCAGATTTAATTTCTTGAGAAAGAAAAAGAAAAAAAAAAGTTACGGCTGACAGTTTTGCCAAATGGAACTCGGCTTTGAATGAATTAGATGGGAATTTAATATAGTGACCAGCATATGTTATTGCTGATGAAGGTATAGTAGTGGTTGTAATGGTAGTAGGTAATGATGGTGGTGGTTATGAAGGTGAAAGTGGTGATGATAACAGTGATGGTGATGGTGGTGTTAATGATGGTGGTAACAGTGATGATTTAAGTAAGATGGTGGTGTTGGCAGTATTAATAATGGTTGTGATGATGATGCTCCTGATGATCTATTTGTTGGTCTGTCTTGCTTTCTAAAGTTAAAGTCACTCAGTTGTGTCCAACTCTTTGCGACCCCATGGACTATACAGTCCATGAAATTCTCCAGGCCAGAATACAGCCTGTCCCTTCTCCAGGGGATCTTCCCGACCCAGGGATTGAACCCAGGTCCCCAACATTGCAGGTGGATTCTTTACCAGCTGAGCTACCAGGGAAGCCCAGGAACACTGGAGTGGGTAGCCTATCCCTTCTCCAGTGGATCTTCCCAAGCCAGGAATTGAACCAGGATCTTCTGCATTGTAGGCGGATTCTTTACCAATTGAGCGACCATGGAAGCCCTTTGTTTCTAAAGAGCCAGTTAATTCTTGGGATGATTTGATCCCATTATGGAATAATAGAGGAAAAAATATATAACAATAGTCTAACATGTCAGCAAATAATTTATAATCAATATACTGTTTGATTCTCAAAAAAGTAAAATAGTTAAATTACCTTCCTTGAAAACATTTTTTATGTCATCTTCTGCAATCTCATGTTTTTATTAATTTTTATGGGTGTTCCATGATCAACGTAAGAAATAAAATTGGAGAGTGGCCTGCGTTTATGTCATTTGAGTAAATCAATCTAAGCTTCTCCTAAACACACAATGCTGACTTTGTCACTGAGAAGATTATCTTGATCCTTATTTTAGGTCAATATATTTTAAGTCTAGAGATATGATATTTGTTTATTCTATAAACATGCATTGAATGGGCTTCCCTGGTGGCTCAGTGGGAAAGAGTCTGCCTGCAGTGCCGGAGCAGCAGGAAACATGGGTTCAGTCCCTGGGTTGGGAAGATCCCTTGGAAGAAGGCATGCAACCCACTCCAGTATTTTTGCCTGGAGAAGCCAATGTACAGAGGAGCCTGGTGGATGATGGTCCATAGGGTTGTAAAGAGTCGGACACGACTAAAGTAACTTAGCAGCACGCATGCATATATTGAATACCTTCTAGGTCCTAGACACTGTGCTAAGAAAAGATTCAGTGCTTAACCCCAAGTCCTGAGTACATAGAATTGTAAACATCATTGTATAACAAGAAATTTGTTAGAATGAAAATACATAAATTGTACTGGAAATCATAAGGGAAAAAAATCTAAGTTTTACTGGAGTGGTGAAAAAAGGCTTTATTTGAGGGGAGAATGCTTTAGCTAAGACTTAGAAGGAAAATTTAAGCAGTGAGGCATTCAACTAGAAGAAACAGAATGCATGAAAACACACTGGCTTGAGTACATCTGCCTTTAGCAATCACTGTAGTTAACTTAATGTTGCCATTGCATATTACTCAGGTAAGAGTGTGGTGTGGGAGAATATAGTGCAGGCTTGAGACAAGGCTTGGCAGTCAGGCAGAAGCCATTGCATGGTTGCCTGAGTACCTTGTAGGCCACTCTATGTCGGGATTTCATTCTCTGCCGAGTAGTTTTCAACAGCAGATTGGCACAGTTAGGTTTGTAAGTTAGAAAGATCTTTGAGAGCTCAGAGTCGAGGATATATTTAAATGAGTAAGCCTGAAAGCAAGAGATTAGTTGGGTGGCCTTTGAGGGTGAGATCTGGTGAGACTGAATACAATGATGGTAACCATACAAAAGTGGTGACTAATGCACAGAATATAAAGCAGATAGAATGTTAAGGAGTTGAAAAACTTAAATGTGGGAAAATTTAAGGATGATTTCCAGATTTCTGGCTTGTTCACAGACTGAACAATGCAAGACAGTGTATAATTAGTTGCTAAACTATGCAGTTTCAAAAATAAGTACTTTAAAGCTTATAGGAGTGAGTAATAATTGAAGAAGACTCCTTGCAGAATGTGTCAGGATATAATATGATATGAGAGAAGTGGTACACATAACACCCTGTTGGAAAAGTAATTTTATTAAGTGACTTAGGACACACTTTCTTTTTTCCTGCTTATGTTTTGGAGAGTCACTTGACTCCCAGAGAGGAAATTCTCCCCACTCTCCTAACCCTGAAAACATAGGGTAAATGGGTGTAGACATGGTGCACAGCCCTTTCCCAAACAAAATTATATTTCTAATTAGAGAAATATATACCTTCTCTATCACAGATCCCAGTAGACTAGGACAGGAGGAAAGGAAAGAGAAAGGAGCTGTGTTTAGTTGCTCAGCAGTGTCCAACTCTTTGCTGTCCTTTAGACTGTAACCTACCAGCCTCCTCTGTCCATGGGGTTTTTCAGGCAAGCATACTGGAGTAGGTTGCAATTTCCACCTTCAAGGGATCTTCCTGACCCAGGGATCGAATTCGTGTCTCCTGCATTGCAGGAAGATTCTTGACCACTGTGCCATCTGGGAAGCCCCAATTTGGGGATTAGGTTGAAAAAAACTATCAATAACATCTCCTATAAAAGAAAGTAAAATTCAACAATAAAATAATCACATTGGCATTCTCAAATATTGAAATGTTCTCTTTTACTACCTTCAAAATCTATAATACCAATGAACAAATATTTGCTGCTTTATTATAAATGCTATAATATTTTTCTTTATTTATTCTCTTCCTATTGGCTTCATCTTTGCAAGTTGTTTCAGTGTTTGGAAAGAAATATGATTAATGCTCTTAATACAAGAGCCAACTGACAGAAACAAAACAAAAAAATAGAGTAGGGCAATTTAATACCTTCTCCACTCACACTGTAGGTAGATCAGGAAATTTCAATACTCTCTAAGATAACGGTGTTCTTGTTTATATTGGTATTTTCAAGGTGAGTGTATTGAGATATGTCTATGTGAAAAATACATTAGTACCTGTGTGTGACACAATGTTGTTTTATTTGGTTTGGAAGATAAAGTATCATGATTATAGAGATGAGAAAATAATCTTTCCAGTGAAGTTCCATTGGAACTAGATCCTAAAGAATGGTTAGATATTAACCAGTCAGAGAGAAAAAAGGATTATATTATGAAAAAAAGAGCCATATGTACAACACCTGAAGGCTGGGCTAAGCCTAAGCATGTTTGAAGTATACTTAGGAAACTTCCAGGCCGAGCTTTAGACTGAATGGCAAGGAATAATGGGATTTATAAAGTACTATATAAGATAGAATATTTTCAAAGTTAGGAGTTTAGATTTGGAAATATCTTAGATTTTGAATAAGAAAGAGGGTGAGTGACATTAACACTTTACGAATGATAAACATGAGCATTATAAGTACAAATGAAAATTTATAATAGATAACACTTAGTGGGGGCTTACTATTATAAATGCCAGACACCTAATAACTAATTTAATCTTGCTCATGCCTAATAATGTAGGTGATACTGCTATCATCCCTACTTTCCAGATTTGTAGACTGAGAAAGTGACCAGAGGATTTGCACAAGTAACACAGACAACGTATGGGAGAGCAGGTGTGTGAATTGGGCACAAGCTGGCCTCTTAACCTCTGCATAAAGTTTATTATTTGTAAAATAAAATAAAAGGAAAAGCTGACAAGTATATTGTCTGAGATTTTGAGGTACCTAACATTAGCAACTCTAGACGAGGTCCCTCCATGAGCCATTGGCTTTACTTTTGTTCAGAGCGCGATATTCAAATATAAGTTTATTGAAAGAAGGAGACTTATTTCCTGTTGCAGAGATTGCTCTCACCCAGGCCGGAATCAACTTGGTCCCTAAATATGCCTCTAATTCTCTGTGTCCACCAGCAATAGTTTATTTCCCTCAAGAATAGTCATTTTCTGAATTCCATTCATAGAGTTTTGTTTCTGGAACTGATTCAGTCTATTGACTATGTAAATAGTGTAGTTGCTTTTCCATGAAAATGCATAAAATTCCTATTGTACTATGTGCGTTACTATTGGCTCTTAAGGAAAGAGACATAAGCAGCTCGGCATCATTGTAGGAGACAGAACATCTGTTTGCTTTGGAATCCGAAAGAAGCTCTCCACATGGCTTCCTCCTAAAGCAGATTGGTAAGCAACTTCGGAATAAATCTTCCCAAGGGCTTTCTTGTCCACATGACTAAGAGTTTAACATCTCCTAGAACTGATTCCATCATTTTAATGGTTGTGTGGTATCCATTCCTCTGGGACAAGTTTCTAATGTTAAAGGGAAGCTGTGGTTTCCTCTGATTCCCTGAACCTCTCTCCTTAAAATCTTATTACATCTCTTCCTGATCAGCAAAACCTGTCTGAAGAAATGCCTTCCTGATTTTTCCCCCACTCATCTATTTATCAAATGTTTGTTCATCATCTCCCACATACAGGGTCTTATGAGAGGCACCAAGTTTATGGTAAAGAACAAGCTATAGCCAATTCCTTCAAATAAAAGAAGTAAAAACCGTTGTAAATACTAATCCAGAGCTAGTTCACAGTATTAGGAAAGATATGAGAAGGGGCACCCCATGTAGCCTTGAGGTATTAGGAAAAGCTTTCCACAGGAAATTATTTTTAAGCTGGAACTTGAAAGGTCTCATCAAACATATGGACAGGGCAGGGGAGTGGGTGGATTACTGTTGATAGACAGTCATTGTAAGGAGAAGGAACAGTATATAGAAATGCAAAGAGATAAAATATTTATTGGAATATCAAGGAAATTTCAACTATTTCAATTCAGATGTCCCATCAGTCAGTTTATTGATTCATTTGGCATAGTGCTTCCAAACTGTGTTCTATGGAATATGGGTTCGATTCCTGGGCTGGGAAGATCCTTTGGAGAAGGAAATGGCAACCCACTCCAGCATTCTTGCCTGGAGAATCCCATGAACAGAGGAGCCTGATGGGCTACAGTCCATGGGATCACAAGAGTCGGACACGACTTAGCAACTAAACCACCCCCACCATGGAATATGTCTGTGTATATATAGTGTGTGCATAGGTACAGTGTATATACATATACGTGCATGCTTGCCCCGTTGCTTCAGTCATGCCCAGCTCTTTGTAATGCTATGGACTGTAGCCCATCAGGCTTCTCTGTCCAAGGGGTTTTCCAGGCAAGAATACTGGAGTGGGTTGCCATGCCCTCCTCCAGGGGATCTTCCCAACTGAGGGATTGAATCAGCTGTCTCTTTATGTCTCTTTCATTGGCAGGGAGGTTCTTTACCACTAGTGTTAACTGGGAAAGCCCATAAACATATATACGTGTGTCTGTGTCTATATGTATATATATTTATATAAATTATATATATCTTATAAGTATGTTTGTTCTCTGGTTAAATAATTTTGAGAAATATTGAAATAAGCTAAGTTAATGTTTTCTTGACTGCAACATTTTTGATAAAACAGTATAAAGAGTGACTCACCAAAAGAATTGAGGGTGCAGCTTTTCCCAAACTTATTTTATGATGAAATAAACGGTCATTCTAAAGAATATCTGTTAACAGCTCCTGAAACTAGTGCTCCATACTTTGTAAATGCTGGTCTAGCATCATGGAAGGTATTGGAAACCCTGATTCCAAATTTTCAACTCACAATATTGAAATGAAATCTGCAGGTAAACATGTGCATTTCAACCACATTATTTTTGACCAGCTACAACAGACTGGTTCCAAATAGGAAAAGGATTACGTCAAGGCTGTATATTGTCACCCTGCTTATTTAACTTATATGCAGAGTACATCATGAGAAACGCTGATCTGGAAGAAGCACAAGCTGGAATCAAGATTGCCGGGAGAAATATCAATAACCTCAGATATGCAGATGACCCCACCCTTATGGCAGAAAGTGAAGAGGAACTCAAAAGCCTCTTGATGAAAGTGAAAGAGGAGAGTGAAAAAGTTGGCTTAAAGCTCAACATTCAGAAAATGAAGATCATGGCATCTGGTTCCATCACTTCATGGGAAATAGATGGGGAAACAGTGGAAACAGTGTCAGACTTATTTTGGGGGGGCTGCAAAATCACTGCAGATGGTGACTGCAGCCATGAAATTAAAAGACGCTTACTCCTTGGAAGAAAAGTTATGACCAACCTAGAGAGCATATTCAAAAGCAGAGACATTACTTTGCCAACAAAGGTCCGTCTAGTCAAGGCTATGGTTTTTCCAGTGGTCATGTATGGATGTGAGAGTTGGACTGTGAAGAAAGCTGAGTGCTGAGGAATTGATGCTTTTGAACTGTGGTGTTGGAGAAGACTCCTGAGAGTCCCTTGGACTGCAAGGAGATCCAACCAGTCCATTCTGAAGGAGATCAGCCCTGGGATTTCTTTGGAAGGAATGATGCTAAAGCCGAAACTCCAGTACTTTGGCCACCTCATAGGAAGAGTTGACTCATTGGAAAAGACTCTTATGCTGGGAGGCATTGGGGGCAGGAGGAGAAGGGGACGACAGAGGATGAGATGGCTGAATGGCATCACTGACTCGATGGATGTGAGTCTGAGTGAACTCTGGGAGTTGGTGATGGACAGGGAGGCCTGGCGTGCTGTGATTCATGGGGTCGCAAAGAGTTGGACACGACTGAGCAACTGAACTGAACTGAACTGAACTAGGATTTTAGAGATTGCTAGAACTCAGTTTGAAAGCCACCTCTAATATCGTCAATATCCTGAGTCATGATATTTAAGAAACCAGTAAAGTTACATTTCTGTCTCCCGAGAATGTCTCTAAGAGAAACTAAATCAACAACTTAGAGATTGTTCCAGACTAGTTTAGCCTAACTTGTTTATCTTATGTTTATGACATATTTTAATGTGAGCATTTCTATAAGTTCCATATGTAGTATTTCACTAGAAGTCCCTATATCAAAGTAAATGTGCTGGTTTATATGGGATTCAATTACCCTACTAACCTTTTTGGATGAAGAGCATGTAAGATTACATCAATGTTTTCCTTATTCATTTGGCAAATACCAGCTTCCCATTGAGGTAATTTTTTTTTAACCAGTGAGTGAGGCAAACAAAATCTAATACCTTTTCCATAGCACAGAGGATTAGAGGGAAAGGAATCTTGAGTATGGATGGTGCCTTGATATAAAGAATCTTCAATAACCACATCAAGTGGCCCATCCTTCCACCATTCTAAAAACAGATACAATCAGCTGATTTATGACTCATTTAGGCTGTGATGGAAATGGAGTGATCATCCTTCTCAGCAGCCTCTGAACCCACTCCATAAGTATTTAAGTGGAACCAACAATGTCTGTGGAAGTACAAAACCAAAACACATCCTTATCTAAGCAATTTTTTTTTTAAAAAAGAGTAAGTATAAAGTGTCCTACTCTATTTCTCCAAGTAATCCATTTTTTATTTATATTAATACTTCCCTACTGTGTCATTCATTCTACAAAAACATCTAAGCAATGTGCATATGGACTCTATCCTAGTATCTATCAATAGAACCTAAGCTACAAGCTCTTATGCAATAAAAGCAGAGTATATATACTGGTTCTGCAAGGTCCTGAAAATAGGTTAGTTCGATTCACTGTAAACCGTGCAACTGTCTGCCAGACAAGGACGTCCTTCCTTCTCATGTCTGTGGTTCATCTGTTAAGATGTATTGGGCCAGTTTTAAATCAGCTATGTTTTCTCTTCCATGATTTGCCTCATCATAATTTTTTGACAGTGTTTATCTTGTTAAAAATTTATGTGACTGTCCAAAGACTTACATCTAATAAAATGCCAAATAATGCTTCCCTCGATCTCTGGGGCAGCTCCAGAGATTCTTGATCAGGTTCAGTCAGCACCACCTGCATAATATACACCTTATCTGAGCCTCCTTTATCTATAGGGACCTTTTCCAACTGTAGCAAAGTGGCAGTTTTATGTTGTTCAAAATCACTCTGATTGTATATGAGATGCAAACATCCTATATTGGATTTAATTTTTTATTAGTATTTATTCTTTCATTTATTAACTTAAATTCTATCTGTAAACCTATGCAAAATATCCCATACCCTGTACTGAGTTAAACCAAAGCAAAACCAGAACAAACCAAACAAAAATGGTTTGCTGTTCTACTTGAGTAAATATATCTCCAATGTCCTTGACCCAGCTTCTTGCTGCCTTCAGGTATTCTTTCTTTTTTTATTTCTCTTTCTTTCTAATTGTCTCCTTTCTCCTTTTCTCCCCTCCCTGAAGTCCAGGCTCACATCCCCCCTTTCTCAGTGGCCCTCCTCCAGAGTAGCACAGGGGGGCTGTTAGAACAGCAGCAGTCCACATTCAGAACGTCTTTCTTTTGCTGCAGAAACCACTCAGAAGATTCCCTCTTTTGCTTCGGACTCACCCTCAGCCCCATCCTCTCTAGGATTCTACTTCTTTCTTCCCCAGAGGGAGGCTGTCTCATAGCTTACTCATTGCGTCTTGCATTTGGGCATTCTGAAATCAGAGACTTGCCATGCAGAATTAGAGGTCAGAAGATGGGTCTGGAGAAAATTTCTCTCAAAGCTACACCCAGGTTTTCTTTTAGTTATTAGATTAACGGAACACCATTTATTGCATACCCAGAATATACTTAGGGTGGTCCTAGCAGTACAGACCTCAAGGTCTCTCAAGTATGTACGTTTGCCCTGCTCTGCAGAGACCACAGCTGTGCCAATGGGCTGAAGTAGGGCAAGTGTATAAACTGTGCCCAGGTAAGGGTGAATCAGTTATGGGTGCCAATGACTATTTCCAGGAGATCAACCTGTAAATTTGCATCCCTCCAGTCATAACCAATCAATCCTGATTATTCATTAGAAGGACTGATGCTAAAGCTGAAGCTCCAATACTTTGGCCACCTGATGCCAAGGACTAACTCATTAGAAAGACCCCAGTGGTGGGAAAAATTGAAGGCAGGAGGAGAAACGGACAACAGAGGATGAGATGAGATAACTGTATGGCACCATCTACTCGATCGACATGAGTTTGAGCAAGCTCTGGGAGTTGGTGATGGACAGGGTAGCCTGGTGTGTTGCAGTCTATGGGGATACAAAGAGTTGGACACAACTGAGCGACTCAACTGAACTGAAGTCATAACCAAATTGTTCTCTCTGGGGACACTTAAATATTCTCTTAAACACATTCAGGCTTCAGTTATGTCCTTCTTTCAGGGACTGTGTGTAACTTGCTTTACTGATCCCATGAGTTCCAACATTTTTATTTTATTACATTTTTTACGAGCAGTTAGGTAGGGAACAAAGGCATATTAGATTGGTTTTGTATTAGTATTTTTCCCTTCTGGTGTAAGAAGAAACATGTGTATGGATATCATACTTAAATTCACAGACATCTCATCCCCCTAAAAATTAAAATATATATTAAAAATCAATGCATTTTCTTCCAGGAAAGTTTGTTCTATAGACAGATATATCCAGAGAAATTCAGATGTAGTCGATCACAGTGGTTTCTCATTGAAAAGGAAAGGAAGTTAAAGGGAAGAAGAGAGAAGAGGAGGAAGTGAGATCATGGAAGGAACCCCTGGGGCACGGGAAGAAATAAGTTGCATGACAGAAACAATCAATGTAGTCATCTGTTGAAAATGGAATTGTGGTGAATAATTAATAATTTGTGTAATGATAGCTAACATCCTTGCTCACTCTATTGGCTTCTATGCTATACACTCTACATAATTCTCTCAGTTAATGCTTATGGCAATATTATCATTTATTCATTTGTAGAGGAGGTAACCGAGGCTTAGAGAGGTTAAGTAACTTGATTGAGTTATGTATGTCTGAGTTAGAATCCAGCGGTACAGTCTGCCCCAGCCTGCATTCTTTACTGCTTTTTACTGCTTTTCTAACTGTGGTAACAGAGTAAGCAACCATAATTTAGAGGTCAGTTAATTCAACTCTGTCCTGAAGCCATTGCTTGGCTGAGAAGATGAGCAATAAAAGAAATAAATAACTAAATATATATTTATATATGATTTAATATTATCATATATATGTGATTAAACTATAAGCCATTGCCATTTTTGTCTTTCAAAATGATTTAATATTAGCAATTTCTTATGGGACAGCCAAATAAATGTCTACATATGTAAATGTATATTATATACATATACATATACATGTATATTATATAAAGACAGAAATCTCCATATTCATAATAATACATAACGCTTATTTTGTGCATTTTAACAAATATTCAAAATGCTTTATATTTATCATTTCCCATAGTCTTTCTGTCAAACCAATTAGCTGGATACCATTTTCCCCATTTTATAAAAGAGGACTTTTAATACATGGCGATGCTCTGTAGCTTTGAAAGTCACGTGATTAAGAAATGATAGAGCCAGGACCTAGTCCTCATTAGTCTGATTTTAGGAATCATTTCCCGTATTTTGCATATTTATTTCTATACATGTTACTGGAAGATCTCTGAAGGATTCAGTATTTACTTACATGTTTTTTCTTTTTGCATCTTGCCTTCATATATCTCCTCACATTTAATAGATCTTCTTTATTTTTATTTAATATTTAAAGACATGAAGGTTAAGGTAGTTAGTTAACTTACTGAAGGTCACACAACGATTAATGACTGAAGTAGAATTCAAACTTAGGTCATTAGGTTCTAAGGGCTTTTTCTATCTCAGTGTGATACATGGTAAATGTAAACCTATGCAAAGCCAGATGCTTAATTGAGAAGCATTTTATATAATGAGAATAAAATCTACCTTGTCCTGCAGGCTCACTGCTAAAGATTCACATCAGTGATCTCCACAGTAGTCTCATTAGCCTTTTGTAAGGAGATTAAGTCCCTCTGCTAATTCAAGTTCACACTGATGATAGAAATGCGTATATTCTCTTTGACTCCTTCTCCTTTGTCCTCTACATTGTCACACACTTTAAAACCTGACATCTCTTTTCCTTTCCCATCATTTCTGCCCTATCTCTATTCTTTATCATGGATTGTTGCTGTGACCTAGGTACTGTCCCCTTACTAGGGATCTTGTCTCTTCGAATCCACCCACTCAGGATGGTCTCATAGATCCACTTAAAATGTAAATTTATTCATTGCTTAGAATCTGTTGCCAGATCTCCATCGTCTACAATATAAAGTCTGAATTTCCTTAGCAGGACACCCGAGTGTTCCATAATTTAATTTCTTTCTGACTCTTGGCCACCTCCTTTCACCCTTCCCAGACTCAATTTTGCACTTGCTCACTGCTGAACCTATGTACTGTAATTTCTTGTCACTCTAAATATTCTCAGTCTGCTCCCTAGCACATTATCATGATCATATTTAGTTCTTATAGCAAATTGTTGAGTTGGGTTCCATAATTATTCCATTTCAGAACATTGCCAGGCTTGGGTTAGCTTTCTATAGCTACCATCTAGAGGTCTGGAGGGAGTATTTATGCAGATTAATAGCCTTTTCCTGGTTTTCTTTTTGTCTGATGAAAACTCGTCAACATGTATGCCTGACAGAAGTATATGCATAATCAGTTTTGAATGATGCTATGTGAGGGGAACTTGGTGAATACACTTCATCATGAAAGCAAACTTCAGTTGCTAAAATGAACACATTTTATAGACACAACTTTAAGCTGCATTAAGTCACAATAATCCTTGGAAAGATAGATATGTCAGGTCAAATTGAACATCAGATTCTATTATGATTTTTAAAATAGCAATTAATCTAGGTTGCCATGTTAGGATATTTTATTAACTGCAGCCTAAAGTGACTAAGCACACGCCAGAGACAAGCTATTCATTAAGATGTGTCTGCTATTCCAAATCAAGCTGATTCAACTTATCAGAAAGAGAGTCCATACACTGTTTTAAGCACATTGCTTAATATATCACAATTTTCTGAATTTGGATATTTGTCTTGATATCAACAAACAGACCTCCATTCTGATTAGTGCATAGGCTCTTAACCTTTACCTGTTAACTACTAAAGAGAGACGCTTCATTTCAGTACCAAAGAAAAGAGAATTGTGAGGTAAGAGGAAGCCAGAGAAACATGCAGCAGAGACTTTCATGTTCATAAAGAGGAGGGAATAAAGAGAGTGAGACTGACACTGAGGAAATATCATTTTCAAAATTCTATTGTTGGTTACAAAAGATGTAGATCACAAACATGTAACAATATGCATATGTTTAGGTTGCAATTTATGTATAATAATATTGCAAACACACATATAAAGCACCAGTCAGTAAATGCTTACATGTGATGATAATATCTAACAACAAAACTAAGAGGAATGAAAGAAGCAATGCAGATCAGTTTATCAGTACATATAGTGTCCATAGGCACAAGCTACTTTAAGTGGATTCAGTATACTCGATGATTAAAAGCAACCTAACAACCGAGGTTTTCAATTTGCACCTAACAAATAATTTGAAATGTTTTCCCCATATAATGGTTGAAATATAATAAGTAAAGTCGCTCAGTCATGTCCGACTCTTTGTGAGCCCATAGACTGTCGCCTACCAGGCTCCTCCCTCCATGGGATTCTCCAGGCAAGAGTACTGGAGTGGGTTGCCATTTCCTTCTCCAGGGGATCTTCCCAACCCAGGGATTGAACCCGGGTCTCCGGCATCTTTCTTTTTTGTTTCCTTGATTCAGATGCACATGTGCAGATTATCAGATAAGTTCTAATAAGTGCTGCTGTTAAATTGGGCAGAATATTAATATTTTTCACAAGGCTTTAGTTTCCTTTTCTATGTTCAGTTATTCTTAATTATTAAATATTTCACTTTATTTGTGGTTGTTTTGGTATCATCATTGTATCAGTCAGGGTTTTCCAAAGAAGCAGAACCAAGAAAATACACACACCCACAGCTGCACGTATAGTTGATATTCATTATGAATGGATTCTGTATTTGTGAATGCACCTACTTGCTAAAATTTCACTTCAACACTTGTGGTGATTTCATGGTGATTTCCAGACACACACAGAGCAGTGAAAATCTGAGTCACTTGACACGTATGTTTTCAGCTGAAGTCAAAGAAATTGATACTGTGTCTTCTTATATCCTTTTCTTGGTTCATTTAGTGTCTCATTTTTGAGTTTTTTGGTTATCTTCCTGCTTAAAATGATCCTCAAGCATAGTGCTGCCATGCTGTCTAATATTCCTAGGCACCAGAAAACTGTGATGTACCTTATGGAGAAAATACATATGTTAGATAAGCATCGTTCAGACATAAATTCTAGTGCAGTTGGCTGTGGGTTTATAGTTAATGAATCAGCAATATATGTTGAATAAGATGTCTTTAGATATTTCCCAAGTGGCACTAGTGGTAAAGAACCTGCCTGCCGATGCAGGAGATGCAACAGACCCTGGAAAGATCCCCTGGAGGAGGGCATGGCAACCCACTCCAGTATTCTTGCCTGGAGAGTCCCAAGGACAGAGGAGCCTGGTGGGCTGCAGTCCATAGGGTGACAAAGAGTCAGACACAACTGGAGCGACTTAGCATGCATGCTGCATACAATGTAAGATGTCTTTAGACAGTAACACAGGCACACATAAAGCAGGATTATGTTTTGATTAAGTGACAAAATGTTGTGACCAGAGGCTTGCAGAAACCTAACCCTATATTTCCCCTAGGAGCAAGGGTTCAGGATTCACTGATTTAGTAGTCAAGTGGATTTTATAGACTTTAGATACCAAGAGTAACAAAGATGTGCTATGTCTAGCTATCTACCTATATAGATTGGTTTTAAAGAACTGGAGGTACAGTTAATAGGGACCAGACGGTCTGAAATCTATAGAGCAGGCCAGAAGGTTAAAAACTCAGACAGGAGTTGATGGCTGCAGTTTTGAGACAGAATGTCTTCTTTTCCAACCCTGTTATTGCTCTTAAGACTTCAACTGATTGGATGAAGCCTGTTCTCATCATAGAGGACAGTCTCCTTTACTTCAGCTCAACTGACTGTAGATGTTAATCACATCTACAAAACAGTTTTAGAGGAGCAGCTCCAAAAATTTGTATTTGGTGAAATAGCATACTATGACCTAGTCAAGTTGACACATAAAATCAATCATCATAGATTTGATACTGATGAACTTATAATGAGTCCAGTTCACTGAGTGGTGTTTATATTTAAAGATGAGTTATAATTGTCTTCTCACAAAGACACACACACACAAAGAGAGAGAAAAAGAGAAATAACATGTTTCTGCTCTGACAGGTGGGAAGTTTACTTGATCAGTAGCAAAAAGTTTTACTTGATCAGGAGCAAAAAGTTTTTCTTACTAGAGCCCCTTAGTTTTAAGTCAGTACCACTACTAGCAGGCATTGGAAAATTTACTTACCTATATGTTCTTTAGTTTTCTTAAATCCAAAAAGATAATAACAGTATTACCCTTGACATTGGGCCTGTTTTAGATATTCCAAAAATATGTCAGCTTTTCTCAGTACTGGCTCCCTGGGGAGTGTAGAGAGCCAGAAGGCTGTGCACAGGCACACAATTTCTCGAACATTAAGCCACAGCCCCTTGGCAGATGTGTGAAGAGTTAAGGGTGGCAACTGATGGGAAAGCAACCAGTTCTAGCCCAGTGACTTCCTACTTATCACCCAAATAAGCCCAGGCTAAGAAGAGCATGATGGTGGTGGTGGTTGGTGGTTTAGTCGCTAAGTTGTGTCCAACTCCTGCGACCCCATGGACTCTAGCCCACCAGGCTCCTCTGTCCATGGGATTCTCCAGGCAAGAATGCTGGAGTGGATTGCTATTTCCTTCTCCAGGGGATCTTCCCAACCCAGGAATCGAACCCAGGTCTCCGGCATTGCAGGAAGGTTCTTTACCAACTGAGCTATGAGGGAAGCCCAAGAAGAGCATGGAGGTGGGGTCAGTTCAGTTCGGTTGCTCAGTTGTCTCTGACTCTTTGAGACCCCATGAACCACAGCACTCCAGGCCTCCTTGTCCATCACCAACTCCCAGAGTCTACCCAAACCCATTTCCATTGTGTCGGTGATACCATCCAACCATCTCATCCTCCATCGTCCCCTTCTCCTCCTGCCCTCAATCTTTGCCAGCATCAGGGTCTTTTCAAATGAGTCGGCTCTTCACATCAGGTGGCCAAAGTACTGGAGTTTCAGCTTCAGCATCAGGACTGATCTCCTTTAGGATGGACTGGTTGGATCTCCTTGCAGTCCAAGGGACTCTCAAGAGTCTTCTCCAACACCACACTTCAAAAGCATCAATTCTTCGGCACTCAGCTTTCTTCACAATCCAACTCTCACATCCATACATGACCACTGGAAAAACCATAGCCTTGACTAGATGGACCTTTGTTGGCAGAGTAATGTTTCTGCTTTTTAATATGCTGTCTAGGTTGGTCATAACTTTCCTTCCAAGGAGTAAGTGTCTTTTAATTTCATGGCTGCAATCACCATCTGCAGTGATTTTGGAGATGGGGTAGGTGCGAGATTTTGACCATTTTTCACTAATAAAGAAAAACTTTCACATACATTAGCCATCAAATTCTTATTCCAAAGTTCTGTGATCAAGGAAATAGAACCCAAAAGCAGAGGACATAAGTAAGATGAGGAGAAATACAGACCCCCCAAATACTTTCTATAGTTTTTTTTTTTCCCCAGAAGAAAGAGCTCACAAAATCAGACCACATAGAAGTCACAGTCACCCACTGAAAAGCAAAAAATTCAGTCAGTTAGCTCATAAACATAGTGCTAAAAAATCGGTGTGGTCATGTTTCCACTCTTTTGTTTAAAGGCTGTTTGTTTCTGTGATTGTGGAGGTGCCATGTAAATGCAGAGTAATGAAAGGTGAAATCAGGACCTTGCTGTTCCAGATGTTCTCTCTGCCTCTCTCAGTCTCTGAGTGTACCTGCTGCCGGGCGCAAGCCCCTTCCCTGACCTCCCCATCATGATATGACAGGCCTCGGGGAAAATGAGGGGACGTTCTAAAGCAAAAATAATCCTGTCACTTTTATAGTCAAAAGTGTCAGAGCTCAGACATCAGTGGTAATTCAGAAGAGTCGGTAATGTATTTTGTGTCTGCATTTACTGACATTTGGTGGTTATTCCATATGAAAGTTACTTAAAGGTACTATTGCATTGCAGTTTAACCACTATTATATCTTTAGCTTAAAATATACTATTACAAACTTGCTGGGCCACACTAAATAAGTCATATCAATGCCTTATTTAATACAGACGTATTTATGTCGTTAGACAATAGTCACATTCCAAAGTGCCTTCTGCTCCTAACACAGAAGCAATTTAACTTTAATCTCAGCTAATTAGAGGGTGAAATAGTTGGTTTCATTGGAAAGAGGGTCTTTGCAGATTTATGTACTGTATTCTTTATTTTGGAAAACATTCAGTTCTATGCAGAATAAACTTGGAGGCAAGAGATTAGCCAACAAGATATTTCAATAATCCTTATTCAAAGGTGAGAAGGCTGTGGAATAATATGAGCTTTAATAAATATATAAGCATGATTTTTAATATCAATTATCTGTATGTGGAAAGTGGCCAGGTGCAAAACAATAGCTTTGCCATATGAGTATATTCTATCTACATTATATAGAAATGGCCAAGTACAAAATAATTGTATTAACAATCCTTCATAGTCTATATGGATTATATCACAGTTAAAAATATGGTGACAAAATTATATTCATTGTGCAACTAAGAATAAGTTCATTTTTAATAAGATATATATAAATATGATTTGTGTCAAATACATATGAAAAAAACTGCAAGACACTGCAGAAGGAAAAACACAAAAACTTAAATGAACAGGAAAACATGACTGGATGAAAATACTTAATACTAGACAGTCATTACTTTTTTCCAAATTAATTTATAATAGTACACTAAAAATTCCATAAGGAAAATTTCATAAAATACTCTGAGGTTTATATTTAAAAGCATGAAAATATAGTAAATAATTAAAGACAGTTCACTAATAAATGACTTTAATTATAATTAGAGTGTCTAAATATAAAATTAAAATAGGAAAATTAATATTATTGATACAAAGATAAATTAGATAAAATAATGGGGTAGAATGGAAAGCCCAGAAATCTCAATTTATGGAAATATTTAGTAGATTGCAGAATTAACTTTTCAAATTTGCAGAGAAAGTGTAAGTTATTTAATAAATGTTCCTAGAGTGATTTGTTTAACTCTTCGGGTAAAATATCACTATTACATGTCTTCATGCTGCTGCAACTGCTGCTAAGTCGCTTCAGTTATGTCCGACTCTGTGTGACCCCATAGACGGCAGCCCACCAGGCTCCCCCATCCCTGGGATTCTCCAGGCAAGAACACTGGAGTGGGTTGCCATTTCCTTCTCCAATGCATGAAAGTGGAAAGTGAAAGTGAAGTCGCTCAGTTGTGTCCGACTCTTTGTGACCCCATGGACTGCACCCTACCAAGCTCCTCTGTCCATGGGGTTTTCCAGGCAAGAGTATTGAATTGGGGTGCAATTGCCTTCTCCAACATGTCTTCATACCTTATTCTAAAGTATCAGTTCAGTTCAGTCGCTCAGTTGTGTCTGACTCTTTGCGACCCCATGAATCGCAGCACGCCAGGCCTCCCTGTCCATCACCAACTCCCGGAGTTCACTAGACTCATGTCCATCAAGTCAGTGATGCCATCCAGCCATCTCATCCTCTGTCGTCCCCTTCTCCTCCTGCCCCCAACCCCTCCCAGCATCAGAGTCTTTTCCAATGAGTCAACTCTTCACATGAGGTGGCCAAAGTATTGGAGTTTCAGCTTTAGCATCATTCCTTCCAAAGAAATCCCAGGGCTGATCTCCTTCAGAATGGACTGGTTGGATCTCCTTGCAGTCCAAGGGACTCTCAAGAGTCTTCTCCAACACCACACTTCAAAAGCATCAATTCTTCAGTGCTCAGCCTTCTTCACAGTCCAACTCTCACATCCATACATGACCACTGGAAAAACCATAGCCTTGACTAGACGGACCTTAGTCGGCAAAGTAATGTCTCTGCTTTTGAATATGCTATCTAGCTTGGTCATAACTTTTCTTCCAAGGAGTAAGCGTCTTTTAATTTCATGGCTGCAGTCACCATCTGCAGTGATTTTGGAGCCCCAAAAGATAAAGTCTGACACTGTTTCCACTGTTTCCCCATCTGTTTCCCATGAAGTGATGGGACCAGATGCCATGATCTTCGTTTTCTGAATGTTGAGCTTTAAGCCAACTTTTTCACTCTCCTCTTTCACTTTCATCAAGAGGCTTTTTAGCTTCTCTTCACTTTCTGCCATAAGAGTGGTGTCATCTGCATATCTGAGGTTATTGATATTTCTCCCGGCAATCTTGATTCCAACTTGTATTTCTTTCAGTCCAGCATTTCTCATGATGTACTCTGCATATAAGTTAAATAAGCAGGGTGACAATATACAGCCTTGATGTACTCCTTTTCCTATTTGAAAACAGTCTGTTGTTTCATGTCCAGTTCTAACCGTTGCTTCCTGACCTGCATACAGGTTTCTCAAGAGGCAGGTCAGGTGGTCTGGTATTCCCATCTCTTTCAGAATTTTCCACAGTTTATTGTGATCCACACAGTCAAAGGCTTTGGCATACTCAATAAAGCAGAAATAGATGTTTTTCTGGAACTCTCTTGCTTTTTCCATGATCCAGCGGATGTTGGCAATTTGATCTCTGATTCCTCTGCCTTTTCTAAAACCAGCTTGAACATCAGGAAGTTCACAGTTCATGTATTGCTGAAGCCTGGCTTAGAGAATTTTAAGCATTACTTTACTAGCATGTGAGATGAGTGCAATTGTGTGGTAGTTTGAGCATTCTTTGGCATTGCCTTTCTTTGAGATTGGAATGAAAACTGACCTTTTCCAGTCCTGTGGCCCCTGCTGAGTCTTCCAAATTTGCTGCCATATTGAGTGCAGCACTTTCACAGCATCATCTTTTAGGATTTGAAATAGCTCAACTGGAATTCCATGTATATATTCCATATAGTCCATATAGCTAAAACTTCAAACTGATAGGATATTTTGTTACCTGGTTTGCAAAGTTATTTTAATGATAATTTTTATTTTTGTAAATAGCTGTAGCAAAGTAACATAATCATCAATTGCTGGTGGGATTTTACTGTCAAAAACAGCAAGTGTAGATCATTTTGACCAATGATGCAAGTTTTAGGAGTTTATCCTAAGAAAGCAATTAGCAATCTATAAAAGAAAAAACTGTACATGAAACTTCATTTCACCATTGTATACTAGAGTGTAAAATTGAAAAGGACCTAAATGTCACAAATAAAAGATTGTTCAATTAAATCATGACATCACCACAAAGCTAAATATTATGTACCCACTAGAATGATGCATTAAAAACTTGCCTAAAGTCCATTATTATCTTTATTTGAAAATTATCAACAAGTCAGTGTCAAAGGTTATAAAGTAGAGGCCTAGAGGCCAAATCTGTCCACACAACAGACTTGTTTTGCTTGTTTCTCAGTATTTTATAACACTGAGCCAAGATTTGTAAATTAGGAGAACGCACATAGGAATCCAGATTTCCAGTGTATCTTTACAATTCTGAACACCTAACAATATTGTGACCACATTTCAACCTCAACTGGGACTGGACAGTGGAAGTTCTCCTCTCTTTCCCCCGCAAGGCCCCCCTGCCAGGAACATGCTTTTCTCACTCTTCCAGTTCCCTACCTTGCCCCACTGAGATAGTGAACTGACTTCTACCATGTGATCTGAAACTTTTAAAGTTAAATGTGTGTATAGGTGAATATATTCATTGTATGCTCATGTGTGTGCATATAGGAAGATATACAACAAAATTTCAATAGAAATAATACTTTACAGGCACCATTGTGTATGGTCTTTGACAACAAGAAACAAGTCAACGTTATTCACTATTTTATCCCTTGAATTTAGGTAAAAGAAAATTATTGTTGAATGGTCAAATAAGGAAGATAAAAGCTCTTATTTGTCATGTATGAATAATTCACAATCTTTTTTTCTTTTGCATTACATTTCTAATGTACTAATTTTAAAATAAGAAAGAAAATTCACAATAATTTTTACTTTTTTTAATATCCAAGGGCAGAGGGAAGTCCGTAAGCAAAGGAAAATATATCTTAAATAAATCTCATGTATTTGTAAAGTAAAAAAGAAAACCGCACCATTAGTTGAGATGATGCAGAAGTCCTTGGCATTGAATTCTGCTGTGTATAATACAAAACACAATACAAGAGCCAATTGATTCTTGTCTGATTTTGTACTTTTGTTTTGATTTCTCCAATATACCCTTCCTTACTCTATGCAAAGTGCTGCATATCTCAAACACACCCTTTCTAAGAGCCTTCCTCTCACTTCCTTCCTTTGTTGCTGGGATGCTTAGACAATAATTATAATGATACTATCAAACCAGCATGTAAGTCACTGAATGATCATTTCTAGCCTGTCCACTAAGTAAGTCCAGGATGAAATCACCAGCACAGAGGTGTCAGTTAATTGAAGAATCAGACAGCCAGAGACACCAGACTATGTGAGAAAATACCCTTATCCCAAGGACAAACCTTTGCTCTGACATTGGAGAGAATACACAAATAAACTTGCCAAGTAAATTGCTTTCCTTCCCTAATACATGATCTCTTGCTCTAGTGCTAAAGCCACTTTTTTTTTTAATGAGTTGGTAGGTAAATATGGAGCTAGACTGAGAGAATTAGTTCATGCTTGTACTTTTTCAATATTGAGAGTGAAATGAAGATACAGATAGCAATTTGAATCTAATTTGCAAGCTTGCATGGATGAAAAGTCACAGAGGGAAGCTGAGATGTACCAGGATGTTGGGGGTGGACGGCGTGGTGACAGTGAGTGACAAAACCAGCTGACACAGAGCAGAGGCCTCTTCAATAAGTAGAGCAAAACCAGAATGTTATAAACTCAAGACAGAGCAGTTTTCTCCCTGTAGTTACATGCAGCACAATAGTGAGGAAAATATAGATCTAAGGCCAAAGCCACTGATGATCCTTTCTGACCTCCCAGTCATCACCATATGGATCCTAAGAAAATTAAAATGAAGTTCGAGTCCTACAATGGATTTAAGCTGAAAGAGACATTGGAAGTGAACATTCTCACCGCACAGAGGACAAAAACTAAATTCAGGGAGGCAAGTACTATCTCCTGAAGGAGCCTGCAGATAATTTAACATCCCAGACCCCTGCTCTTTTCATGAGTTGAGACCAACACTGCTGTTTAAAAACAGAGATCAATATGTGAAATGGTGTGAGTGGAGTGGTTATGTGTCTACAGTTGGTTGGCTTGAATTCCTGAAATAGATGTCATCATTCATAACTGAAAATTTTTCTTTTGAGATGAAGCAGATTCAAAATAGATGGTAATGATGACCCTTTATGCAAGACAGCAAAAGAGACACAAATGTATAGAACGGACTTTTGGACTCTGAGGGAGAGGGAGAAGGTGGGATGATTTGGGAGAATGGCTTTGAAACATGTATACTATCATGTAAGAAACAAAGTGCCAGTCTATATTCGATACAGGATACAGGATGCTTGGGGCTGGTGCATGGGGATGATCCAGAGAGATGATATGGGGTGGGAGGTGGGAGGAGGATTCAGGACTGGGAGCTTGTATACACCCGTGGTGGATTCATGTCAATGTATGGCAAAACCAATACAGTATTGTAAAGTAAAATAAAGTAAAAATAAAATTTAAAAAAATTAAATTAAATTAAATTTAAAAAAATAGAAACACCTCCCAGATAGTGTCCCCCAAGTTCCTAAATTAAAATAAGAAAATACATACACAATGACTCAGGAGAATACAATAGGACCAGCCAATAGCCAGCTAAAAGGAAGTAAAACAGAGGTTTTGGGGTGAAAGTAAGGGCTGCAAGGGAGTTTCCTCAGTCATTCAGCTGCCAATATCAGACAGTATCAAATCTTAAAATTAGAGGAAACCCTCATTCAGATAAGTTGATAATTTTGAGCCAAGGCTTATGTCACATGTTAGGTTTGTTTAATTCGGTCATTAAACTGTACAATTCACACTATTTTATATTTATATCCTTCTTTTCTTTGTCATGTATTTATTTTTCATCATATAGCATAAAATGGAAAACATTTGAGTCATTATTAATAATGTCATTTACTGTTTATTATTCTTCAAAAATGCATTAATAGTAAATGGTGGGGCTTACGGGTGGCTCAGAGGTAAAGACTCCACCTGCAATGCAAGAGACACAGGATACAAGAGTTTTATCCCTGGGTTGGGAAGATCCTCTGGAGAAGAGCATGGCAACCCACTCCAGTATTCTTGCCTAGAGAATCCCATGGACAGAGGAGCCTGGCGGGCTACAGTCCATAAGGTTGCAAAGAATCAGACACGACTGAAGCAAGTGAGCACACACACAGTCATACATAACACATGGCACATTTTTGCTCTGACATTCATATCTGATGCCATTTGCTCTACATAACAGGATATGTAAAGAGAATACATAGCACAGACTGCCTTTCTAACATGCACACTACTACTATCTGGCAACTTAAGATCCTTTTCTGGTTCATGTTAGTGAACAAGAAACAATTATTAGCAAATTTACTTATTACAAATTTGTAGAATTCAGTAATAAATGGTGATTATTTGAGAGAGGTTGTGATTTCATGAAAATTGTCCTCATATGCCTAAGTAGAGGAAAGAAAGTGAAAATGAAAGTCACTCAGTCATGTCCAATTCTTTGCGACCCCTGTAGTCCTTGGAATTCTCAAGGCCAGAATACTGGAGTGGGTAGCCTTTCCCTTTTCCAGGGGATCCACCCAATCCAGGGATCAAACCCAGGTCTCCCACATTGCAGGCGGATTCTTTACCAGCTGAGCCACAAGGGAAGCTATGCAATTCATGTGAGCTTAGAAAGTTCAAGAATATACTTTCTAAATAACAGAAAGTAGTTAAACAACAGTTCCAACAGACCTATTGTACTGTTGGCAATTTTGCAAACTATGAAAGTAATTCTCTTCTCACCTTTGCTCCCAACCTAATCAAAGCTAACTTTAAGCTTTTAATTATTGTTTTCATTGTTTGGTAGCTAAACCATGTCTGACTGTTTTGTGACCCCATGGACTGTAGCCCACCAGGCTTCTCTGTCCTTGGGATTTCCCAGGCAAGAATACTTGAATGGGTTGCCATTTCCTTCTCCAGGGAATCTTCCTGACCCAGGGATCAAACACATAGCTCCTGCATTGCAAATGGATTCTTTACCACTGAGCCACCAGGGAGGATTTTATTTATGCCTGTAGATGAATGTTGAGGATCCTTGCCTAGTATGCTTGGTTTAAATTCCTTTGTGTTATTTAATTCTTGAAATGGATCTGCTGAGAGGGTATTTTTACTACATAAGCATTGAGAAAACTTACTCTTGTAGAATTTAGAAGCTTACTAAAACTTTAGAATGGGCTTATGTGCCCAGATTGGAATTTTGGATTGTCAAAGGAAGGTATTCAAATTATGATGGGAAGATTAGGCTCAGCCAAGGCTGAAGCCAGAGACAGAGGCAATGAGAAAAACCAACTTGAAATTGAAATCCAGTTATATATCCTGGTCGATGACATTTCATGATACCAGCTTGATCAACATTATCAATAGTTTATTATAATATCTAACATAAGTGGTCTTCACTGTTATGGGGTCTCCATTTATCAGTCTCCGTACTCCTCAGGTCCTCTGCTATACCCCACCTTTCTCCTACTCCATAGATAGCTTTTTGAAAGTTTCCCAAACACCCAATTCCCCAACATCCCCAAAACTAATGGAATCTACTCTGATCCTTAACCCTTCTCTCCTTTTCACAATACCAAGTCTGGGGCTGTTCTCTCTTCATATCGCCCATATACCATTCTTTTCTGCTTTCTTAAGCTCTTGCTTCACCAATGGAATTGATTGTTCTTAATTGTTTAGACCCGCAATCACCAGGATTTTCTTCTTTTCAACTTATCATCCTTTTTTTAAACATCTAAACAAAATATTTTTGAAGACTTCCCTAATCTTTCTTTGAAATCATCTTTTTTTTTTCCCTTTTGCTTTACCGCTGGGATACAAAATAGGAGTCTGTCTATTTTGTTGCTCTTATCTATCCAAACCCTGACCATGTACAATACTACATTTAATGATTTCTCATTTTCTGGCTTTTATATTCAACTTCCACTTTATTACCACTTTCTTGAACACGATTCTTATTTTTCTTATTTAACCTCAACATGTGAGAATTTTATTTGGGTTCTGTAAATCCACTGAGTCTTTTAAAGTAGCCATTTAAAGGTTTGTTTTCGGTTGAGTAAGAATCTGTAGTTTATAGTAAGAAAAAAGAAGCTAGCTATAGTTAGCTCTTAAAAACTTGGTTATCAAACTTGGAATTATATTTAAACGGAAATTAAACTTTAGTCAAGTGGCTCCCAATCTTTATTTTAAAACACAGTTTGGAAATCTGAGGGTGTACTAGGCATTGTGCCAAAAATATTGAAAATTCACCCCATTCCATTCCACAGTCCCTATCCCCCAACCTGCCTCTTTTGAGGATTTCTGTAGTTGAGATACTTTATTTTCCCTCCCTTTTTCCTTAGACAGGGCCACGCCAGGGTGACTTTCTGCTTTGTGCACTGTCATTTGTTATTTTAGTAACAATACTAAAAAGAAAAAGAAAACACAACATGTAGCAAATTGAGTCAAGCGATCACCTTTCAGCTTTATAGTGGGCTTTGAAAGAACCAAACAAGGGAAGAGCCAGAGGCAGGCTGCTCACAAGTTACATTCCTAAATGCAGACACAGAACTGAGGATGTTTTATTATGAAGAGCAGACACTGAGAGGCTGCCTACAAATGAGTCTTTCCTTGGAACACTTGGACAAAATGTTTCCATTCCGATAGCCAACCATGAACCAGAGTGGAGAGGGATTGAGAGACGCATAGACGTCATACCCAGAGAAAGGATGGGAAGTACACTGTGGCACACTGGAGGGTCCTTCTCGGCAGGTTGGGGTGAGCTGTCTCATTCCCCAAAGACTGTCAGTGCAATGGGTCCTAACCCCTCATCTTGCTATTGGAGGTCAGCTGTAAGCTATTCATGACCTCTGGATCTTAAGATGATGAGGCTACCTCTGCTGTCTGTGGAATAATATTTCTAAAGAAATGTTTTGTATATAGTAACCATAACATAAATAAAGATTCTTATTTCTAGCCAGTTCCTGGTGGCTCAGATGGTAAAGCACCTGCCTGTAATGCAGGAGACCCGGGTTCAATTCCTGGATTGGGAAGATCCCCTGGAGAAGGAAATGGCAACCCACTCCAATACTCTTGCCTGGAAAATTCCATGGACAGAGGAGATTGGTAGGCTACAGTCCAAGGGGTCGCAAAGAGTTGGACACAACTGAGCAACTTCACTTTATTTCTGGCCAGTCATAGGAGAGGAATAGAATGACACTAGAGATTGAGAAATTGGCCCCTCATGATCATCCCTCAGACAACCTGTGCTATCTCTTACTTGGGAGACTTACTGAAGAAAAGGTGGATAAGGGACAGAGTGAATAAACGTGTAGCACGTAAGAATTCACGAGAAATAGCATGGGTAAACAATGAAAGGCCTAGAAAAACAAGAAAAGTAGCATTTGGCAGAATGAATACTCTATTTTTGTTTTGTTGTTAGAAAGTATTCTCATTCAATTAGCAGAACTGCTGAGTTAAGTTTTAAAAATAGTTTTTTTTTAAACAGCATTTAGAGAATGTGGTAAATGTAAGTCACAGATTCATTTTATACATATTCATAAAGCATATGACCATGTTGCTCTACACATTTAAGTTCAGACAGCTAGAAACTAGCAGAGATAGTTTTCAGTCTCGAGTTTATCTCCTGCATCCAGAAGCCCATCATGGTTATCTGACTATAAAAGCTACAGAGAGAAAAGCTAGACCCACCCTGAGGGTGCAAGGAGGCCAGCCCTCTGCCAGCACATCTCCTAGGGCGATATCTAGGCCCGGTGGGTCTTTGCTGCTCTCTCCCTCAAGAGGAAGTGACGCTTTATGAGAAATTTTCCTTAGACTATTAGCATTTTCAGAGCAGAGACATTCTTTCACTTGTTCTTCAAGGGATCAATATCCGTTCTTCTTCAGCTAATGCACTGACAACTGGCACATAATTGGTTAAATGAAGGAATCCAGGGCAGCTTCGCATAGCTTCCTATTTCCACTGATTTTACAATGTTTCAGAAATGAGTTAATTACCTACAGAACCCTCTTCTAACAGGTTCTCTTAGAGGTCCAACTATGTGTAATCCTATCTCGGCAGACAGCGCAAACTAAAACTGCTTTGCTGATGGTACAATTGCGCTTGAAGGAGAGAGCATCCTGCCTAGCAGATTTATGCATGAGTCTCAATCCATTTACAGTTTATTTGACAATCTTCTCTTCTCATGCATTATTTAGGTCCAGGCATTGTATGTAAATACCACTATAACATATACTGCTCAAAGTTAACTACTTTTTCCACTAACATAGTAGGGATCAAGGCATATAAATTGTGTTGAAAGTAATGATTAGCCAAGATGGCATAGTTTGAGGAAATAGGTGTTATTTTTGTCATAGCCTTCATACTGGGTTTGGTCAACATGGAAATTGTTTCTTGGGGAAAAGGAATGGTTAGGCCCTATAATTCTAGCTCCCTCTAAATAAGACTTCTGATTTTTCAGTGTTTGGAGAGTCTGAAGGTGAAGAGTTCAGTTCAGTCACTCAGTCTGACTCTTTGTGACCTCATGGACTGCAGCACGCCATGCTTCCCTGTCCATCACCAACTCCTGGAGCTTGATCAAACTCATGTCCATTGAGTCAGTGATGCCATCCAACCATCTCATCCTCCGTCATGCCCTTCTCCTACCTTCAGTCTTTCCCAGCATCAGGGTCTTTTTCAATGAGTCAGTTCTTTGCAACATTTTTGGCCAAAGTATTTGAGCTTCAGCTTCAGCATCAGTCCTTCCAATGAATATTCAGGATTGATTTCCTTTAGGATTGACTAATTTGATCTCTTTTCTATCCAAGGGACTCTCAAGAGTCTTCTCCAACACCACAGTTTAAAAGGATCAATTCTTTGGCATTCAGCTTTCTATATGTTCCAACTCGCATAGCCATGCATGACTACTGCAAAAACCATAGCCTTGACTATATGGACATTGGTCAGCAAAGTAGTGTCTGTGCTTTTTAATATGCTGTCTAGGTTCATCATAGCTTTTATTCCAAGGAGCAAGTATCTTAATTTCAAGGCTGAGGTCACCATCTGCAGTGATTTTGAGCCCAAGAAAATAAAGTCTCTCACTTTTTCCATTGTTAACCCATCTATTTGCCATGAAGGTTTGGAACCAGATGCCGTGATCTTCATTTTTTGAATGTTGACTTTTAAGCCAACTTTTCACTCTCCTCATTCACTTTCATCAACAGGCTCTTTAGTTCCTCTTTGCTTTCTGCCATAAGGGTGGTGTCATCTGCATATCTGAGGTTATTGATATTCTTCCCGGGAATCTTTTTCTAGCTTATGCTTCATCCAACCTGGCATTTTACATGATGTACTCTGCATAGAAGCTAAATAAGCAGGGTGACAATATACAGTCTTGGCATACTCCTTTCCCAGTTTGAAACCAGTTGGTTGTTCCATGTCCAGTTCTAACTGTTACCTCTTGACCTGCATTCAGATTTCTCAGGAGGCAGTAAGGTGGTCTGGTATTCCCATCTCCTTAAGAATTTTCCAAGGTTTGTTGTGATCCACACAGTCAAAGGCTTTAGCGTAATCAATGAAGTGGAGGTAGATGTTTTTCTGAAATTATCTTGCTTTTTCTATGATCCAGCAGATGTTGGCAATTTGATTTCTGGTTCCTCTGCCTTTTCTAAATCCAGCTTGAACATTTGAAAGTTCTCAGTTCACATAGTGTTGGAGCCTATCTTGAAGAATTGGGAGTTAGGGAATTTAAATATACAGTTGGGCTTGAATTTGTGGTGTTGGGAGAAGAAAGGGGGTGGGATTGGGGGAACAGAGATTTAAGACAGCATGTGATGACCTATGGGACACATGTGTCACGTATAGTAAATTATGTCATGATTTAGCCTGTAGTTATCAAGAAGAACGTGGTTTCATTTTAATCAGGTAGGAGAATTGACTGTCCTGATTTACCACATAAAGTTCTTCATTCTCTCTGGCCAATTTGCTTTATTTTAACTCTAAATTAGTGCTTTGGATACAAAAAATCCTTGCCGAGTTGATGTAGCTTTTTATGTTTCCTCATCTCAATTGGCATTAGATCATTTAGTAAAGACTTTAATCTGCTTCATGCTCTCATTTTTCACATTTTAGTGGGATAATACTGTGGTCATTTTGATCCGTTCTAGAAATAGGCTGCAATCAGACTCTGAGGAAACAATCATTTTATATTTCGATTGGAAACAATAAAAATAGTTGCTGCCCATTACTCTCTACACTTCGTTACTACTTTATTTTTATAGCTTTATTGAATCTGGTATGAATCATCAGTACATGAGGCCTGTGTCATTTCTGTCATTGAAAAGTTAGAAAACCCAAGAGTCAACATTTTGGAGTCCTTTGTTCTCTTGGACTCTGTATCTGTTCTAGGTTTTAGTACCAGAGGAATGATGATGTCAGTTAAGCTTACACTGTGGGCGCATTTGTTTTCAGAGGTTATAGCCAAGAAAATTTTGTCTGTAAAATATAATCCACTTACCTTTACTTTTCATATGTGCATTTTTATGAAAAGAGCAACGCATGCATTAACTTTTTTTTTCTTTCCATAAGCAGTGCAACCTTAAGCAGAGATATGCTTAAAATAAATACTAGATTCCTAAATACAACTAAGTGTCCTTTTCTCCACTTACCTTTTATAAGTGTCTTATCTAAATTTGCATTTTATTTATAGTCGGAAGAAATTTCACTTCTTCCTGTACCTCCTAATCCTTTCTAATCCCATTTATTCTTAACAATTCCAGTTTATTCTTCAGAGGAAACTATTACCTTACTTTTTAACTTCTCTCTGAGCCTGAACTAATTGTCATTCCTCTCTTCAAAGCCATCCTTGAGTTCTGTCCAAAGTTCCATGTTGCCTTGTGCTTGTGCTCAGCTTTCAACAGAAGGCACGTGCACCATTGAAAAGAATCTCTGAAGGGACGTATTGTTTGAAATTGCTCAGCTTCTCCAGAACAACAGCTTTCAATCTAGAATTTTCTATCAGAGTCATAACAAGCCTCAATCCCTCTGAAAATCTGATTCACATGTTTAATTCAAGCAATGAATTAACTAATTTAGAGCTATTAAACCAGCAGCCTGCCGACTAGGAAAAGACAAAACAAAATACAGAAAGCCGACTATACAAATTTCCAACTTCTCAAGATGGTAAGAAACACAGGCATCAATTCAAATACAGCTGCCTAATCATATACAACTTTCAGTAGCTCTTCAAGAATTGCTTCCATTTTTCCTTTTACTTCTTGTCCTTGTGAAGACATAACAACCTTTAGAGAGAGGGCTTTCTCCACTTTCACTAAAGTTTGGTTTAGAACACACTATTTTGTCTGCCGTATTTACTGAATGATGTTGATCATCAATGTTGGAGTTCAGTCAGATTCCTGGTACAGAAAAGGAAGGGGGCTGGAGTACTTATTCAGATGGAATTTCATTTTAAAAAGTCAAAAAGATGATCTATTCCAGATTGTGCTTTGTTTATATTTATCCAGACTGCTTTTTCCTTTTGGCAGGAGGTGTGTTGTGTTAAAAAAAATAAATAAATAAAGATAACTAAAAGGAGGCACAGACGTATAAATAAGGACAAGAGTACTAGTTAAATAATTGTTAGCTCTCTTTCCCTCTTAGTCATGACATTCTTCTAGAGTAAGTGCTGTTTAGAATGTGTTTTGAAGAAGACAGGAGATAGCTTGGCAAACAGGGAATGGAAGTTTGTTCCAGCATCACTAAGAATAGTATTATTTTTGACAGGCAGCCAAAACTGCAAACACGTTTACAATAAGGACTTAGAAATTCTTAAAGATTTTCACACTGAAAAAATCCATGAATTCTTTTGTATTTGTACTAATGTGGGGATCAAATTGCTGTTTCAGCTACTTTCATGCTTATTTACCATTTGCTTTTACATTTTTTTCCATTTTTCAAATGAAAGTTCAACTTGCATTCAGTGAAGTGCACAAACCTTAAGGCTTGATAAATGCAATGTTTTAAGTGAGACTTTCTTTTTAAAAATGTTTTATGTAATGCATATCTGGTAAAGTCTGCAATACCATGCTGCAATTTTCTAAATGAGAAAAACTCTACACATTGCTTTCAGAATACTTTCAACACATCTTTTCAGATATAATTAAAAGCTCAGTGTAGGTGAGTCAATGGCTAAGTTTTATTTTGTGTTTCTGAACCTGCAGGTGGTCAGGCCTGATGCACTGGGGTAGATGTCCACCAAAGTACATTGTACTTTCCTGAGAAATATTATGTACAATCTTGGGAACACAGTAAAAAAAAAAAAAAAGTCACACAAAGCAAATGGTGAAGAAAAGGAATAAAAGAGAAGTAAAAGGGAGATAGAAATATTAGGAAAGGTTTCCAGGAAGCCTTCTGTAATTTTCTACATGGATTCTTAGACCTGTCATTGTTTTAATCCAGGGTTGTTTTATGTAACTGGATATTTCATCAGCATTTTGTGTGTCCTCTAGATTATAAACTCTTTGTGGACAAGAATGTGTTCTATTTCTTTTTTCTTTTTTTTTTTTTTTTTTGGTTTGTTTGTTTCATCACTCATTACTCCTTCACTGTGATCCTCCACAGCCCTTGAAGGCAAATGAAGATCTGTTCATAACAGAAATTCAGTGAGATGTTTTAGAATCAAGAAAGAAACAGAGAAAGCTCTGGCTTCCTAGCAGGGTTGCCAGCCCTCCTAAGGCCACGACTCCCACTAGCTGCTCACGTAGCGAGATTCAGGAGCTCCTAAAAAGCTCTCAATATGTGTATTGACTGCTAATGTGTCAGTTGAAAGAAAACCCGATTAAAGGGAAAGAATTGGAAATTTACTCCACTTCTCCCTGATACCAAAAAAGTACCAGAGTGTGGAATGTCAATATTATCAGCTAGTAGAGCTGCACTGTCTCTGGAAAAAACTCTTCTTTTCCTGTAAGTAAAATTGAAAGACTTTCAAGATTTGTAAGCATCATCACAGTATCCGCAAATTTCATCATCTACTGCATTAGTATCAAAACCTTATATGTTGAAACCTTTCTTTAGAGAAAAGGGACTTTGTTTCCCAAGACTTCCTTAAAAAGTCTTTCCCCAATTCTCTTCATTATTTTTCTCTCTAACACCATCTTTAGCCAGAGTGATTGTTCATTGATGTACGAATAATTTCAGGCCTATTAAATTGCTGTCCCAAAGGTTTTAAACATTAGTGGGACTAATGGAAAGTGTGGAAGATCTGAAACAGAGTATACACTACATACTTCAGTGGTCATTCTTCATGTCAGGGAAATTGCTGTGTCCAGCTCTGCAACCCCATGGACTGCAGCACGACAGACTTCCCTGTCCATCATCAACTCCAGGAGCTTGCTCAAACTCACATCCATTGAGTGATGCCATCCAACCATCTTATCCTCTGTCAGCCCCTTCTCCTCCTGCCTTCAATCCTTCCCAGCATCGGGGTCTTTTCCAATGAGTTAGTTCTTTGCATCAGAGGGTCAAAGGTTTGGAGTTTCAGCTTCAGCATCAGTCCTTCCAATGAATATTCAGGACTGATTTCCTTTAGGAGGGACTGGTTGGATCTCCTTGCAGTCCAAGGGACTCTTAAGAGTCTTCTCCAACACCGCAGTTCAAAAACATCATTTCTTCGGCACTCAGCTTTCTTTATAGTCTAACTCTCACATCCATACATGACTACTGGAAATACGTTTGTTGGCAAAGTAATATCTCTGCTTTTTAATGTGCTGTGTAGGTTGGTAATAGCTTTTCTTCCAAGGAGCAAGCGTCTTTTGATTTCATAGCTGAAGTCACCATCTGCAGTGATTTGGGAGCCCAAAAAAATAGTCTCTCACTGTTTCCATTGCGTCCCCATCTATTTACCATGAAGTGATAGGATTGGATGCTGTGATCTTCGTTTTCTGAATGTTGAGTTTTAAGCCAGCTTTTTCACTCTCCTCTTTCACTTTCATCAAGAGGTTCTTTAGATCTTCTTCGCTTTCTGCCATAAGGCTGGTGTCATCTGTGTATCTGAGGTTATTGATATTTCTCCCAGCAATCTTGATTCCAGCTTGTGCTTCATCCAGCCCGGCATTTCACATTATACTTTGCATAGAAGTTGAATAAGCCGGGTGATAATATATAGCCTTAAGGTACTCCTTTCCTGATTTGGAACCAATCTGTTGTTCTCTGTCCAGTTCTAACTGTTGCTTCTTGACCTGCATACGGGTTTCTCAGGAGGCAGGTAAGGTGATCTGGTATTCCCATCTCTTGAAGGATTTTCCAGTTTGTTGTGATCCACAGAGTCAAAAGCTTTAGCGTAGTCAATAAAGCAGAAGTAGATGTTTTTTCTGGAACCCTTTTGCTTTTTCAATGATCCAATGGATGTTGGCACTTTGATCCCTCGTTCCTCTGCCTTTTCTAAATCCTTTTCTAAATCCAATTGGTGATAACATGGTATTATATTAGCATTTCATTCTTAAGGCAGTGAAGAGATAATCAATTTAAATAGTTTAAATAGTCTCCTAGAATCCCTGGTGGCTCAGAGTAAAGAATCCACTTGCCAATGCAGGAGACACAGGTTTGATCCCTGGGTCAGGAAGATACCCTGGAGAAGAAAATTGCAACTTATTCCTATATTCTAGCCTGGAAAATCCCATGGGCAGGGGAGCCTGGCAGGCTACAGTCCATGGGGTCATAAGAGTCAGAAATGACTTACTAAACAAAAACAACTCCTAGACTATCTACTAGTTCCTTGTTCCTAGTATAGTCTTGTTTCTAATGACAGTCTGATATTTTGTTTTATCATCTTTATATTTTTCCATGTTTTTTAATAATAGTGATTATTTTATATTGACAGCTAGATATCTAGGATAATATTGTCAAGTGAAATGAAAGTTGCTCAAATAGTGTCCAGCTTTTTGTGATCCCATGAACTATACAGTCCTTGGAATTCTCCAGACCAGAATACAGGAGTGGGTAGCCATTCCCTTCTCCAGGGGATCTTCTCAACTCAGAGACTGAACTCAGGTCTCCCACATTGCAGGCATATTCTTTACTAGCTGAGCCACCAGGTAAGACCAATATTGTCAAAGTCAACTTTTAATTATCTCCGGACGGATCGTGGTGTTCAGCCCTCGTGTATACAATTTAAAGGGGTCCCCTGGTGGCTCAGCAGTAAAGAATCTACCTGCACTGTAGGAGCTGCAGGAGATGGGGGTTTGATTTCTGGGTCAGGAAGGTCCCCTGGAGGAGGGCAAGGCCACCGGCTCCAGTATTCTTGCCTGAAGAATCCCATGGACAGAGGAGCCTGGTAGGCTACAGTCCATGGGATCGCAAAGAGTCAGACATGACTGAAGCAACTTAGCAAGCATGCATGCACACTTGCAATTTAAAAAGCTAAAATGGGCCTTATTACATACTCACTTGAGGGAATTTCAGGCCACACTAACTACTTAAGCTGATGTATTTATCCCTAGTGTTTGTTCAGTGATTAGGCTGCTTCTTAGAGATCAATGTCTGAAAGAAAGGGACAATGAAAACCCAGAAGGCTTTGCCATTTTTGGTAATGTGTTTAAATAGCAGAAGAAATTAGAAATCTATGAAAAGTATATATGTTAAGATTACATTTTAAAAGTAGAAGTTAAATAAGTATGTGAGTGAAGTCACTCAGTCATGTCTGACTCTTTGCTACCTCGTGGACTGTAGCCCACCAGGCTCCTCCGTCCATGGGATTCTCCAGGAAAGAATAGTGGAGTGGGTTGCCATTTCCTTCTCCAGGGGATCTTCCTGACCCAGGGACTGAACCCAGGTCTTGCATTGTGGGCAGATTCTTTAACCTCTGAGCCACCAGGGAAGCCCTAAATAAGTATAAACAATTGTAAATTCAAGTTTATGTGAATTCTTGTTCTGAAATTTTTTATGCAACTACATATTTTCTTTACTTGGATTCCACTTGTTGTCAATCACAGGCTCCATTTTTTCCAACTTTTAAAATTCTTCCAGGAGGCTTTTTAAATAAATCAGCCTCACTTTCCTGGTATGACACAGTAGAAAGAATGTGACCGTAGGAGATACCAAAATTTGAACCTTGGCCATAGTACTTACCAGCTCTGATCACTGTCATATGTAAAGCTGGAAAAGATTACTATTGTTTTCAGAGTATTGTGAGAATTAAATAAAATAATGTGCAGAAAATGTTAGCATTTAGGTTACTCATATATTAATGTTTCTTATTAGCTTATTACATTGTGGGTGCATCTATAGAAGTAATCATTACATATCAGGCATCTTGCCTGACAAGCACAGTGTGGGAAAAACCCCGTTTATTTCATAAAATTTCCACTACATATCCAAATATACATTAGAAATTTTTTATAAAATCATTTAAATTAGCATTTTCTCTGTAAGAGTTCCAAAAGATTGTCAGTGTTAGAACTTCTACGTAATTGGCATGAAAACTTTTGTGAGTAGTTATATATCAGTTTACCTGGTGATAGCTTTTTATGATGATGCATTTAAAAAAATGTTCTAAACCTTAAATATCAAGTAGTTTCATGTGCAGAATCTCGCTTAATAACTCTTTATCTTATTGTGAACATCTATCCAAAGTCACAGTATTGGCCTGGACATGATAATCCTCTGTTGTCTAAGCCAACGACCCAACTTAAACTTGGATCAGTTATGGCAGGTCAAAGTGATAAATTTGGGGGCTCACACTGGTCCCTCATAGCTCAGTAGGTAAAGAATCTGCCTGCAATGCAGGAGACCCCAGTTCAATTCCTGGGTCAGCAAGATCTGCTGGAGAAGGGATAGGCTACCCACTCCAGTATTCTTGGGCTTCCTTTTTGGCTCGGCTGGTAAAGAATCTGCCTGCAATGCTGGAGACCTGGATTTGATCCCTGGGTTGGGAAGATCTCCTGGAGAAGGGAACAGCTACCCACTCCAGTATTCTGGCCTAAGAATTCCATGTACTGTCGGACACAAGTGAGCTACTTTCACTTGCTTTCACACTGGCCATTTACAAACAAAGAATATTTGTTCCCAGGCAAACAAGGAATATTTGTAGCTGAGTCTACAGCCAGGTTCTCTGGGTTTGAATGTCAGTTTAACTCTTAATTATTTGATCTTTAGTTCAATATTTATGAAAAGATATATAATAAAAATAATAATTATCTCAGGAGTTGCTATGAAGAGTAATCATGCTGAATTTAATATGACTAATAATATCATTGATAATGATAATTTAGTATTACCAGTACCACTATAACCCACATCTCCTCTCTCTTAATCTATTCCACACACACACACAATTTTCTGTTAACTATTAAGAAACATGTTTAATTTAAATTCATTTAACAATTGTAAATATTAATAGTGTTTATTTAATGTTTAACATTTATAGATCAGAGTTCACAGACATTGTCTCACTTGACCCTTACCACAAGTCTGGAAGAAAAGTAGGGTTGCTATTATTCTTGTTTGAAGAAAAAAAACAAAAAACACATAGCTAATAAGAGCAGAGATTAGCACCCACAACTTTGCCAAGATAATGGTAAACCATGCTACATTCCTCACTGCTACATATGAGGACTCAAGTAGTGAAGCAGCTAAGGACAGAAATTTTCTTCTCCTAAGTTTTGTAGTACTTTCAGAACTTAGTCATAAACTAACATAGTAAAATACAAATGGATTACTATATGTTTGCCACAGTAAGATATTGAGCCCTTTAAAGGTCTTCTTCATTGTTTAGTCTGTTGTGATAATCTTACTTCATCAATGATATAAAATCTGTTGCTTTAATAAAATCTTATGAAGCCCCATCAGAGGTAAAAACTTTTACAGAAATGGAAATAACAGAAATGCCTAGAGCTTTACAAAAAAAGAAAGCTGTTTTCTTTAATGGAAAAGAAACAGTACTTGCTAGCTTGTGTATTATGTGGGGAGAAAGGAATGCCGTTCTTCAAATACTTGTGCTTGCTTCTGGGTGAAATGTTTTCCATTTTTACATACAGCATTAGTGCATGCTCAGTCATCAGTATGGAGAAGGCGATGGCACCCCACTCCAGTGTTCTTGCCTGGAAAATCCCATGGATGGAGGAGCCTGGTGGGCTGCAGTCCATGGGGTCGCTAAGAGTCGGACACGACTGAGCGACTTCACTTTCACTTTTCACTTTCATGCATTGGAAAAGAAAATGGCAACCCACTCCAGTGTTCTTGCCTGGAGAATCCCAGGGACGGGGGAGCCTGGTGGGCTGCCATCAATGGGGTTGCACAGAATCGGACACGACTGAAGCGACTTAGCAGCAGCAGCAACAGTCACTTAGTCATGTCCAACTTTTTGCACCCCCATGGACTACAGCCCACTAGGCTCCTCTGTCCATGGAATTTTCCAAGCAAGAATACTGGAGTGGATCATAAACAAGCACATAACTCTAAAAGTTTAGAGGATATGATAGCAACTCAGTATTTTGCTGCTGCTGCTGCTGCTAAGTTGCTTCAGTCGTGTCCGACTCTGTGCGACCCCATAGACGGCACTATGTTCTACCTGGGTAAGCATTCCAGGACACACAAATGGAATTTGTCTTAGCATCCTCTACTGGATAAAGGATAGTTCTCAAGATGGGACAGAAACAATATCCAACCCAAAGGTAAAGACACTGAATTGAGTTGCAGACATTTACTCACTGGCCTTGAAAATGAGACAATCTGCTAATCTCTTCTTATAGCCTGAGTTTACTTCTAAAGATAAAGGGGAGGATAAGACCTATCCTGTAATTTTATATGTTTAGAACCCTAGCATTATTTTTTTTTATCAAGGTTATATTTTTTTAGTTGAAAATGCTCATGGTAAACAATACAAAGGGAAAGGAAGAGGGGAAAGAACAAATTACCAAATAAACAATATGAAAAAGGTAGAGTGAGAATCTTACAGCTTTATGTTATTATGAAGTTTTAGAATGATAATAGTTATTGTTATTAGCACAAGTTATGGCAAGAAAGAAATCCCTTACTCATTCTTATAGTTTCTTATTTCTATAAAATAAGAGATCAAGCTAGTTTATTTTTAAGTATTTATATATATATATAAAAGTCTCCAGAGGAAGTCACCAGAGGAAGCCACCAAAAATATTTTAAATAAAAGAAATATTGCTCAATGTTTTATTAGAATGAATGTGAAGAATAAAGTGTCAAAAAAGATATTGGGACAACAAATATTTGTTACTTTTCAATCAGAGTATTAAAAAATGAACATTTTGAAATGTACATATAACTCATTTCCAAAAATGTCCATGAATTTATCTAATGAATAGACAAAAGCAAGTTTATAAACAAGTCAGAATTCTGATCTTACTGTTATATTATCTAATAAGGACTCACTAGAATAATGATTGGATAAGTGAAATTATTTTGTTCAAGTAAATTACATGAATAAACAACTGTATGAATAATGACCAAAAGCAGTGCTATTGAAACAATTCCACTGATTAGGTAAACCGGGGTTGAATTAACAATAACAATTGTTGATCCTATATTAATTCAACAAACATTTAGAGCACCAGTTATGTTTGAGGCAGTGAGTTGGATGGTAGAGCTACAAAGACTCAGAAGTCAGAATTCACTGCTTTCTTAGCAACAAAAGAAAAATACATAGATGGTGTATCAATTGGTGCCATAAGGGTCAAAACTATATACAGGGATCTATAAAAATTGAAACCTGAAAGACTGCTAACTATATGAAACAAAGTACTCAGCCTTTCTAGTAATCAGAGAAATAGAAATTAAGAGAAAAACAAACAAACAAACAAACTACATGTTGGCTTTCTGGGATTGGCAAATATTAGGATGCTGCATAATAACAGTTGCTTAAAGCTTATTAAGAAATGGAACTTACCTGGTCGGAGTAGGATCCTCTGCAGCTATCCAAGAGAATAATATGACTGTAGTCAGAAGAAAGCTTATACCCATTCCTTTGTCCAGTGCCTTGGTCCCTAACTTAGGCTTATATGATGGCAAAATTTGTAACTCAAGTCCATGACACAATAGATTTTAATTTCAGCACTATTTCAAGCAGCTTGAGATTGCAACCCTCATGCCCATCACTAGAGAAATGTAGAAGAAAAGATGCTATGATTTACTTACTATGGAATTAGGAGCAATACATTGGAAATATCTGGAGCAACATTAAAACATGATATTGAGTGAAAAATAAAAAGAAACAAAGCAACATCTCGAACACAGTATCATTTAGTAAATTAAGATAATAAGGGAGGAAATGTATATTTTCTAGTGTTGCATATCTAGCAAAAGAAATAGTACAAGAAACTTGAACAATTTTGAACAAGTTCTAAAGGAGAAAAGGAGGAATGGGATGTGAGAAATAGAAATGAAGGAAAACATTGATAAAATTAAAATGAAGACCTTGCAGAGACTGAGGAGGATGTTGGGTAAAGTCTAAGGAGTATAATCAACTCAGCTTTCCACTTGACATTCAAATAGCTCTAGACAAATAGGCGAATAAGAGTAACAGAACAGAATAAAATGACATGAAGCATGATATGGAAGCAGAGATGGGGAAAAACACAGCTATTAATAGTCCAAGAGCTATCAAAAGGGTTTCATAGAGTTGATGATGCCTGAAGGCTGAATAGGAGGCAGACAAGTGAGAAATGTGAGGCCATAAAGATAAGGGGATGTGGGGGAGATGCTTTCAAGATAGGAGACCAGGATGGAAAATGGCATGAAGATGTTACATACAATGTTATGTTTAGATAATTTCTCGTGCAATTGCCTTTAATGTGAGATATTTAGGGCTTCAAAGGTGGTGCTAGTGGTAAAAATAACCTGCCTGCCAACACAGGAGACATAAGAGATGTGGGTTTGATCCCTGGATTGGGAAGATCCCCTGGAGGAAGGCATGGCAACCCACTCCAGTATTCTTGCCTGGAGAATCCCATGGATAGAGGAGCCTGGCAAGCTACAGTCCATAACATCACAAAGAGTCAGACATGACTGAAGTGACTTAACACGTGCACACACACACACACGTGGGATATTTAGGGGGGTTCTGAGATACTTCTGGAAAGATGCAAGGAGGAGAGATTATAAATTTTATCAAAGACCTAATTATTTTAAGAATACAAGTAAGTAGGACCTAATATAAGGAAATGGGACTGAAAATGGGAACAAGGTCCAATGCAAAAGATACTTAAGAGCTAGAGTTGACAGGTCATGGCTGCAAGAGGTGTGGGAGAGGCAGGAGGCCAGGAGATGGCTCAGAATTTTAACTTGATGGTAACAGGATTCGCTAGAAATGAGTAAAGCAAAATATGGAGAATTTTGGAATAAAATGCAGTAAGTTCCATCCCATCAAAACTATTTTCCTTGTTAAACTTTTCAAAGTTTCTCCATGACTTAGAGATTAAATTCAAATTCCTTATGTCTTCCTTAAGAAATTTATGATGGGACCTCTGTCAATGAATTCTTTCAGTGTTTCTAGTTGTCTTTTTTTTTTTTTGCTATAATATTTCTGAAAAGACATCCTTGAGTAGACCTCTTGCACATTTTTATAACTATAGCTGAAATATAAACTCCTATGTGTAGTATTCATGTGACAAGTGTTTCTCCATTTTTAATTTTAATACGTGTATTTACATTTGCAGAGATATTATATGTTTCCCTCTAAGGAAATTACCCCAATAGTCCAACCAGTAACATCCAATAATTTTAAGAAAGGCAGATGAAGAAATGGTTTCCAATGTTTGTGTTTGCATTTTTTCTTAGTCTATATTAATTTGTCTTTGGGTGACTGATTTGGGTGTCTTTGATTTTGAAGGAGCCTTAGAATGATGACTTAGTGTCAGAATGGTTGGTCAAGGGATGACTAAACCAACTCCTAATGACAACATGCTCGCATTTTTAAATTGTGAGGATGAATATCTTTTCATATGATTAAATATTAGCATTTAATTTATTGTTGATCTAACTGTATGTCATTGTTTTAGATTGTTAGTCTTTTCATCTTTCCTTATTTCATTTCACAGCTTTTTATATTAAGGAGATGAGGTAACTTTGTAATCATGTGCTTTTACAAATATTGTTTCCCAATTTTTATTTTTACTCTTCCATGCAAAAATTTCAAGTTATAATGTTTACATATATTTTCCGTATGGCCTCTGAATTTTGGGTCTTATTTATTGAGGCTAAATTCCTCCTAAGTCACTGTTTTAAAAAAAAAAAAAAAAACTTGAAGATAACTTGCTTTCCAAGAATAATCCAGTTGTTTAAATGCTATTTGTACTATGAAGGTGCTTAGCTGTTGATTTTATACATGAGTTTCAGGGAACACCACTGTGCCATCCATATTTATTTTTAAGTAGTGGGACCTGAGTGGAGATTTCTGAATCTCAAAATTACAATAAATAATTTCTCAATAATGCTTTCTGATCCACACAACTGGTTGATTTTTGTCAACATGAGCTACTTTTTCCTTCAGATGTTGTGTCTCCAGAAACGTGTCATAGCTCATTTGATAAACTCAGCTTTCTTTCCTATGTCCCTTATGAAAGATTGCTCAATTGTCCCCAGACTTCAGTGGTATTATCTGAAAATGGTGAGCGTGTGTTTCTTTAAACACACAACAGAAAGTGCACTCCAGTTTAATAATTGCTTCTTTACCAACCCATCGTGCCACCAAAGCATATGCCTCTCAGGGGCAAGGACCTTGTCTTAATCATCAAGGAATACCCAGAGTATAGCACAGTGCTTAATCCAGAGTTGCTTAATAGGAATGTGAGGACAGAGTGAATGAGGGAATGGTTGAACAAACTAAGGTTCTTAGTCTTATCTCTATCACTGACCTAATATGTGACCTTGTATAAATTACTCAGTCTTTCCAGGCTTCAGTTTCCTGTTCTGCCAAACAAATCAAAATTCTAGCCAGACTGTATCAAAGATTTGCCTGAAAGAACAAGAAGATGATGGACTTGGCACTGATTTGAAAAAAATTCAAAAAATGGTACGATCGTATCAATATACCTTTCTTTAGGATATGGAATATTGCTAACTACATAGAATATGCTAAAGATGGGACACTAACTGCAAGTGTAAAACGAAGATCAGAAAAAATAATACTCATGGGGGGAATGCATCGGCTAATAAAGTGTCATGATTATCTTTCCTTTATTATTATCATTATCAGTATTATGAAAAAGAGCAGCCAGGCGGAAAAAGTCACACACTCAATATTGACTATAAAAATCACACACTCAATACCTGTTTTATACTTCCTCCACAGTTTTGTCCTCCTGTTGGTTTATTCGTCTTTATGTCTATACCAGAAAGCTCTTGGTGCTTTGGAAAGTTTTATGTGCAATTTTGGCCTATTTAGTTCAATTCATCAATACTATGCTCAGGTAAATTCACTTATGACAGATATTCAGTTTTAGATATGAACACATTCAAAATGTTATCATACTTCGAATACTTTGCCAGCCTGAAAGGATCTTTAGAATCCTTCATTGAAAGTTTTGCTTTTTATGTGGGGGACTGAGGTAGGTAGTCACAATAAACATGTAGGAGGAAAAAGGAAGATTTTGGAGTAAAAAATATGGTTCAAAAGGGAGGAGATTGATGTATTTTAAAGCAGTGTTTATATTATGTATTTGTTAATTTTATTCTATTTCCCTACAGGTTTAAATGTTTTTTGACTACTTGGCTACTGATTAGAGAACACAAAATGAATAACTCAACAAACTCCTCTAACAATGTGGCTCTGACCAGTCCTTATAAGACGTTTGAAGTGGTTTTTATTGTCCTTGTGGCTGGGTCCCTCAGTTTGGTGACCATTATTGGGAACATCCTGGTCATGGTCTCCATTAAAGTCAATCGCCACCTCCAGACCGTCAACAATTACTTTTTGTTCAGCTTGGCCTGTGCTGACCTCATCATTGGTGTTTTCTCCATGAACTTGTATACCCTTTACACTGTGATTGGCTACTGGCCTTTGGGACCTGTAGTGTGTGACCTTTGGCTTGCCCTGGACTACGTGGTCAGCAATGCCTCAGTAATGAATCTGCTCATCATCAGCTTCGACAGATACTTCTGCGTCACGAAACCACTCACTTATCCCGTCAAGCGGACCACAAAAATGGCAGGTATGATGATCGCAGCTGCCTGGGTCCTCTCCTTTATCCTCTGGGCTCCAGCCATTCTCTTCTGGCAGTTCATCGTAGGGGTGAGAACTGTGGAGGATGGGGAATGCTACATTCAGTTTTTTTCCAATGCGGCTGTCACCTTTGGCACGGCCATTGCAGCCTTCTATTTGCCTGTGATCATCATGACTGTGTTATACTGGCACATATCCCGCGCCAGTAAGAGCAGGATCAAGAAGGACAAGAAGGAGCCGGTGGCCAACCAAGATCCAGTTTCTCCAAGTCTGGTTCAAGGAAGGATAGTGAAGCCAAACAACAACAACATGCCTGGGAGTGCTGATGGCTTGGAGCACAACAAAATCCAGAATGGCAAAACTCCTAGAGATACTGTAACTGAAAACTGTGTCCAGGGGGAGGAGAAAGAGAGCTCCAATGATTCCACCTCAGTCAGTGCTGTTGCCTCTAATATGAGAGATGATGAAATAACCCAGGACGAAAACACAGTTTCCACTTCTGTGGGCCATTCCAAAGATGAGAACTCAAAGCAAACGTGCATCAAAATTGTCACCAAGACCCCAAAAGGTGACTCATGTACCCCAACTAATACCACCGTGGAGCTAGTTGGTTCTTCAGGTCAGAATGGAGATGAAAAACAGAACATCGTGGCTCGCAAGATTGTGAAAATGACTAAGCAGCCTGCCAAAAAGAAGCCTCCTCCTTCCCGGGAAAAGAAGGTGACCAGGACGATCTTGGCTATTCTGTTGGCTTTCATCATCACTTGGGCCCCATACAATGTCATGGTGCTCATTAACACCTTTTGTGCACCCTGCATCCCCAACACAGTGTGGACAATTGGTTATTGGCTCTGTTACATCAATAGCACTATCAACCCTGCCTGCTATGCACTTTGTAATGCCACCTTCAAGAAGACCTTTAAACACCTTCTCATGTGTCATTATAAGAACATAGGCGCTACAAGGTAAAGCATCTTTGTAGAGAAGAAAGGTAGTCAAGGGGAGCCTCGTGAAAGGAAACAGAATAAAAGAGCTCCTAGTCTTCAAATCTCTGCCATTGCACTTTATAGTCTTATCATGGAATGTGCAGTTAAGGAGCCCAACAGTGACACTCTGTGGTGCCTATGCTCCAGTTTGAGAAACTTGTACCTTATAAACCCTGTCAGTTGAGGAACAATGAGACCATAAAGGAGACATGTTGAAACTGTGGATTTAAGAAGTGACCTATACTTTCTTGTACTCTCTTGAAGAAGGGCTTCTGAATCTATAATTTTATCTCTGCACAAAAAGAATAATAACCTCGCTGTGTTTTTTCATTTTTGTGTTCCCAAGTGAAAGGCCACAGTTACAAACTAACCTGGAGACTTAAACATAAAGAAAGCCATTATACAATGGGGAAGTGAAGAAACAAGATCAAAAAGGATGTAGAAATGGCCTCCAGAGTGTTAAACATACATTATTCTTTTGTTATGATTTTATGTGGAGAATTGCAACATAATAAATGCTTATCTTTTTTATCTTTCCCCTTTCCCATCATAAAAAGAGAGCAAACAAACAAAAACTTAGCTAGATTGCATCATTATTTTTGTCATATGGCATCGGATTTTTTACTTCCATGTTTTACACTGTGTAAGTGCAAAATCTGTAGGACTTTGAGTAAATACAGAGACAGTCAGGAGAAAGGGTATTTCACCCCTGCCCACTGTGTCTTTTGCATTCTTTGGAGGTATAAAACTGTGAGGATTTAGTTCACTTATGATTCTTTATGTGAAATATTTTCATCAATCTGGTTTTATACTAAACAATCCCTTTATTTTAATAGAATAGTCTACCTAATATATAAACATGCTTGAGAAACCAAAGTCAATTTTTTTAAATGAGGTTTCATCAAATTCAACAATGTTCTTTTTGTTTTTTAGAGAAACGTTACTGAGGCCAGGTGAATTTTGAGATAAGAAAATAGAAGGTTGAAAGGGCATCCTGTTTCAACCTGATCTGCCTGACCTATGTATGACATGCTAACTTGTAAAACATGAACTCTTAGCCTTTGCAAGCAGGAATAAGATGCTGCTTTATTCATCTGGAATCTTAAATAGGATTAAGTTATTCACATGACACCAATGACTTTGGGGTCAATCCCAAGAGAATAAAACTTTCTCTTCAATGCTTGAGAAGGGATGATATTAAATTTATAATCAAGTGAGATTTATAACTGTCTTATGACCTGTGGAGGGGAAAAAAAAAATAGAGAACATTTACTGAAACCACGTGTTTTGTATTCCTCAAATTGTCAATTCCCCTTAAAGTTTTTTAACTTCAAAATGCTGTTGATAGAAGTAGTAACCTTTATGGAAGAAAAGTCATGGATAACTAAACGGGCCGAGCAAGCACAACAGAACCTGAGAGAGAGTAGGTGGCCGCACCTGTGCCACTTCACACCAGTTTTTAATTCTAGACCACAGAAAAGTCGTATCAGGAACAATTAACCTGTCTGTGTATGATTTCTTATTGTACCTATGCCACTTCTCGCCATTTTTAAAGTCTAGACCATAGAAAAGTCATATCAGGAACAATTACCCTTGTCTATCTAAGATAGACATTTTTATTGGGATCCCAAATAAATATACAATAATACTGATTCAAGCTTAGTTATTTTTACCCTTCAACTTTTTTTCTTACGGTATTTCCTATAGTCTTCCGATCAGATTTTCTAAGATTGTTCAATCAATAGAAATTAAATTTATAAAACCCCTTTCAAATTTCATATTTTGCATTTTAGGTTTATGGGCTCTATGATATCTTGATCAGTAGTATCCATGTGAGTTGCATGATGAATTTGTCAGTATTCGACTTTAGCACTTTAATTAGAACTATTTTGTGTGACTTGCCTCACTGATGGCATCTCAACAATTTTGAGAGCTGACAAAAAAAGCACAAAGCAAATAACAACAAAAAAGAACAATTAGTAAGAAGCAAAGTGCCAATAATTTTTGTACATAAGTTATCCTTTATAAAAATAACTTTCTGGTTCAATAACTTTAGTCATCCCTCCCAACCAAATCTTCTATTTATAAACATACAGCATCAGTTCATACTGGTACCTTTATTCTACCTTAATATGAAACTTTTACATTTTAAATCCATATTTATTTTTGTTTTTTCAAGTAAACACATCAATTGAGGGGAAAGTGCATCAAGCAAATGTGCTGTTTGGTTCCTTGTATACAAAACAATTGACTGGCTGAATATTTCACGTATTAACTTGTGCTGTTACGATGTAGATTCAGCTTTAGTTGGGTTGAACTCTTTGGATTCAAGGATTGAGGATTCTGGATTTGGGTCTTTTTTGGTCTCCTCTAACAATCCAACTCATCATGAATCAAACTGCCTCTAACTCTCCATTGCCATTGCATATTTTCCTTTCTTCTGTTCTTGGTCTTCACCATATCTACCACAACCTTATTGAAAAAGAAATCACCAAAAATTAAAGAAAGGAATTGAATATAGACTGATACATCATGGATGCTTTGTCAACTGGAATCAGAAAAAGTGAAAAGAATACTGAAAATAGTAGATGATTAGAAAGATGTGGAGACTGTATCCAGAGGCTTGCATTAACTATTTACTGGATTTGTTTATTTCAGTGGCTCCCAGCCAGGGACCATTTTGCCTCCCAGGGGACATTTAACAATGTGTGGGAATGTTTTTGGTTGTCACAACTCAAGGGAGCGCTATTGGCATCTAGTGACTAGGCTCTGGGGATGTTACTGAACAGCTTACAATGCACAGGATAGATCCCACAACTAAGGATATTTTTGGTACAAAATGTCAGCAGAGTTGAAGTGGAGAAATCCTGTTTTAAGGGATTCTAGAGCTTGCTTTATATAAGTGGGGAAAATAATCCTGTATCTCTATTAGGACATCAATGCAAACTGTTCATCTGTTTGAAAAAGGTAATTTCACCAACCATGTACCAGACACCACTGTCATCCATTGAGTCTGGTGTATTTGTAATTTACAGATTGGGAACACAGGACACGTGCATTTCCCAAATCACCGTACCACGCACACAACACATCGTTTCCAGCATTTTAATGTCCAGTTAGGATTGCACGGAGTCCAGTTAATTGAAGTAACTGGCTATTAAAATGGCTGCAATTGATATGGTCACTTTCTATTGGAGCTGCTGTTTTTCCTCTCAAAAACATTAAGAGCCTCTTTCAAAAACAACATGATTCATCTCCTTTATCTTCACTGGAAAGGTAAATATCTGTCAAGAATTTCTTCTTTCCTCATAGCAATAATGTAAATATCCCAGAGTGGTCTTATAAGAAGAGCTTAAGAATGTGAAAAAGCCAGTTCATTTCTTGAAGAAAGAAATGATTGCCTTTTTACCAGTTCATCATTAACTTAATGCCACCTCCCCAAGTGGTAGGACAAAATCATCAATATAATAAGTCATGTAGGATATGCTTTCTGGTGAATGTTAAAGCTGGAGTTTCCACATACTCCTGGCTCTTTGTCCATTCACTGCTTTTCGACCCTAAAGATATGACACTGGGGGAGATGGGAGTTCCAAATGATGGCAACATATACTTAGAAATGCAATCTACTTTTATTTTCTCCTACTAGTTCACTGGTAGTTGCCTTTTCCCCAGTTTGATAGTATCCCTTTCAACAACCACAGCACTGGTGTTGCAAATAGATTAGGGAAGCACCCAAAGCTGGATGAATTGTGCAAAGTGTATTTTCAGCATGTATATACAATACCTTGCCTCTCAAATATGCTTCTCTTAAAAGGGTGCACGCTACAGCATGAACTGTGTGCATATTTAATGTATCTTCCTGGAATATGCTGTACGCTTAATATACATATTCTATAAATAAAGTAATAAAATGTATAATAGAAATACATATTTCTGTATGCAAATAAATATATTATACAGAAAATCTGAGTATGTTATATGGTGTTTGTGGCTTCAGAGTGACAAAGGTAGATTTTATACACCTAATTTTAAAAGAAAGTAGTATTTGCTTTTGAAGGGAGACATTAAAGAACAACCCAAACTCTACCCATATTACTACTATACTGTTTTATAATCTTTGAAAACATAGCACTTATTTTAAATATCTCTTGGAGGAATATGTTAATAAATCTTTGCTGGTGTCACCCCATATGACAACAATGCTTTTTGCCTCTGTGTTCCTGATACTCCTCTAACTATAATCTTCCTGACTGTTTCGGTTCCAACAGCTGTGTTGATCTCACGTCTGATTGCCTGATGAGATTGCAACCAGTTCATTGACATACAGCTTTGCTCTCCTCCAAATTAACTGATTTTTGTGAAATAAAAAATAATCATCCTGGGAGGAAAGGATGACCTTCAAAATGTTTTACACTTTGAAAAACAAGGAAAAATTGTACAAGCATTGTTTGTTACAAACCACTCTTTTCAGTCTGGGGGCAATACAGCATCCCATACATTAATGCCAAAAAGTTGTGATGTAGTATGATGTTGAAAGTGTCTCTAAGAAATAACAAAACATATGGTTGTTTCTAAGTGTCCTACATCTTCTCCATAGCAGTTCTCATCCTTCCTTTGGCACCCACTCAACTACCTACCCACATTCCACAGAATGTTTTCTTTGGCCCATTAGCACGAGTCCATACTTAGCAAATTTTACGACATTAAGTGATAGTGGACATGAAGTCTCAAGAGGCACTTGTATTTTAATACAAAAAGCATAAACACTGAATATTTGAAAGATTCATGTTAGTCTTTATATACCAAGGCATGAAATGAGAAATACATTTTTCAGTGAACTCTAGTTTTCTTTCAATTTCATGGCATAATTGGATGGCTACCCACTTCTGAAATTTTGCCTTCTGTCTCACAGTGTCCACCCTTGTGAATTACTGTTTCTTATGTAAACCAAAATAATTTCTAGAAAAAAAGAAAAATGATGTTTTCTATTGATTCTCATTAACTTATTATTGTTCCAGTGAAACGTTCTCATTTAATTTTTTTAGAATTTGAATTGAATACTGTATTGATGAATTGTCAAATGCTCTTCCTGACTACGTAGTTGAAAATACTGAGGGGAGAAAAACATCTTGCCATCATAATGAAGAAATTTGCACTTTATAGCATATATGTCTTTTTCAGCCAAAAATGGAAGAAGCATAATGTGGTAAGTTGTAGAATATAGATAGGTATTTATTAAGTAGTGACCTTCTAGAATGTCTATTCTTTGACTTCTTAAACACATGCACAGTAAGTCATGGGAAACCATGAAGACAAACAGGTACTTGCACCATTTACCCAGAAGCTCATCTGAATACTTAAATTATACATTTACTGATAATGTGGATAGGTTTGAAAGTCATGTTGAAGGATTTTTTTTTAATGAGTATTGTTTTCAAGTTAGTACTATAACATAAGTGATGGTGTTACTGAATAGCTCATCCACTTTTTTTTTGGCCATGCTATTTAGTATACAGGATCTTAGTTCCCTGACCAAGGATCGAACCTATGCCCTCTGCATTGGGAGCATGGAGTCTTAATCCCTGAACTGCCAAGGAAGTCTGGTGTTAGTGAATAGATTGTGTCTGTGTCCAGAAAGAATTATTATGGGTTGCTGAGGTGGATGATTTAAATCTGGATAATAGTTGGATGATTTATATATTTAAAAGTTATAATTCACTTTATCCTTAATTATCTTCAGTACAGTAAGTCTTGCTTTTCTGACTGCTCTTGTATGTAGACCAGGTACTTAACATTTCTGATGGTATGAGTATCTTTACTAGGGCTGTATTATTATATTATGCCTTATGTCAGCAGTTCGCAAACTTTAGCCTGCAATAGAATCACCTACAGATTGTTGAGCCTTGTTAGTAGATCTGAGGTGTGATATGAGAATCTGGGTTTCTAATAAATTCCCAACTGATCCTGATGAGGACTGCACTTTTAGAACAACTGACTTTTGAATCTAATGAAAAGTTTTACCAAAGCATTATGATAACTAGCAAAGCATCTATTATTTATGGTAAAAATTTACATTTAAAACATTATCCACCAAAAAAAGAAAGAGAATACTATGTGAAAAAAAAATCCACATGGAAGGAAAGTTTTTATTGGTCATAAAGTCTATTGCCTACTTATAAATAGATTCTTCATATTTTCTATCTCCTGAGAAACTTTGCCATGATCTTAACATCAGAGTTTTAAAATAATAATATCGATATATTCACATAAACTAACATATCAAATCTTTAAAGATAAAAATAGCAAATGCTTGAATTCTGTGATATCTCCAATAAAAGATACTTTAGACATACATTTTATATGATGTCCTATATCGTGTATTTTTGCATAGATATGTATGCAGACACATTCTCCTCATAAGTGTATTCAAAATAAATCATTCCATTATTACATCATTTAGAATTAATGGTAATTAATTGGCAATTTAGAAGGAATTCTTCAACCTCTGAGCTTCCCTGGTGTCTCAGCTGGTCAAGAATCCGCCTGCAATGCAGGAGACCTGGGTTCATCCCTGGATTGGGAAGATCCCCTGGAGAAGGGAAAGGCTAACCACTCTAGTATTCTGGCCTGGAGAATACCATGGATCTGTATAGTCCAGGGGGTTGCAAAGAGTCAGACACAACTGAGCAGCTTTCACTTTCACTTTTCTTTCTTCAACTTCTTCTTAATACACAAACACAGTCATACATATTCAGGCACACACACACACAATGGTACACAGATAAATATTCAAAAATACACATGCATACAAACACACGTTTTACCTTGTACTATATATCTTGACGGTGCCCAGAGGCATAAACTTTCTGCTACTTCCAAAAGCATTTGAAACTCTGCTAGAGAAGATACTGAACCCTCAGGTCAGCCAAATGATATTGAAGAAAAAAATCTATCTCCTCTGTGCTATGGCCAGTAAACTGAAGAATTTTCTCATAACCTTTAGGATCTTATGAGCCTTAGCTTTGTGTCTGCCACCAATATATTCCAGTAACCCAAAAGCCATCTCTTCAGTGCATGCCAGTGATTACATGGGGTCATGGTGGAAAAAGGTGCCCAAAATACACTATAGAACCTGGAAGGCACATCTACAAATACATATCTTCGTGATTGGCGCCTCCAAACAGTCTACAGCTGTACAACATGATGCTTTTAATACCAATGTGACTATCTAGAGAGCTGAGTCCAAGAAAAAAAGTGACAATTTCTCAGCACATTCCTTCCAAAATCCCTCTCAGACATTCTTTTTTAGGTTTATAGCTCTTTATACCTCTGAATGATATAAAAACTTAGGAGTGATATTTACTTTGAATATGCAACAGATGGTCAAATATTCAAAATGTCTGTTATCCTGAAAAACAAACAAGACTGGAATGCAAGTCTCATCTTCCAGGAAAAGGAAAACTGTCCACCAGATTATTTTTTGCTTTTCTCAATATTATCATTATCCTGCTTATGAATAAAGAAGTACAAGAGATCATTTAAAGGCCAGATAGTAAATGGCTGAATAAAACCATTTCACTTTTTCTAACCCTACATAGAAGCAATAATCCAAAACAATGTTTTTACTTAAGCAGAAAAAATAACCAAAATGAATAAAATTAAGACTGAACAAAGAGCAATAAAATAAGAAATTCCAGTGAGATTTTAAAAAATCTTAACCTCTAAGCTCTCTCAAAGAATAGCAATACCTATTTAATAGAAACTCTTTTCTTTTCCCAATTTCTCTGTAATTTTTTTAAAAAATTTTACTTTCTTCATCTCTTTTTGATATTTTTGGTAAAGTCTTCACTAACATTGCTTTAAAAGCAATTTTTATAAATATTTTCAGAGGCAAACACAAAAATTATTGTTTCCCTGGCACTTGTTTTGATTTTTGCTGTGGTTGACATTGCTACACCAGAAAGCAAAAATAATTTTTGAAAACTGCTGTTAATGATACATACGCTTTAAATATCAAAACAAAACAACAGAGCAAAAATATGGACAATGGGCAAAAGCATAGCTACAAATTTTTTAAAAAATGCTTCATAGAGGATGGTTTCCATTTGTAATTATTACTGAAGAGCACGGTATTGATTACCTCTGTGGTCTTGTGGGCCCTCTCATAGCCGTTCACAAGGGGGTAGACTTGTGAAGAGGTCTGGTCAGTGTACCTGGTTTTAAACCAGGCCCTGTGGGGATATGAGCGGACACTGCCATCAGCTGGGAACTTGTTATGATTAAGTATTAGACATAAATCTGGAAGCCTGCCAAGACTTTTTTGAAGACAGTGTGTGAGAAGCTCTGTATGATCACAAGCTTGGGAGGACTGAGGAAGAACAAAAGTCTGATTTTAAAACATGATGAAAAAAAGCTTATGTTCAATGTGCACTTATCTATGAGCAAGCCAATTTTAACAGACTAATAGTTTTCCTTGACCAAGTACAGGTTAGTTTATGTAACAGGCAAACTAGGATGATACAGTTACATCAGCTTTAGTGATTCCTGAAATCCTGTCATGACAAGGGAACCTGGTATCTTTCTTGAATCCACTGCTTTGCTTTTTTAATTAAGAGTAAGAAATATAAAATTCATTAGAGAGAAATATAAACATGGTGTAGAGTCTTAGTCTTTTAAAAAATCTTATATTAAAAAACATTTAGATGTTCTTCCCATTTTTTGAGTAGATGATTTGTTTTGGTGCTGTTAAGTATCATAAGCTGTTTGTAAATTTTGGAGACTAATCCCGCATTGGTCACATCATTTGCAAATATTTTCTCCTAGTGTGAGGGCTGTCTTTTCATTTTGTTTATGTTTCCTTTGCTGTGTGAAAGCTTTTGAGTATAAGTGAAAATGAAGTGAAAGTGAAAGTCACTCAGTCATGTCTGACTGTTTCCAACCCCATGGACTATACAGTTCATGGAATTCTCCAGGCCAAAATACTGGAGTGGGTAGCCTTTCCCTTCTCCACGGGATCTTCCCAACCCAGGGATTGAACCCAGGTCTCCCACATTGCAGGCAGATGCTTTACCAGCTGAGCCACAAGGACCCATTTTGTTTATTTTTGTTTTTATTTCTATGATTCTGAGAGATGGGTCGAAAAAGATGTTGCTACATTTTACATCAGAGAGCATTCTGGCTGTGTCTTCCTCTAGGAGTTTTATAATGTCTGCTCTCACACTTAAGTATTTAATCCATTTTGAGCTTATTTTTGTGTATTAGTTAAGGAATGATCTAATTTAATTTTTTACATGTGGCTGTCCCATTTTCCCAAAACCATTTGTTGAAGGGACTGTCTTTCCAACATTGTGTACGCTTGCCTCTTTTGTCATAGATTAATTGCCTATAGGTGCATGGGCTTATTTCTGGGTTTTCATCCTGTTCTATTGATCTATATGTCTACTTTTGTGCCAGGATCATACTGTTTTGATGACTGTAGCTTTGTAGTATAGCCTGAAGTTAGGGAGCCTGATTCCTCCAGCTCCTTTTTTTGTTGTTGTTGTTCTGTATTGCTTTGGCTACTTAGGATCTTTTGTGTCTCCAAACAAATTTTGAGATTTTTTGGTTCTAGTTCTGTGAAAAATGCCATTGGGCTTTTGATAGAGATTGCACTGAATCTGTACATTGCCTTGGGTTGTATAGTCATTTTGACAATATAGTCATTTCTTTCAATCCATGAACATGATATATCTTTCCACCTGTTTATGTCTTCTTTGATTTCCTTCATCAGCATCTTATAGTTTTTGGAGAACAAATCTTTTGTCTCCTTAGATAGGTTTATTCCTAAGCATTTTATTCTTTTTGATCTGATGGTAAATGAAACTGTTTCTTGAATTTCTCTTTCTGATCTTTTGTTGTTAGTATATAGAAATGCAACAGATTTCTGTGTATTAATTTGTAACATGCAATTTTGCCAAATTCATTGAAGATCTAAATAGACATTTCTCTAAAGACATACAGATGGCCAATAGCACATGAAAAGATGTTCAACATCACTAATTATTAGAGAAATACAAATCAAAACTATAATGAGATATACCACATCAGATGGTATCTCATTGATGAGATACAATGAGGTGATAACTAGAATGGCTATCATCAAAACAATCCACAAACAATAAGTGCTGGAGAGAATTTAGAGAGATGGGAACCCTCCTACACTGTTGATGGGAATGTAAATAAGTACAGCCACTATAGAGAATAGTATGGCGCTTCCTTAAAAAACTAAAAATAGAGCTACCATATGATGTGCAGTCCTACTCCTAAACATATATCTGGAGAAGAACATGATCCAAAAGGATACATGCACCCCAATATTCATTTCAGCACTATTTACAATAGCCAAGACATGGAAGCCACCTAAATGTCCATTGACAGAAGACTAGATGAAGATGTGGTCCATATATATAATGGAATATTACTCAGCCATTAACAAGAATGAATAATGCCATTTGCAGCAACGTGGATGGACCTAGAAAATGTCATGCTGAGTGAAGTAAGTCAGACAGAAAAGGAGAAACATCATATGACATCCCTTACATGTAGGATATAAAAAGAAATTATACAAATGAACTTACAACATAGAAAGAGACTCACAGACTTATAGAATGAACTTACGGTTGCCAGGGTAAAGGACTAGTTAGGGAATCTGGGATAGTCATGTAGACACTGCTTTGTTTAAAATGGATAACTAGCAAGGACTTATTGTATAGCACATGGAACTCTGCTCAATGTTATGTGGCAGCCTGAATGGGAGGAGGTCTGGGGGAGGATGGATGCATGCATATATATAGCTGAGTTCCTTTGTTGTTCACCTGAAACTATCACAATATTGTTAATTGGCTATACCCAATACAAAATAAAAAATTCAAAAGAAGAAAAAAAGACATTTAGATTTATAAGAATTCCAAATCCCGTAATGGGAATGTTTAATAATGACGATGCGCACGGTAAAGCTGAAGACTGTGTATTCTCAAAGAAAACATAAGAGCATGTTTTATTCTATAAATTGAGTAACTGCAGTTTTGATAGGATTTTAACATAATACTATATAATATGCTATAAATTATATATATTTATTTAGGTCTATATTGCACATTTTATTTATAAGAGGAAAAGAGCATGTTTAAAGAGATGGTAGTAGGAATTTAATGGAAGGTTATTAAAAGGAATGAGACATGAACCAATGGAAAATATTCAACATACTGAAGGAGTGTTGACTTAGATGTTTGATGAGGCATGTGTGCAAAGACATTCCAACTTCCAAATTCAGCACTGAGCAAACAGTGGTGCCAAATCCCAGAAATACTTGGAAGATGATAACAATTACATGCCATGTCCTTGGATGTGTTTTGACCAAGTTTTATTCCTAAATGGAGCATTATACCAGTCAGAAAATGCAACAATATACTATTTTGCCATATGATTTATCATGTTTAGAATAAGAACATTTTGTAAGTCAGATTCTAGGTACTCCTTGGCATTCTTTAAGAATACCAACTCAGGCAAATCCCCCACTTGATAAAGTGTTAATTTTGATACAAATTTGTGTGAGCTCTAGGCTTCCCTCATAGCTATTGGTTAAGAATCCTCCTGCAATTGTGGGAGACCTGAGTTCGATTCCTGGCTCAGGAAAATCCCCTGGAGAAGGGAAAGGCTACCCACTCCAGTATTCTGGCCTGGAGAATTCCATGAACTGTATAGTCCATGGGGTCACAAAGAGTCGGACACGACTGAGCGACCTTCACTTCCACTTTCACTTAGCTCTACCCTCAAGAATTTTCATTTCACTTTCTTAGTCACATGAAAATTGCCCCAGAGCACCTTTGTTATCCTCTGCTTTTCCACTTCTCAAGTATCTAAAATACTGCATAGAGCAACTCCACATGTACTCAGGTTTCTAGAAATACTTGGTGGGCTAAGTGTATAGGAAAACTTTCCTCTTTCTGTGCACTTTCCCCAAGTTATTGACTTTGAGACCCAGACCTGGAATTCCTTTCCTCTTTCCAAATATGGAGAAGGAAGTCAAATTCCACACAAACTCATGCAGATTATTGTCAGGTATATACAAAAAGTACCTTAGTGAATGGGCTCAAAGATGACTGTGTCCTTGCCAAAGAGTTCTACTCAATCCAGCCCTAGGAAAGGATCCATTTAGACATTTGCCTACTCAAGTTTAGGGTTAACCTAGATGCTTTAATTTTCGAGGTTGGCCAAAATGTCTTTTGCCACCTATTATCACCTCCATCTAAGAGCAGAAATTCTCAATAGCCTCCGTGATGGTCATTAAGAATTAGCTTTAGCTTTCCCAGCAAAGGGCAGTTCAGATTCTTCAAGGCTTCATACAAACTTGGCCCTTTCTTATCTCAGTATTCTCTCCAAACATAATCTCATCCATAACTCCAGCTTTTATTATCACCTCAGATGTGACAAGACGTAAATATTATCTCCATCTGATTCATCTCCACGGAACACCAAACCTGCATATCCTATTTTCTGTCTACTTCAGAACCCCTTTGAATATGTCAAACATACCTCAAAACTTGCCACATCCAAACATGTATTCATAAGTTCACCCACAAAATTAGCCCTGTTTCTTAACTTTAATTGTCTATTCAGTGCACAAAATGGAAACTAAGCCATCTTCCTTGACTTTCACACAATCCTGCTTCAAATTCTCCCACTTTTATCTCATAAATATCAAATCTATCAAATGATCTGTTTCTCCCATCGTATAATGCTATTATACAATGAAAACAGCTTAACTGATTTTGTCATATCAACTCTGATTCCATCTCATCTGTCTTGTGCCTGCAGCCAGAGTGATCTGTTCAAAAGGCAGATCTGAACTCTGCTTGAAACTCATTGTTATTGTTGTTCAGTTGCTCAGTCATATCTGACCATGTGATCACATGGACTGCAGTATGCTAGGCTTCTCGGTCCTTCACTATCTCCGGGAGTTTGTTCAGACTCATGTCCATTAAGTCAGGAACGCAACCCAACCATCTCATCCTCTGTTGCCCCCTTCTTCTCTTGTCCTCAGTCTTCCCCAGCATCAGGGTCTTTTAAAGTGAGCTGGCTCTTTGCATCAGTTGGCCAAAGTAAGGAGCTTCAGCTTCAACATTAGTCCTTCCAATGAATTTTCAGGACTGATTTCCTTTAGGCTTGATTGGTTTGACCTCCTTGCTGTCCAAAGGACTCTCAAGAGCCTTCTCTACAACCACAATTCAAAAACATCAATTCTTTAGTGCTCAGCTCTCTTTATGGTCCAACACTCATCCATACATGACTACTGGATCATCATTGAAAAATCAAAGTTTGACTATTTGGACATTTGTTGGCAAAGTGATGTCTCTGCTTTTTAATATTCTGTCTAGGTTTGTCACAGCTTTTCTTCCAAGGAGCAAGAGTCATTTAATTTCATGGCTTCAGTCACTCTCCACAGTGATTTTGGAGCCCAAGAAAATAAATTTGTCACTATTTCCATTTTTCCCCATCTATTTGCAATGAAGTGATGGGACCAGATGCCATGGTCTTTGTTTTGAATGTTGTTTTAAGCCAGCTTTTTCACTCTCCTCTTTCACCTCATCAAGAGGTTCTTCAGTTCCTCTTCACTTTATGCCATTAGGGTGGGTGTCATCTGAATAAAAGAGGTTATTGATATTTCTCCTGGCAATCTTGATTCCAGCTTGCACTTCATCCAGCCCAGCATTTCACATGATATACTCTGCATAGAAGTTAAATAAGCAGGGTGACAATATACAGCCTTGACGTACTCCTATCCCAATTTGGAACTAGTTTGTTGTTCCATGTCCAGTTCTAACTGTTGCTTCTTGACCTGCATACAGGATTCTCAGGAGGCAAGTCAGGTGGTCTGGTATTCCCAACTCTTTTTTTTTTTTTTAATTCCCATCTCTTTAAGAATTTTCCAGTTTGTTGTGATCCACACATTCAAAGGCTTTAGCCTAGTCAATGAAGCAAAATTAGATGTTTTTTCTGGAATTTCCTTGCTTTTTCTATGATCGAACACATGTTGACAATTTTTTCTGTGGTTCCTCTGCCTTTTCTAAATCCAGTTTGTACATCTGAAAGTTTTTGGTTCATGTACTGTTGAAGTCTAACTTGAAGGATTTTGAGTGTTACCTTGCTAGCACGTGAAATGGGTGCAACTGTGTGGTAGTTCAAACATCCTTTGGCATTGCCTTTCTTTGGGATTGGCATGAAAACTGACCTTTTCCAGTCCTGTGGCCACTGCTGAGTTTTCCAAATTTGCTGGCATGTTGAATGTAGCATTTTAATAGCATCATCTTTCAGGATTTGAAAGAGCTCAACTAAAATCCCATTGCCTCCACTAGCTTTGTTTGTAGTAATGCTTTCTAAGGCCCACTTGACTTCACACTCCTGGATGTCTGGCTCTAGGTGAGTGATCGCACCATCATGGTTATCCAAATCATGAAGACCATTTTTTTGTATAGTTCTTCTGCGTATTCTCTCCACTTCTATTTAATATCTTCTGCTTCTGTTAGGTCCATACCGTTTCTGTCCTTTATTGTGCCCCCTGGGAAGCTCTAAAACGCTAGAGTGAGTTCTTCTTTTGACAATGTCCAGATTCCTTTATCGAAGCCCTTCGAAGGCTAAGCTGCTCCTTCTTCTCCATCGTTGCCTTTTACCACATTCCCACGTGATTTCCTTGCTCTTGCCACATGTCACAATTACCCTCATCATGTCCTCTCCTGCCAAAGCACCTTTGCACAGGCACTTTTTAGGACTTTCTGGAAAGCTCTCCTCACCCTTCATTGCCTAGTTAACTCACAGTAATCCTTTAAATCGCAGGTCAAGTATGATATTTTCAGGAATGTCTCTCCTGATTTTCTAACTCCATTAAATCCCTCCTTATAATTCCCATAACATTTTTCACAGTTGCAATATTATTTATGCTTGTAGAATATGTGAATGAATTCTTGTTTCTGGCTGTAGACTTTACAATACAAAGAGAATGCTTGCATTTGTCTACTTGATACATATTCACTGCTCTCTCTCTCCCCTCCTCTAGTAACTAGTTATTTGACCTTGAGAGAGACATTTAATTCCTTCATATAGAAAGATTACCCATATTCCTATGTATGCAGTAATACTATAAATTACATATTTTGTATAAGCCATATTTTGAGGATTAGAAGTGACTATGTAGAGTTTGAAAATTCCTAGCAGAGTGCCCAACAAGTATGGACACTCAATACAAGCTGTATATTTATAACACTTATTAAACTGCAAATCTATAATAGGGACTAAAGATTTGAGGACTTTTCAGACAGTACTTTGCAGACCAGTCAATATCTCATCAATCCAGCAGATCCTTTTCTAAAACAAGTGAGACCACTGGACCCTCCGGATCACTTTTTCAGAACAGAGAATTAACTTTGAAACACTCAGAATGCAATTATTCTTTCCTTCTGGATATGGTCAAATTCTTTCATTTAGGATTTTGCTTGAATAACCATATATATCACAGTAATAAAATTATCAGTATCTTATACAGATATAACGCATTTTATATGCCAGGCATTTTATTAATTAAATCTGGCCATAATCAAATGAAAAGTTGTTACTATACCCTTTTTATAGATGGGGAATTGGAGGCTGTGTGAGACCATGTAATTGCCCAAGGTCACAGCTGGTATGTGGTACAACCAGAACTCAACTCCTACAAATGGTTTGTCATAAGCTGCAAGCACATAGAAACCACTTGGCCTGGTTTCCTGTGTCCAGATCTGGTTTCCATCAGCTGGCATGATGTAATTAAGTATTTCTTTTGTACCTTCACCCCACAGGGTGCTGGTTTGGATATTATGTTCTATGGTCATTCTTTATTTTGGTGGAGTGAAAGGAACACTAGGGCAACTGTAGGAGAATGACTTCAGGTCCTGACTACACCATCCTGCTTGTACTGCCTCAGGAAATCTCATTTGTTTGGTTTAGTCAAAGTATTTAATTATTCTCAGCACTTTAGAGATTAAACAAATTACCATCAGAAATATTTTGCAGAAGATTAGAATTGACGCTATGGGTTGAAAGTTGATATCCGCAGTTTATGATGCTTTAAGCAGCTGCCAAGAGCTCATGTGATTTGAGGATTTGAGACTGATCTGCATGTGCCTGAGATTAGAGTGGGCACACCTCTCAGTAGGTGTTACAGAGAATTCATGCTGTGCAGAGTTTTATTTTGTGTATTAAGTCAAAAGATACATTTAGGAGATTAAATGGAATGCCCCTCAGAGTAAATTCATTCATCTATCTTTTCTGCCTAAAAATACAATACAAATGAAAAACTAAATAATCTCAAAAAATATCAAGAAAAGCATGAGTGTTTCAACTAAATGAACTAAAGGGGATGAGGAATGAATATAAACTTGTTTTACACTAAGGAAAAGAAAAGCAGTGTGCCACCTTCTATTTTAACCAAGAAGTGACTTCCATATCCTAGTTGGATATGGTGGTGGGAGACAAGCTCTTTATGACCAAACTGCATATTTCTCAGAGAAATCTGTTTTCAAGAGTCTTGTGTTTCAATACTAAAAAAATATAGAGAAATTCTAGAGAAAAGAAAAAAAATCATATTTCTACACTGAACTCCCCTATATATATAAATATATATATTATATGCACACACACTCATATATATTATATGCACACATACATTCATTTCTGTGAATACCACTAGTGTTGTGGTGTTAGGTGACAACAGTGCAGCTCTTAGGAGTTTGAAACTTTTGATAAGGCAGAACAACATCTTTTCCCCGTAAATTCTTCCAAGATTTTTATAGTAAATGAAATTTTTAGACTTCTGTTAAGATTGTCAGATACTCTGACATTAGTTTTCAAACAGAACAGTTCCTGCCAACCTCAAACAAAACAAAACAGTGAAACCATAATTAGTGGAACAAACGCCCTTTCATAAAAAGCCTAGTGACATTTTCAGTGAACTGTATTTTGCCCAAGCCTACTCTTTACACCTAACTCTTAGCAGGAGGCATAATAATCCCCCTTTTCAAATGAAGAACATGTGACTTATGAAGTTAAATTATTTTAGTTCAGTTCAGTCACTCAGTCATGTCTGTCTCTTTGCGACCCCATGGACTGCAGCATGCCAGACTTCCTGTCCATCACCAACTTCAGGAGCATGCTCAAACTCATATCCACCGAGTCAGTGATGCTATCCAACCATCTGAGACTCTGTCAGCCCTTCTCTTCCTGCCTTCAATCTTTCCCAGCATCAGGGTCTTTTCAAATGAGTCAGTTCCTCGCATCAGGTGGCCAAAGTATTAGAGTTTCACCTTCAGCATCAGTCCTTCTAATGAATATTCAGGACTGATCTCCTTTAGGATGGACCGGTTGGATCTCCTTGCAGTCCAAGGGACTCTCAGGAGTCTTCTCCAACACCACAGTTCAAAAGCATCAATTCTTCAGCACTCAGCTTTCTTTATGGTCCAACTCTCACAACCATATATGACTACTGGAAAAGCCACAGCTTTGTCTATATGGACCTTTGTTGGCAAAGTAATGTCTGTGCTTTTTAATATGCTGTCTACGTTGGTCATAACTTTTCTTCCAAGGAGCAAGCGTCTTTTAATTTCATGACTGCATTCACCATCTGCAGTGATTTTGGAGCCCAAGAAAATAAAGTCTGTCACTATTTCCATTGGTTCCAATCTATTTGCCATGAAGTGATGAGACGGATGCCATGATCTTAGTTTTCTGAATGTTGAGTTTTAAGCCAACGTTTTCACTCTCCTCTTTCACTTTCATCAAGAGGCTCTTCAGTTCCTCTTTGCTTTCTGTCAAAAGGGTAATTCAGTTCAGTTCAGTCACTCAATCACATCTGACTCTTTGCGACCCCATGAACCAAAGCACACCAGGCCTCCCTGTCCATCACCACTGCCGGAGTTTACCCAAACCCATGTCCATTGAATCGGTGATGCCATCCAGCCATCTCATCCTCTGTCATCTCCTACTCCTCCTGCGCTCAATCTTTCCCAGCATCAGGGCCTTTTCAAATGAGTCAGGTCTTCATATCAGGTGGCCAAAGTATTGGAGTTTCAGCTTCAACATCAGTCCTTCCAGTGAACACCCAGGACTGATTTCCTTTAGGATGTACTGGTTGGATCTCTTTGCAGTCCAAGGGACTCTCAAAAGTCTTTTCCAACACCACAGTTCAAACACATCAATTCTTTGGTGCTCAGCTTTCTTTATAGTCCAACTCTCATATCCATACGTGACTACTGGAAGAATGATAGCTTTGACTAGATGGACCTTTGTTGGCAAAGTAATGTCTCTGCTTTTTAATATGCTATCTAGGTTGGTCATAAGGGTAGTGTTATCTGCATATCTGAGGTTATTGATATTTCTCCTGGCAATCTTGATTCCAGCTTGTGCTTCATCCAGCCCGGCATTTCACATGATGTACTCTGCATATAAGTTAAATAAGCAGGATGACGATATACAGCCTTGACGTACTCCTTTCCCAATTTGGAACCAGTCTGTTGTTCCTTGTTTGGTTCTAACTATTGCTTCTTGACCCGCATATAGATTTCTCAGGAGGCAGGTAAGGTGGTCTGATATTCTGATCTCTTAAACAATTTTCCACAGTTTGTTGTGACCCACACAGTCAAAGGCTTTAGTGTAGTCAATGAAGCAGAAGTAGATGTTTTTCTGAGATTCTCTTGCTTTTTCTAATCCCTTGAATCTATTTGTCACTTCCACTGTATAACTGTAAAGGATTTGATTGAGGTCATATCCAAATGGTCTAGTGGTTTTCCCTACTTTCTTAAATTTAAGTCTGATTTTGCAGTAAGGAGTTCATTATCTGATCTACAACAATGTGATTGCCTTTAAATAAGGAAACAGATTGCTCTTTAACATTTAAAAAAGCACTTTCAGGCAGTAGAAAACTAATAGGTAATAGATTTCATATGTGTTCACAGTAGAAGTTATTGTGTTCCCTAATAAATTCATATTTATAAGGGAATTCTTTTAGGGGCTACTCTTAGGTATGAGAGCTTCCAGGGTAGCTCAGGGGTAAAGAATCTGCCTGCAATGCAGGAACCGCGGGTTTGATCCCTGGGTCAGGAAGATTCCCTGGAGGAAGAAATGGCAACCCATTCCAGCATTCTTCCCTGGAGAATACCATGGACAGAGGGGCCTGGCAGGCTATAGTCCATAGGGTCTCAAAGTGTTGGACATGACTGAAGTAACTTAGTGTGCAGGCACACTCAGGTATAAATCAGGAATTTCAGAATATTTTCACAAGATAAGCAGCTGCTATTTGAGGTTTCTGTCATTGCAGACCAGTCCCCAAGTGGTGTTGGTGGGACCAGCTGTAGATTCTAGTGAGTAAATTTAAAAAAATATATTCAAAATAAGGTACCCACCCATTGAAATGATTGCTATATTTGCTTTTCAAGGTAGTTCAAGAATCACCAAGATAGGGACTTTCTGGTGGTCTAGTGGTTGATACTTTGCCTTCCAGTGCAGGGGGTGCAGATTCAATCCTGGTCAGCAAATTAAGATCCCACATGCCTTGCAGCTAAAAAAATCAAAACCTAAAACAGAAGCAATACTGTAACAAATTCAATAATGACTTTGAAAATGGTCCATAGCAAAAAAAAAAAAAAAAAGAATAACCAATATCTGTTATGTGGTTTCATAACTAGACTCCAACTTGCTATAATTAAAATCTTCCCTTTTTATTTATTTTTTTCTTTTTGGGGTGAGAAGAGGATAGAAAAATCAAAGCCATATTTAGAAATATTCTGGATGAAATCTTAAGAAGCTCTTTGAGGTTTTCAAGTTAAATTATTGAGTATGAAAACTGAGACATTTGTTTTCTATTTCCCTTATTCATTCCCAAGAGTTCTAATCATGTTTCTTACACCAGTTGCCTCAAGAGTCAGAAACAAATTTTCAACTCAAAGTAGTCATAGCTGCAAGGAAAAGTCAGATGGAAGAGGTGGACTGTATCAAGCTATCCAGAAAGAGCCAATTAAATGAATGACATACAGCTAGAGCAGACAGGTGAGGGAGCAATAGGTGGCCATCCATCAGAGAAGAGATTGGCCTGTAGAGGAAGCACAATAAGAAGGGACCTTAACAGTGGTCATTAGAGAGCATCCTGACATCTGGAAATTTGACCTAACAACATGTAGCAGGGCATGCCCAATATTTTTCTTTAGCCCCTCCTGATCTGCTCCCTTCTCCGTCCCACTCTCTGGACTCTGGGAAGCTGAGCTGTATGCACTACATTAGCATTGCTCTTTGCCCTCTAGTTTCTAGTTGAAGTTACCCAAGGGACCTTGCAGGCATCCCTCATAGGTCAGTCAGTAAAGGATCTGCCTGCAATACAGGAGTCTCAATTTCAATTCCTGGGTCAGAAAGATCCCTTGGAGAAGGAAGTGGCAGCACTTTCCAGTAATCTTGCCTGGAGAATCCCATGGACAGGGGATCCTGGCAGGCTGTAGCCCATGGGGTCGCAAGAGTCTGACAGGACTCAGCGACTAAACCACTACTACCACAAGGGACCTTGCAAGGTGTAGGAGGATAAGAGGAGAACGAGACTATAATATTTATTTCCTCCCTTCCTTTTGGCTCACCATAATTTGACTGTGTCCTTCTATAAGAGACCTGTTTGGGTGGTCTCTGGTTTCAATAATTTATCCCTTCCTTGGAATTCAGGGCTAGAAGTGGAGTAGTGATACTTCACCATTACTAGCCCTAGGGCATTACACTTCTCTTTCTTGGGTTTCTTAAACACTGCCATCACATTTGTACATAATTATAATATATATTTATATATTTATATATTCCATAGTATTCTTATTAAACTTTCCTCAAAGTACCTATTTTCAGTGGACCATCTGTTATCTACTGTATACCCCAGTGATAAGCAAGGATAGTCATTAAAACAGAAGAAGAATGATTTTCATTGAATCCTTAAAAAGTAATTTAAGACTCCATTTCAAAAAGATGGATTTAAAAGGCAGAATATCAGGACAAGGACTAGGAATAAGAGAATCATTTGGCATTTGATGTGTTTTCTTAAGAAATATGGCCTAATTTGATGGGCTGGCCAAACAAATCAGGAGTCAATTTTTATTTATTTTTCCATCTGTTCATAAAATCGGTTATTCAGCAAATATTTATAGAATGGAAATTCTATGCCTGACTCTGCACTAGGTGCAGTGCTACATAGGGAAGAGACAAATAGGTTTCTCCATAGAATCGGTGTGGATGAAGATGAGTAGATGAAATTCTGGGAAATGGTCTGTGGAGCCACTAGTCTATGGAGACATTGGTCAGATCGTATTGAAGATTTTATATTCAATCTCTACGAGAGAAAAGGGTAGGTACACTTCCCAACTCATTCTTTGAAGTTAGTATTACAAAAAGTAGGCAAAGATAGCACAGAAAACAAGACAGCAGACAAACACCCATCATGAATACAGGTGCATCATGGTCCATTGTGCTTTATTCCAGGAAAGCAAGATACTTATTCAACATTTGAAACTCACTCAGTGTAATCCACCATATTGACGAGCTGAAGAGTAAAAATCACATGACTATGTGATGCAGAAAAGCATTTGACAAAATTCAACATCCATTCATATTAAACTCTTTTCAGAAAAATAGAATTAGAGGGGAATTTCTCAACTTGATAAGTGAGATCTTTGAAAACGTATCTGTTAGCATTATACTTAATAACAAAAGACTGAACGCTGGCCATATATGCTCAAGAACAATACAAGAATATCCCATCTTACCATTCATATTACGTAATTCTGGAAGTACTATCCAGTGCAGTAAGGCAAGAAAACGAAAGAAAAAGCATACAGATCCTAAAAGAAGAAGAAAAAAAATCCCTGTTTGCAGATAACTTGATTATCTATGTAGAAAATCCCAGGGAATATACCAAAAAAAAACTCTTAATAATAACAAATGACTTCAGTAAGGTCACAGGATACAAAATAAACATACAAAATTCATAATATTTCTGCATAACAATGAACATGAAGACCACAAATTTGTTAAAATATACAGTGCCTTATACAACCACTCAAAAAATTGTATACTTAGGTATAAATCTAAGAAAATATGTACAAGCTATAAGATGAAAGCTAAACAAGGCTAATGAAAGAATATTTTTATAAAAATCTGATTTAATACAGATGCACACTGTGTTCATACATTAAAAAACTAATCATAGTAAAGATATCAATTCTCCCCAAGTTACTACATATTTAACATAATTCCTATCAAAATCTAAGCAAGATTTTATTTTAGATATACATGAGATTATTCTAACAGTATTAGGAATGGTAAAGAAACTAGAATAGCTAAAATAGATTTTCAAAAGAAAAATAAATTGAAGGGAATCAGTCTGCTTGATTTCAGGGCTTACATAGCCTCAGTTATCAAGTGTGTGGCATCAGCAGAAGGATAGACACATACATCAGTGGAACTAAACTGAGAACCCAGAAATATGCCCACACAAATAAACCTGATTCTGATAAAAGTACAAAAGCAATTCAAAGAAGAAAAATAGCCATTTACAAAATAGTGCTAGAACAACTGGACATCTACAAGCAAAGTACATGAAACCTCAGGCTAAATCTTGTATCTTATATAAAATTTAATTAAATTGCATTATGAACTTAAATGTCAAACATAAACTTTCAATACTTAAAGAAACATACACACTCAGAAGAAATACCCTTGGTTCCAGAGCTTGGCAAAATGTTCTGAAATCTGACACCAAAACATGAGACACAAAAAGGGAAATTTGATAAATTAGACTTCATCAAGATTAAAAAGCTTTGCTCCTTGGAGAACTCTGTGAAACTGAAAAGACAAGCCACAGAGTAGGAGAAAATATCTGCGAGTCACACATCAACGAAAGGAATAATATGTAGACTATATGAAGAATTTTCAAAGTTCAGTTCAGTTCAGTCACTCAGTCGTGTCCTACTCTTTGCGACCCCATGAACCACAGCACGCCAGGCCTCCCTGTCCATCACCAACTCCCAGAGTTTACCCAAACTCATGACCATTGAGTTGGTGATGCCATCTGACTATCTCATCCTCTGTTGTCCCCTTTTCCTCCTCCCTTCAATCTTTCCCAACATCAGAGTCTTTTCAAATGAGTCAGGTCTTCACATCAGGTGGCCAAAGTATTGGAGTTTCAGCTTCAACATCAGTCCATCCAATGAACACCCAAGGACTGATCATCTTTAGGATGGACTGGTTGGATCTCCTTGCAGTCCAAGGGACTTTCAAGTGTCTTCTCCAACACCACAGTTCAAAAGCATCAGCACTCAGTTCTTCAGCACTCAGCTTTCTTTATAGTCCAACTCACATATCCATATATGACCACTGGAAAAATCATAGCCTTGACTAGAAGGACCTTTCTTGAAAAAGTAAGGTCTCTGCTTTTTAATATGCTGTCTAGGTCGGTAATAACTTTCCTTCCAAGGAGTTTTCAAAACTCAATATTGAAAATTGAACAATTCAATTAGAAACTTAGCACGGTACATGTACAGATATTTCATTGAAGAGGATATACAAATGTCAAATAAGCACATGAAAAGTGTCAACAGCATTCGCTATTCAGTTCAGTTCCATTCAATTCAGTCACTCAGTTGTCTCCGATTCTTTGAGACCCCATGAATTGCAGCATGCCAGGCCTCCCTATCCATCATCAAATCCCAGAGTTCACTCAAACTCACATCCATCAAGTTGGTGATGCCATCCAGCCATCTCATCCTCAGTCGTCCCCTTCTCCTGCCCCCAATCCCTCCCAGCATCAGAGTCTTTTCCAATGAGTCAACCCTTCACATAAAGTGGCCAAAGTACTGGAGTTTCAGCTTCAGCATCATTCCTTCCAAAGAACACCCAGGGCTGATCTCCTTCAGAATGGACTGGTTGGAGCTCCTTGCAGTCCAAGGGGCTCTCAAGAGTCTTCTCAATCACCACAGTTCAAAAGCATCAATTCTTCGATGCTCAGCTTTCTTCATAGTCCAACTCTCACATCCATACGTGACCACTGGAACAACCATAACCTTGACTGACAGACCTGTGTTGGCAAAGTAATGTCTCTGCTTTTGAATATGCTATCTAGGTTGGTCATAACTTTCCTTCCAAGGAGTAAGTGTCTTTTAATTTCATGGCTGTCTGACACTGTTTCTACTGTTTCCCCATCTATTTCCCATGAAGTGATGGGACCAGATGCCATGATCTTCGTTTTCTGAATGTTGAGCTTTAAGCCGACTTTTTCACTCTCTTCTTTCACTTTCATCAAGAGGCTTTTGAGTTCCTCTTCACTTTCTGCCATAAGGGTGGTGTCATCTGCATATCTGAGGTGATTGATATTTCTCCTGGCAATCTTTTTTTTTTTTTAATTTTTACTTTACAATTCTGTATTGGTTTTGGCATAGATTATTCCAGCTTGTGCTTCTTCCAGCCCAGCGTTTCTCATGATGTACTCTCCATAGAAGTTAAATAAGCAGGGTAACAATATACAGCCTTGATGTACTCCTTTTCCTATTTGGAACCAGTCTGTTGGCCAAGTCCAGTTCTAACTGTTGCCCCCTGACCTTTATATAGGTTTCTCAAGAGGCAGGTCAGGTGGTCTGGTATTCCCATCTCTTTCAGAATTTTCCACAGTTTATTGTGATCCACACAGTCAAAGGCTTTGGCATACTCAATAAAGCAGAAAGAGATGTTTTTCTGGAACTCTCTTGCTTTTTCCATGAGCCAGCAGATGTTGGCAATTTGATCTCTGGTTCCTCTGCTTTTTCTAAAACCAGCTTGAACATCTGGAAGTTCATGGTTCATGTATTGCTGAAGCCTGGCTTGGAGAATTTTGAACATGACTTTACTAGCATGTGAGATGAGTGCAATTGTGCCATAGTTTGAGCATTCTTTGGCATTGCCTTTCTTTGGGATTGGAATGAAAATGGACCTTTTCCAGTCCTGTAGCCACTGCTGAGTTTTCCAAATTTGCTGCCATATTGAGTGCAGCACTTTCACAGCATCATCTTTCAGGATTTGAAATAGCTCAACTGGAATTCCGTCACCTCCACTAGCTCTGTTCGTAGTGATGCTTTCTAAGGCCCACTTGACTTCACATTCCAGGATGTCTGGCTCTAGGTGAGTGATCACACCATCGTGATTATCTGGGTCATGAAGATCTTTTTTGTACAGTTCTTCTGTGTATTCTTGCCACCTCTTCTTAATATCTTCTGCTTCTGTTAGGTCCATACCATTTCTGTCCTTTATCAAGCCCATCTTTGCATGAAATGTTCCCTTGTTATCTCTAATTTTATTGAAGAGATCTCTAGTCTTTCCCATTCTGTGGTTTTCCTCTATTTCTTTGCATTGATCACTGAAGAAGGCTTTCTTATCTCTTCTTGCTCTTCTTTGGAACTCTGCATTCAGACGCTTATATCTTTCCTTTTCTCCTTTGTTTTTTGCCTCTCTTCTTTCCACAGCTATTTGTAAGGCCTCCCCAGACAGCCATTTTGCTTTTTTGCATTTCTTTTCCATAGGGATGGTCTTGATCCCTATCTCCTGTACAATGTCACGAACCTCATTCCATAGTTCATCAGGCACACTATCTATCAGATCTAGGCCCTTAAATCTATTTCTCACTTCCACTGTATAATCATAAGGGATTTGATTTAGGTCATACCTGAATGGTCTAGCAGTTTTCCTTACTTTCTTCGATTTAAGTCTGAATTTAGTAATAAGGAGTTCATGATCTGAGCCATAGGCAGCTCCTGGTCTTGTTTTTGTTGACTGTATATAGCTTCTCAATCTTTGGCTGCAAAGAATATAATCAATCTGATTTCAGTGTTGACCATCTGGTGATGTCCATGTGTAGAGTCTTCTCTTGTGTTCTTGGAAGAGGGTGTTTGCTATGACCAGTGCATTTTCTTGGCAAAACTCTATTAGTCTTTGCCCTGCTTCATTCTGCATTCCAAGGCCCAGTTTGCCTGTTGCTCCAAGTGTTTCTTGACTTCCTACTTTTGCATTCCAGTCCCCTATAATGAAAAGGACATCTCTTTTGGGTGTTAGTTCTAAAAGGTCTTGTAGGTCTTCATAGAACCACTCAACTTCAGCTTTTCAGAATTACTGGTTGGGGCATAGGCTTGGATTACTGTGATATTGAATGGTTTGTCTTGGAAACGAACAGAGATCATTCTGTCGTTTTTGAGATTGCATCCAAGTACTGCATTTTGGACTCTTTTGTTGACTCTGATGGCTACTCCATTTCTTCTGAGGGATTCGTGCCCCCAGTAGTAGATACAATGGTCATCTGAGTTAAATTCACCCATTCCAGTCCATTTTAGTTCGCTGATTCCTAGAATGTTGACGTTCACTCTTGCCATCTCTTGTTTGACCACTTCCAATTTGCCTGATTCATGGACCTGACATTCCAGGTTCCTATGCAGTATTGCTCTTTACAGCATCGGACCTTGCTTCTATCAGCAGTCACATCCACAGCTGGGTATTGTTTTTGCTTTGGCTCCCTCCCTTTATTCTTTCTGTAGTTATTTCTCCACTGATCTCCAGTAGCGTGTTAGGCACCTACTGACCTGGGGAGTTCCTCTTTCAGTATCCTACCATTTTGCCTTTTCATACTGTTCATGGGGTTCTCAAGGCAAGAATACTGAAGTGGTTTGCCATCCCCTTTTCTAGTGGACCACATTCTGTCAGACCTCTCCACCATGACCTGCCCGTCTTGGGTTGCCCCAGGGACATGGCTTGGTTTCATTGATTTAGACAAGGCTGTGGTCCTAGTGTGATTAGATTGATTAGTTTTCTGTGAGAATGGTTTCAGTGTGTCCACCCTCTAATGCCCTCTTGCAACATCTACCATCTTATTTGGGTTTCTCTTACCTTGCGCATGGGGTATCTCTTCACGGCTGCTCTAGCAAAGCGCAGCCACTGCTCCTTACCTTGGACGAAGGGCATCTCCTCACCACCGCCCTTCCTGACCTTCAAGGTGTGATAACTCCTCTAGGCCCTCCTGCGCCAGCGCAGCCACGTATCTCTAATTTTCTGGAAGATATCTCTAGTCTTTCCCATTCTGTTGTTTTCCTCTATTTCTTTGCATTGATCACTGAGGAAGGTTTTCTTATCTCTCCTTGCTATTCTTTGGAACTCTGCATTCAGATGCTTATATCTTTCCTTTTCTCCTTCGTTTTTCATTTCTCTTCTTTTCACAGCTATTTGTAAGTTCAGTTCAGTTCAGTTGTTCAGTAGTGTCTGACTCTTTGCAACCCCATGGACTGCAGCACACCAGGCTTCCCTGTCTATCCCCAACTCCTTGCTTGCTCAAACTCATGTCCATTGAGTCAGTGATGCCATCCAACCATCTCATCCTCTGTCAGCCCCTTCTCCTCCTGCCCTCAATCTTTCCCTGCATCAGGGTCTTTTCAAATGAGTCAGGTCTTCGCATGAGGTGGCCAAAGTATTGGAGTTCAGCTTCAGCATCAGTCCTTACAATGAACACCCAGGACTGATTTCCTTTAGGATGGACTGGTTGGATCTCCTAGCTGTCCAAGGGGCTCTCAAGAGTCTTCTCTAACACCACAGTTCAAAAGCATCAATTCTTCTGCATTCAGCTTTCTTTATAGTCCAATTCTCACATCCATACATGACCACTAGAAAAACCATAGCCTTGACTAGACGGACCTTTGTTTGCAAAGTAATGTCTCTGCTTTTCAACATGCTAACTAGGTTGGTCATAACTTTTCTTCCAAGGAGTAAGCATCTTTTAATTTCATGGCTACAGTCACCACCTGCAGTGATTTTGGAGCCCACAAGATAAAGTCTGTCTCTGTTTCCATTGTTTCCCCATCTATTTGCCATGGAGCGATGGGACCAGATGCCATGATCTTTGTTTTCTGGATGTTGAGTTTTAAGCTAACTTTTCCACTCTCCTCTTTCACTTTTGTCAAGAGGCTCTTTAGTTCTTCTTTGCTTTCTGCCATAAGGGTGATGTCATCTGCTTATCAGAAGTTATTGATATTTCTCCCAGCAATCTTGATTCCAGCTTGTACTTCATCCAGCCCAGCATTTTCATGATATACTCTGCATATAAGTTAAATAAGCAGGGTAATAATATATAGCCTTGAGGTACTCCTTTCCCAATTTGGAACCAGTCTATTGTTCCATGTTCAGTTCTAACTGTTGCTTCTTGCTGCCACACTCACCACATGGGTATTGTTAGAATAGGGACAAGAAGAAAATATTTTCCTATTAAGAATGGAAGAGGATTGGAGGCTCACAGTATTGTGGTTCACAGAAAGGCTGCAGCCCTCTTGGGCAACATAAAGCCTCTTTATTTTGGGAGAGATGGGAGTGCCTAGATTCTGTGCTAAGGGAAAAATTCTGCTGTGCATTGTTTTACAAGGCTACTGATTCCATCATCAGAGATGTGTATCCTTGTCTGTTATTTGCTTGGCCTCATGTAAAATACGAATCAAATGTCTCCTGTCAGTATAAGGAGTTTATATTTTTGTGTGTGTGCTTGTTTGTATATTTAACTCTGAACAAAGAATTTTTGGTGAAAATTGTTAAAATCTAAGTAATAAGAAGGAAGGAAAAATTAACCTTGTGAAATGCTTTGCAAGTTTAAAGAAATGAGCTAGATAAATAAATGTGAAAAAAGCATTGTTAAGCAGGTGTCCTCCAATTTAAAAAAAAAAAGAAAAAAGCAAATTGTAAAATAATAGGCACAGAAAATAAGTCTTTTATTTGCAAGCATAAGTTAACACAGACACAGAGATAAAATATTTTACAATTTTCAAGAGTACATGTATATGTGTGTAAATATATGGGAAACATTTTGGAAGATTACACAACAAACTAAAATCACCTCATTCCAATAACTAAAAAATTAGAATTGACAGTGTTTGTCACAGAAAACTATCATTCCTGGTAATGTTTTAATTTTTAAACAGAGAAAAATATCACTTGAGGGATTTGAAATTTTGAAAACAGTAAAAACTGGAGTGAAATACACCAACATGTTAGCAGTAATGGACACAAGTGATTGAACTGTGATTGCATTTTCTTTGCTCCATTTAGTATTTCTCTGTGTTTCTTAGGAACATATCTTTCTATTTAAAATTTTAAATCATCCAAAGAATTTTAATGAAAATCAATTATGATATATGCATAAATGCAGATACTATCACATTAAAACCTAGATGGTTTTTCTTGTCATGAAAAGTTGTTCACACTGTTTGGTTAACTAAGGACAGTTTGCAGAGTAGAATATCATCTTTAAAATTATAGATTGTTGTCAGAAATAATCAATCTATAATAAGAAGAGAGTTTTATTCTAGCTAAACTGAGGACAATAGCCCAGGAGACAGTTTCTCAAATAGCTTTGAGGAAGTATTCCAAAGAGGCATAGTTTTCAGCACATTTTATATCTTGTCCTACCAAAGAAAGGGTACATGCTTTTAAAGTTTCAGTAAAAAGACAAATCAGCACACGCACAGTGAGTTAATGTGGCCTTGATTCCTGAGTAGGTCACTTTATCATCAAAGGAGTGCTAGTACGAACATCCTAGGAAAGGGAGGCAGTTACCTCTACCTTCAAAATGGACATTCTTTACCCCAGACAGTGTACTATTTGCTTCAGTGCTTAAAGCAGATGGACCCTGTAGGTGTGATAGGCCCAAACCAATCTGTTCTAGTTAGCATAAAGTTTAAGTTACATTATGTATAAGCCAGTATGACTTCCCTAAACTTCAATATATGAAAATATCTTCCATCAGGATTACCATTTATTTTCAAGAAACAGAAACCCCCACAAGCTAGCTTATGAAGAAATTTTTTTGTAAAGAATCGTGTATCACAGAGACATGCAAGAAGAAGAGGCACGCCTTATGCAGACAGAGGTGAGAAACATAGTGTTTACAAAGAAGCTGTAACTGAAAGATCAACGCTGCCATTCCCTGGGATGTAGAGTTTTCCTCCAAAGCATTTGCCACGGGAACTACTCCACAGAAATGGCAGCCTAGAACTTAACTTCTGAGTCAAGGGATTGTCCTAGCTCCCTTCTCCCTTATTTCTTTCTTTTCTGGCCGGAAGTGTGGGTGCTCAGTATGCCATACCAAGGACATTTAGGGGACGTCATCTGGATGTGTCTCATTGCCCAGAAATACTCAACTACATTTTGAGTATTTTTGAGTATTAGAAGATAGGTACTATCATCTATCTTACTACTTCATGGCTGTCAAAGCTGTTGTCCCCTCAATTAATTTGATCACTTCAGCTAGTTAGAACCCACCATTTTTGGTGATGTTGCTGAGTTTCACAACTGGAAACATATACAATTCACGTCAGAATCTTCTCTACCACTTTTGTGAAGAATATAGCATATAGCAGTGCAGGCACGCGCAGCCGTGTCTGACTCATCGCGACACCGTGGACTGTAGCCCGCCAGGCTCCTCTGTCCATGGGATTTCCCAGGCAAGAATCCTGGAGTGGGGTGCCATTTCCTGCTCCAGGGGACCTTCCCAACCAAGTCTCTTGTGCCTCCTCCATTGGCAGGTGGATTCTTTACCACTGGGCCACCTGGGAAGCCCATACAACATGTAATTTTACCCAAATAACCTCAAACCCTCAGTCTTCAGTAGTAATTCAGAAGCAAAATCTCCTGAAAAGATAATTCTGTAAGTAAACATAAAAACTTCGATTATATTTGGATTTAATTATAAATAGACCTCCACACCTTTTGAGCAGATTTGCTCCTCAAAACCACTATGTCTTTAATATAAAGAAGTTTACTTCAAACAGAAAAGTAGCAAGTACTGTTAAGTGCTTCCTTCAAAATTTTACTATGAAATGTGGAAATAATACAAAATAGCTAATTCATTCATAGTCTAAATATATCATCTAAAAGTGGATCTGAGTGGATCTGCATAATCTGTAAAGGAAAGCTTGTTCTACAGATTTCAGTGTTCTCTGAATGAAAATTCAACTCGTGTTGCAAATAGATGCCCTCTGCTATAATGGAATAAACCTGAATTTTAAGCATTTTATTTAGAATCTGATAGCAAACTCTTCAACTATAATTAAAAATTAATTTTAAATGGCTGCACTTTTTAAGGAACAAAACCAAGACAACGATGCTGTAATTTGAAATTAGACTAAATGCCTGCTTCCCTTTACGTCTCCATGAAAGGCCAAAGACACTGTTCCTTATCTTTAAATTCTGGAAAAAGCCAGTCATTTAAATGATAACTTCTTTTAGCGCGAGCTTTTCATATTTCCTTTCTGAACGTACATATAAGAAATGTTAATTTCAACCCTGATTAAAGATGATTTTTCAATGAAATGTCAGGAAAAAATAACAATGTCAACAGTAAATAAAGCATACCATAATATTCATAATATAAAGCTATAAATAATTTATTTTAAATTCCTACTGAAACAACTTTAATGGTTTCTATCATTCACAGAATTTGGGAGAATTTTCAGAGGGGTATTTGGAGTTACTGCTGCATAAAAAATTATATAATTGGAGGGAGATACAAGTGCCCATGAGGGAGGTATGACAACAGCAAAAAAAAAAAAAAAAGTATTAAAAGCAAATGGAAACCAATTAGCAAGGCAAGAAACCCTAACAGCTAAAACAGATCAGAAGCCTATCTTAATATGTGTTAACCCACTATATAGCAAACATTCAGTCTCTTTATTCAGCATCTCATAATATATAGGGCATTGTGACAAGCACTGATAGGAAGAAAACTGTGGCATACTTCAGGCTCTCATAAAACGTTCATTCCTCTGGTAGAAGCTACAGAAATAGTTGCTGAACACAAGTTATCCAGGAAGGAAGGAGTGAATAAATGAGTGAGTAAGTTGATGAATAGTTCCCTATGAGAAAAACTTAATACAGAAAGAGATCATTTAAACAAGTCATCTTTCAATAAAAAATTTAGACAGTACCTATAACATTATTGATCTCCATTGTATGAATTGAATGTTTCAGTTTGACTTGATTATAAGCATAAACATCTACTGACTATCAGAACCTGCTGTTAACAATTTGTCTGTTCAACATATTGCTGAACTCACAGACTTAGAATAGGGTCTCACATATAGCTGGAGATCAAGAGACATTTGCTAGATAACATGCACTTAACACAATAAATCAAAATACATTTTAAAAACACCTCAGGATCATCAAGCTCTAGGATCAAGTCATCGAGTCAATGGTAGAATCAAATGTACTTTTTGAGCCATAAGGATTCCCAATCCCTGTTAACCAAATAAATAAATTCTGAATGTTAATATACAAGGAAAGCAAAGTTGCATTCCTATTTAAAAATTCAATAAAGCTGACTTATATGAGTTCTGGAATAGAGAATGTTGCATATGAGATTTCTGTTCCACTCAAAATTGCCCCCCTCCCACGGAAAATCAAAATATTTTCTCTCTCTCTCTCAACCTCTACCTCCCTCCCTTGTCCTTGATATTCAGAGGCACCATTAAGTCAGATGGAAATGGTAAAAACTCAAGTGCAAATTACTCCTCACATCACCACTTTTCCATCATTCTAAATTAGTATGCACAGTAGCTAATATGCTATGAAAGTCACTTACTAATAACAATGCGATCTCTGAATACTAATCTGAATGGGCAGCAACCAAAAAGGGTAGACCATTACTGTGATTGGATGAAGCTAATAAGGGAGGCTTGGGTGAAATAAGTGACAGCTCCTCATTTTCATGCATCTCCTCTACCCTGTATTGACTCACCTCTCCCCTTTATCTTTATATTCCAGTCCAAGTAGAAATATCAGCATCAACTTGCAAAGACAGTTTGGCATCCATTCCTGATATTACTGCCAGTTCCCATACCTACCCTGCAGTTGTGATATATGACTACTTAGTCCATTCATAGAACAATCACATTTGGCTCTTTTTTTTTCCTTGAAATTAACCAGTGGATTTTTTTGGGGGGGGTTTAAGATAACAGTCATTCATCTTTCTGGAAAAACCAATTCCTTCATGCCTCAATAGATTACATACAGTGGGTCTCAATATTGACTGCATACTAAAGTCCCCTATAAAGATCTTAAAATAACACCAACACATTGGAGTCACCTCGGGACAATGGAATCTGAACCGCGGAGAATAGGACCCCAACCTCTGTATTCTTTAAAGCACGCTAGGTCCTTGACACACAGGAAGAGTTGAGCACCATTAGCTGTCTTTATTGGTTCACCTCTGCAGAACCAAGGTTACATTTGTGAGCCCTTTTAAGATCATAAATGTCAAGGTTGTCCTTGGAATATCTGTCTTCTGGAAAGTGAGGAGACCAGGAATAAAAGATACTGGTTGGAGCAAGTACTTCCCCACTTTATAAGGAAAGTACGTATTCTAATATAGGCATCAAAAATGTAACCTGTATTAGGATTCTATCTTAAGTACTGAGTTTGCTTGTTTTTTTTTTTTTTTTTTTACCTTTTGTTTTGGAATAATTTTAGATAAACAGAAGGTTCCAAAGGTAGTACAGAGAATTCCCATATAGCCTTCCCCCAGCTTTCCCTAATGTTAGCATCTTACTTAACCATAACGTAGTTGTCAAAACTCAGATCTTCATATTGCTCAAATGCTATCATTTAAATTATAGACTTAATTTGGACTTTCCCACTTATTTCCCTCTTCCGTTCCAGAATAGAGTCCTGGATACCCATTTGCATTTAGTCAGCATATCTGCTTAGCCTCTCTGTGAGTTTCTGTCTTTTCTTGTTTTGTATGACTTTGATAATTTCAAAGAGTATTTGTAAAATGTTCACTGGAATATCCCCGATTTTGACTTGCTTAGTGCTCCCTCATAATTAGACTAGGGTTATGGATTGGGGGGGGGGCAGAAAAACAACCTAGAGTTGAGATGTCGTCTTATTGCATCGAATTAGAAAGTGTATGATATTATGACTGGTTACTGACTATGTTAACTTGATTGCTCTGTTAAGGTGGTGTCTGCCAAGGTTCTCCACTAGAAAAATACTTTTTTTTCCTTTAAATACTCTATTTTTAGAAGTGAGTCACTAAGTCTAGTCCTTGCTGAAGAGAGGGAATTAACTATTATTATTTGAAATTCTTTTGTAAGGATCATTTGTTCCTTCTCCATAATTTATTTATTTGTCCAATTGTTTATTTTTATCAGTATGGACGCATGAGTATTTAGTTTTATTCTTTGGAGTATAATGCAATACAATTACTATTTATTTATTTTATTGTTCAAAGTGTTTCAGTTTGGAACATTGGAACATTTTGCAAACATTTTGCAGTTGGCTCCTGTGTCAGTTTGATAAGCCCTATTTTTGTTTGTTTGGCTTGACTTTTTGTTTATTTGTTCTTGGGGTTTTTTTTTGCTTTCTGGCATTAACAACAATCTCTAAGCTCCTCTTATGTTTTCCATGCCCTAGTCTTAGCATCATCCATTTCTGCAAGGAGCTCTGCTTTCTTCTATTGGAATTTGGTCTTTACAAGCTTAGATCTGAATACTAGATATGCTCTTTATTACTGGAGTGTCACTGTGGTGAGTTTCTAAAAGCTGTTTCTTTTTGACTCATGTTCAAATCTTGCCTTTTGAATAACTATAAAATTCTTAGAATCTACACATTGAGGTGAAAATATGATCCACTATAATTTTGAGACATAAATTCTCTCTCTTAAACTGATGCTAGGGTAGCTAGACATTTTTATTATCTTGCCTTTCTTTTTCTAGACATTTTTATTATTGATTTGGTATATATTATATTCTGGTTTTTGCCAGACTCATAATAGTTCTGCCAACTATCTTTGCTTGAAAATGATACTCAATCATACTCCCCAGAAAAACATCGTGTATATGAGTGACCTTCTTGGGCCCCTTCAGTGTTCTCAGTGTTGATGTGTGCGTGCACGCTCAGTTACTCAATCATGTCCAGCTCTTTGCAACCCCATGGACTGTAGCCCACCAGGCTCCTGTGTCCATGGGATTTTCTAGGCAAGAATACTGAAGTGGGTTGCCATTTCCTTCTCCAGGGGATCTTCCCGACTGAGGGATTGAACCCAGGTCTTTTGCATCGCCTGCATTGACAGGCAGGTGCTTTCCCACTATGCCACCTGGGAAACCCTCTCAAAGTTGATGCACATTATCAAATTTCTGGAGCACCTAACAGCTGGCAGCTGAGTAACTTACCTGCTTTCTTACATCAGCTGTCATGAACACCACATGTTAATGATTAGGGTTTTTTTAAATCTCTTTTTTATCCTTTTTCTGTTTGTTTGTAATCTAAAGTCCTCTACAAACAGATGCTTCTAGGTGAGGCTTTCACTGAGTCAAGTCAGGGCAGATTGGGGTATGGGTTAGGTTTAGTCACAGCAACATTTGTAACTTATACTCCAATGATTAGTAGAATTCAATATCAGAAATTGATATTAAATCCTGATTATAACATTGTAATTATAGAAGCACTTCAGAGGAAAATGAAATAAAATAAGGGTGAGCCTTATGAAGGATTCGTGTCCAGTACAATTGTGCAATCAGGAAAACTCAGTAAATATCCATAGCAATTCAAAGGTAAGAATCACACAAAGTAGGAGTGATTTTTCCTTGCTCTAGAGCTACTGTGCCTACATTCCTCTCTTTCCAATAACATCAATGGAAAATAGATTGAATAGGAATGTGATATACAAGCTCTTAGGGAAGACAAGATGTCCAGAGATAAAGTGCCATTTTCTTGGTGTGTGACAAACAGCAACTATGATGAACAGTTTGTTATTCAGTGATTTTGTTCAGTTGTTTCAGTTGTTCAGAGAAAGCCAAACAGCTACAATATGATGAGAAATGTTCTGTTGAAAGCATTTGTACGGATCTGTGTAACTGTGAGATGGAGGTGCATAAGGCCACCCAGAAAAGTCAAAGAAGGCTGCAAGCAACAAAACTGAGTCTTCAAGAGTGAATGGATGTGCAAAATATGTAAACAAAACAAATAGGATAGAAGAATGCTTAATTATTGCCCACAGGAAGAGAATTGTAACGTGGACATATAAAACTCTGAAAGGAAGAATTTTTTCTTTTAAATATCAGATGGTTTCATTCAACTTGGTCTACAGTGATCTCTAGGTGTTCTAAAAATCCTTGTTCCCTGAAGGGCAAACACAAACACTTTCTAATTATTTAGTGGAATTGCTTCCAGGACTTTATCTATAGTTTTAAAGTATTTACTGTGGTATAACAACCAGAAAAACACACAAACACATTTCTGAAAGTGATTCATCTTCTCATGCTGAGAAGTCAGTGTCATGAAAATCCTCTAGTCCAAAATCAAAATGCCCTCACTGAAACCAGAACCAAAAAACCCTCTAATCTCATTATGCTGTTACCAGAAAGAACAATCCATTTCTAGTCCCTCTTTAGTTTTTCTTACTGTTTATTTCCTTTCTGTTGCACTGAAAAGATAATCTTTGCTTTAACAAAATTTGGAGAAATGAGAGAACAAAATAAAATAAAGCAGAGGGGGTTGATTACTTTTCATAAGAATTTTCCAGGAACTGCCCTTACCCAGTTGAATTTCTTAGTGCCCTCAAAATAGAATTTGATGTTTCAAATTAATTGACAGCAATATTTTCATTTAAAAAAATCATTTTCTTGAATCTTAAACCTTTCTAGTCCTATGGTTCCCACTGTCTGACTGTTTTTCTTTTAATGAAACCACTTATAATACTAGTAATTGTAATACTTTAATGGCTAGGTGTGATCACTCACCTAGAGCCAGACATCCTGGAATGTGAAGTCAAGTGGGCCTTAGAAAGCATCACTATGAACAAAGTTAGTGGAGGTGATGAAATTCCAGTTGAGCTATTTCAAATCCTGAAAAATGATGCTGTGAAAGTGCTGCAATCAGTATTACAGCAATTTTGGAAAACTCAGCAGTGGGCACAGGACTGGAAAGGTCAGTTTTCATTCCAATCCCAAAGAAAGGCAATGCCAAAGAATGCTCAAACTATGGCACAACTGCATTCAGCTCACATGCTAGTAAAGTCATGCTTAAAATTCTCCAAGCCAGGCTTCAGCAATACGTGAACCGTGAACTCCCTGATGTTCAAGCTGGTTTTAGAAAAAGCAGAGGAACCAGAGATCAAATTGCCAACATCCACTGGCTTGTGGAAAAAGCAAGCGAGTTCCAGAAAAACATGTATTTCTGCTTTATTGACTATGCCAAAGCCTTTGACTGTGTGGATCACAATAAACTGTGGAAAATTCTGAAAGAGATGGGAATACCAGACCACCTGACCTGCCTCTTGAGAAATCTGTATGCAGGTCAGGAAGCAACAGTTAGAACTGGACATGGAACAAAAGACTGGTTCCAAATAGGAAAAGGAGTACGTCAAGGCTGTATATTGTCACCCTGCTTATTTAACTTATATGCAGAGTACATCATGAGAAACGCTGGGCTGGAGGAAGCACAAGCTGGAATCAAGATTGCCGGCAGAAATATCAATCACCTCAAATATGCAGATGACACCACCCTTATGGCAGAAAGTCAAGAGGAGCTAAAAAGCCTCTTGATGAAAGTGAAAGAGGAGAGTGAAAAAGTTGGCTTAAAGCTCAACATTCAGAAAACGAAGATCATGGCATCTGGTCCCATCACTTCATGGCAAATAGATGGGGAAACAGTGGAAACAGTGTCAGACTTTATCTTTTCGGGCTCCAAAATCACTGCAGATGGTGATTGCAGCCATGAAATTAAAAGATGCTTACTCCTTGGAAAGAAAGTTATGACCAACCTAGATAGCATATTCAAAAGCAGAGACATTACTTTGCTGACTAAGGTCCGTCTAGTCAAGGATATGGTTTTTCCGGGGGTCATGTATGGATGTGAGAGTTGGACTGTGAAGAAAGCTGAGTGCCGAAGAATTGATGCTTTTGAACTGTGGTGTTGGAGAAGACTCTTGAGAGTCCCTTGGACTGCAAGGAGATCCAACCAGTCCATTCTAAAGGAGATCAGCCCTGGGTGTTCTTTGGAAGGAATGATGCTGAAGCTGAAACTCCAGTACTTTGGCCACCTCATGCGAAGGGTTGACTCATTGGAAAAGACTCTGATGCTGGGAGGGATTGGGGGCAGGAGGAGAAGGGGACGACAGAGGATGAGATGGCTGGATGGCATCACCGACTCGATGGACGTGAGTCTGAGTGAACTCCGGGAGATGGTGATGGACAGGGAGGCCTGGCGTGCTGCGATTCATGGGGTTGCAAAGAGTTGGACACGACTGAACTGAACGACTAGTCAATATTGCTCTTATGTTTTTACATTGTGCTCTGAAAGAATTAAAGAAGTGGAAGGTCTAATTCTGTATTCAAAAATGCCCCAGATAATTGGGGATACTAAGCACTTTATAGGGCTTCCCAGGTGGCTCAGTGGTAAAGAATCCCCCTGCTAATGCAGGAGACACAGGAAATGTGGGTTCATTCCCTGGATTGGAAAGATCCCTTAGAGGAGGAAATGGCAACCCTCTCTAGTATTCTTGCCTGGAGAATTCCATGGACAGAGGAGCCTGGCGGGCTACAGTCCATAACGTTGCAAAGAGTTGGACATGACTGAAGCTACTGAAGCTACTGAGCACGCTCCCAGAAGACATTACAAGGAGAATGGCAAGGAAACCCACAATTTTTCAAGTTAGGAGAAAATACTAAAAGACATATCTTAGAATCATATTATTTTAGAAAGTATGTTTCCAAATACTGAATATGTTAGAACAGTAGGGGACTTCTGAAATTAGACCAAGTTACACTAAACATTATCAGTGTTTTCCTTCAAACACCTAAGGTCATTCCCAAAGAGGTACACAGGTCTACATTTTATAAAGACTTCTCAAGATGATTCTATTGACCCATTACCTAGGGTGGGCTTCCCTGGTGGCTCAGACGGTAAAGAATATGCTTGCAATGAGGGAGAACTGCATTGATCCCTGGGATGGGAAGATTCCCTGGAGAAATACTCACTCCAGTATTCTTGGCCTGGAGAATCCCATGGACAGAGGAGCCTGTTGGGCTACTGTCTGTGGGGTTGCAAAGAATCGGACACGACTGAGCAACTTTCACATTCACATTCATTACCTAGGGTGAAGCAGGAGATCTTAGGACCATGGGTACTTGGAAGGCACTTTAATCATTCCAGCACAACTTTGATTACTTTTAAATATTAGAATTTTAAGTAAGATTACTTCTGAAAATAGTTGTTTGCCACTTAAAAATAAGTGCAAACATCAATGGAAATTCTGATTTTAGTTCTATTTTCAACTCTACAGACTCTCTTTTCATACTAAGACTAGAATTGCCAGAATCTGCACTAACAAGAATTTCTTCCAATGCCGTATATAACCCTAGAGCACCTAGCATTTTCTCATTTTTATAGTTTTTTAGGCATGTTTATCAAAACACATTTTCACAAAAGATATCTATGATTTATGAAACAGCAACATTTTAGATATTTTGATAGCAAAATATTTATCTCCTAAAGAAATAAAGGTCATTTTGCTTATATATTTTGGCATGCCATTGTTTTGTTTTGAGGATTTTCAGATACTACTTGCATAGTTTCATTTTTTTCAATGATGGGACTAAGGACCTGAGTTGTTAGTCTGAGTACAAAAACTTTGGCTCAAACTTTTGATAATCCTTTCCAACATGAATGGACTTGAACAGCATAAATTCTTAAAACTTGTTTGATGAAAATGTACTATAATTAATACCTGTACTTTCGTTCACATTTCCACACGTTTCTAGTTTGCCACCACAGAACACGAACTTAAGACGCAAATTTCCCCAAATATTTTCTATTCAGTGTTAGGGTTCTAAAACATATGCACGGGTTTTAATGTGAAAGTGATTATTATGAAAAAGCATTTGGAAAGGAGTTTAAAGGTGATCCAAGTTTGTTTACTGCTGACTTCTTAGAACGTGTTTGTATGTACTGCAAGTCCCAGGAGGAAAACAGAGTAAATTGCTTAGGGAACTCTTCTTTCAAGGATTGTCTCCTGGGATTGCTACTCTGCAAAACACATTTAGAAAATCACTCACTTAGATATTTTCTCCATTTTAAAAGTTTCACTGTCTTAAACTCACATGCAGGAAGTCCTGATGGGCTACATTCAGAAAGCTCATTGGTCAATTTACTGGAAAGGTGGTTCTTTTCAAGACTGGTAAATTATTCATTACCTAAAGACCTTCTATTGTTAGTTTGACCATTTAAAAATAAAATCTTTTGCAGGCAAAATCCATTTATTCCTATGATTCTTAAATTGAGTATCTTTCAAAAAGACAAGAGACTTTTATCTTCTTTAAATGGTGTAAGTATGGATCTGCCCAAACGTCGTAGGATGGAAAAACAGTTTATTTCTGATAATTCATTTTTAGGTTTGAGAGTCCACAGTCTTTATTTATTTTTTATTTATTTATTTATTTTTATTTTACTTTACAATTCTGTATTGGTTTTGCCATACATTGACATGAATCCACCACTGGTGTACATGCGTTCCCAAACATGAACCCCCCACTCCCCCACCTCTCCACAACATCTCTCTGGGTCATCCCCGTGTACCAGCCCCAGGCGTGCCGTATCCTGCATCGGACATAGACTGGCAATTCGATAAAACTGCAAGTTTTCTGTTATCTGAGAATCTAGAGAAAAATTTCCCAGCTCTTTCTATCATTCAAGTATTACCCGATTGTCTTAGGCTGTTCAGGGTGCTCTAGCAAAATACCACAGATGCCAGCCTTCTAGTGAAAGCTCTCTTGTAAGTAGTGGGCTGCAGACTTATTGTGTCCACGTGGTGGAAGAGGCAAGGGAGCTTTCTTGGGCCTCTTCTTTAAAGGTGTTAATCCTGTTTATGAGAACTCTACCTTCACGATCTAATCACCTCCCAAAGGCCCCACTTACTAGTGTCATCACCTTGGGCAACAAGATTCCATTATGTGAATTTGAGAGGAGGACCATGAACATTCAGACCATAGCCCTATCTTCATTTTGAGTCTGAAATCAAGAAAGACTGCTATGGGCCAATAAATATAGGTTAGAAGATGGTGGGGTAGAATGGAAAGAGCAGTATCTCCATTGGAGAGCCCATGATCAGTGTTTCATGGCCTCCTTCTTGAACATGAATGGATGATCAAGGAATGCCAGATGTTAAAGTAGAGCCAGGAACATGGACTAGAAAGACTAAGCTAAGTAAATAAGGTAAAAATACTTGAGGAATCAGAAATAGTTCAGGGAACAAAGGAAAACCAGAAAACACTTGTTTAATATCTTTCTTCCAAGAAATTCAAGGTATTACTTCCCTATGTTATGATGAGTGCTATATCTTCAAATCTAATGTATGGGTTACAAATCTCAGTTTCCTTGCATGTCTAGTAATTTTTATTTGAAAGTGAGTTAATTGTATACAATATGCTGTTTTGTTTTTCTGAGGGTTTTTTTTTTTTTGTCCTATACTAATAGGAAATTAACTTAATTCAATCTGTGATATTTGACTCAATGTGCAGTGTGCGGGTGTCTATCTATCTCTCTTTTATAATTTTAAATTTGATTCCTGTGATCTTGTAGACCAAATATTTGAAGCTATTAAAATATCCATTTCTGTTGCCTGGATAAAGATAGATTTCAAAACATAGAAAATTTGTACAATTCCCTAGACTTCCAGAGCTTTGTTCAGGCTCCATGGGGTCTCCTACATGAGCACGTGGTTTATCAGTCAGAAGGAAATACGGAGTATTTGTTTCTTAGTTACAACATTTCTTCTCTTATATTAACAGCTCCATTGCTGTCTGTCTGAACTAAGTCTGCCACTTTCAGCTCAAGCTCAGGGTTAAGAGAATACCTCCAAGTCAAAGAAGTAATTAGTCACATTTGTTTTTACCTAGTACAAAGTAGTCTGTTGACTTTTTTAAGTGAGCAAACTTCTCTCACACTTTTGCCTGTCATTGACCTTTTTCCAGCATCCTTCAGTTAATTTTAGTAATATTTTTTGGTGTATGCTTTTCTCTGCAGAAAAGTATCTCACCACTTGATCAAGGTTTCAGAAGTAAGGCCATTTCTTATCTTTTTATTTCCCTTACTATTACAGATTTGATCATCTCATTTTTATATTGGCCTTGTATCTTTGACCTGTATGTGTGTTAGTTGCTCAGTCATGTCTGACTCTGCGAACCCATGGTCTGTAGCCAGCAAGGCTCCTCTGTCCATGGAATTCTCTAGACAAGAATACTGGAGTGGGTTGCCATTCCCTTCTCCAGGGGATCTTCCCTACCCAGGGATCGAACCCGGGTCTTCTGCACTGCAGGCTGATTCTTTACCATGTGAGCTACCAGGGAAGCCTATAAACACATTTAAAATTTTCCACAAAAGCTAATTAAACAAGTAAAAATGGCACACCTAAAAAATATAGCTATAATACTGCTTCTAATAATATTAAATGTAAAAGACCTAAATATTCTATCAAAAGATTGTTCAACTTAATAAAAATTCAAGAACCAACTATGTACAGTCTATAAGAGATGTATGTAAAATCAAAAACAGAACAGGTTGAAAGTAAAAGGGTGAAAAATATAATAAGAACAGTAAACATAAGGGACCCAGTTGGATATAGTAATATAAAATAGACCTTCTTTATTGCTAGTTACTGGATTCTTTACCAGCTGAGCCACAAGGGGAGCCCAAGAATCCTGGAGTGGGTAGCCTATCCCTTCGGCAGATCTTCCCAACCCAAGAATTGATCCAGGGTCTCCTGTTATTGCAGGTGGATTCTTTACCAACTAAGCCATTAGGGAAGCCCCATAGTAACTAAAAGTATAGGCCAAATGCTATGCTAGAAAAGACATCTTAATAAATTAAGAGGGATTAAAATCATATGGAATGTATTCTTGAAATCAACAGAATTAAATTAGAAATAAAAAAAAAGAAATCTGGAAAATCTACAAATATGTAGAATTTTATAATATCAAGCACATTTTCTAAATAGCCCAAAAGGTTAAATAAGAATTCACACAGGAAGTTAAAAAATATCTTGAACTAAATAAAAATTAGAATTCAGCATATCAAATTTCTGAAATGTAGCTAAGAAAGTGTTTATGTGGACATTTAAAACTGTAGATGATTATATCAGAAGGCAAAAAGAAAAAGCAAAGATCTAAGTGTCTATATTGAGCTATGAAAAATTACAGCTAAAGTAGTTTAGTGGAAGAAGGTAAAAGATATCTTAAATATCGTAAATCAATGCAATGGAAAATGGACAAACAGTGAGACAAATGAATAAAATTGAAAGCCAGATACAAAAGACTATATACTATAAGTTTCCATTTTTGTGAAATTCTAGAAAAGGAAAAAACTACAAGGACAAAATGTAGAAGTGTGGTTGCCTGGTGTCAAGGATTAGTAGAAAGGGAATAAGGGAATGTTTTAGAAGTGATGGAGCAGGGCCAGTTCATGGTGTGACATGTGCGGTCTCATGGGACTGCACACTCAGAAGGACTCTACCTCCAATTTAATGCTCAGTTCAGTTCAGTTCAGTCGCTCAGTGGTGTCTGACTCTTTGTGACCCCATGAATCGCAGCACGCCAGGCCTCCCTGTCCATCACCAACTCCCGGAGTTCACTCAGACTCACGTCCATCGAGTCAGTGATGCCATCCAGCCATCTCATCCTCTGTCCTCCCCTTCTCCTCCTGCCCCCAATGCCTCCCAGCATCAGAGTCTTTTCCAATGAGTCAACTCTTCGCATGAGGTGGCCAAAGTACTAGAGTTTCAGCTTCAGCATCATTCCTTCCAAAGAACACCCAGGACTGATCTCCTTTAGAATGGACTGGTTGGATCTCCTTGCAGTCCAAGGGACTCTCAAGAGTCTTCTCCAACACCACAGTTCAAAAGCATCAATTCTTCGGCACTCAGCTTTCTTCACAGTCCAACTCTCATATCCATACATGACCACAGGAAAAATCATAGCCTTGACTAGATGGACCTTTGTTGGCAAAGTAATGTCTCTGCTTTTGAATATGCTATCTAGGTTGGTCATAACTTTCCTTCCAAGGAGTAAGCATCTTTTAATTTCATGGCTGCAATCACCATCTGCAGTGATTTTGGAGCCCAAAAAATAAAGTCTGACACTGTTTCCACTGTTTCCCCATCTATTTGCCATGAAGTGATGGGACCAGATGCCATGATCTTTGTTTTCTGAATGTTGAGCTTTAAGCCAACTTTTTCACTCTCCTCTTTCACTTTCATCAAGAGGCTTTTTAGCTCCTCTTCACTTTCTGCCATAAGGGTGGTGTGTCATCTGCATATCTGAGGTTGTTGATATTTCTCCCAGCAATCTTGATTCCAGCTTGTGCTTCTTCCATTCCAGCATTTCTCATGATGTACTCTGCATAGAAGTTAAATAAGCAGGGTGACAATATACAGCCTTGACGTACTCCTTTTCCTATTTGGAACCAGTCTGTTGTTCCATGTCCAGTTCTGTTGCTTCCTGACCTGCATATAGGTTTCTCAAGAGGCAGGTCAGGTGGTCTGGTATTCCCATCTCTTTCAGAATTTTCCACAGTTTATTGTGATCTACACAGTCAAAGGTTTTGGCATAGTCAAGAAAGCAGAAATACATGTTTTTTCTGGAACTCTCTTGCCTTTTTCGATGATCCAGCAGATGTTGGCAATTTGATCTCTGGTTCGTCTGCTTTTTCTAAAACCAGCTTGAACATCTGGAAGTTCACGGTTCACGTACTGCTGAAGCCTGGCTTGGAGAATTTTGAGCATTACTTTTATTTAATGCTCAGTCGTCACTATTTAATTTTTTAAATAACATTTGGACAAACATACCCATATTTTGGTTCTACACTGGAACCTACAAGTTACAGAGTCAGTTCCAGATGGAAGTTTTTTTTGTGGTGATTATACATTTACCAAACCCATCAAACTGTACTTTAAAAAAAAGAGAAAGACTTATTTTGTCCTGGGATATGGTCTAACACTGCCGTGCTGGTTTCAGGTGAACAGCAGATGGACTCAGCCACGCTTACACATGAGTCCATTCTCCCCTCAAACTCCCTCCCATCCAGGCTGCAACATCATACTGAGCAGAGTTCTCAAGTGAGTGGTTTTACTGTTTTATATTATAAAATATGACAATAAAACTTTAAAATATGAAAAGAAGTAGGACAAACAATAAGATTTTACTTTGCATATCATACTAGCAAAACGGCTGAATACACATCTATAAGACATATTCCCAGAAGTATGTGTATATGTGATTTGATTAGTTAATAAAAGAAATAAGAAGTCTGCTGCCTATTGGAAGGCTACCTGGAAACATCTATTAACATCAGTAACACCTAGATATTTTAATCCAACAGTTCTACTCTTGTGAATCTACTTTATAAAAAAAAATAATTTCCAAACATCTATATTTGATGACAATTATAACAGCATTGTTCATAGTAGTCAAGAACTGATAAAAAGTAAATGCCCGTCAATAGAAGACTGGTTTGACATATGTTGGCATATTTATGTATGAAATGTTTTGTAGCAACTGAAAGTGACAGACATATTACATAATTGGGAATGACTTTTATATGCTCTGTTGAGAAAGACAAGATACATAAAATAACCTATAATATCTTCCCATTTTGGTAAAACAAGCAATCACACAACAGAAATCTGTATATCTATCTTTATATTTGTACAGGGTTAAATTAGTACAGAGAAAAGTACGGAAAGACTCTAAGGAATTGGAAAGAACGTGGTATAGACATGGGTAAGAAAAGGCAAGCGTGGATTGTTGAAAATGTCTTCTGAACAATTAATTTTATTTATCATTGCATCTCTGTATTGTATAATTTTGTAAATCAGCAATGTTAGTAATCATCAAAATGTCTCACTTTGAAGACAAACAGGCTTAAATTTATATCTAATCTCTACCATGTTGTAGACTTCCCTGGTGGCTCAGACAGTAAAGTGTCTGCCTGCAATGCAGGAGACCTGGGTTTGATCCCTGGGTTGGGAAGATCCCCCGGAGAAAGAAATGGCAACCCACTCTAGGACTCTTGCCTGGAGAATCCCGTGGACGGATGTTCCAGGACTCTT